>NC_044401.1:54313190-54618469 GCF_006542625.1 Nomascus leucogenys
TTAGTGACGTCCTAGAATGTGTGAGCTCAGCTGACCAAGGTAATCTGGGAAGGTTTTCTAGGAGGGAGGGGAGGAGAGAGGACACCAGCCACAGATGTAGGGAGAGCGGGGGTCTCTAAATAAAATCTTTACAATACAATGAGGGTCCTTAGAGGATGCAATCAAACGCAGGGGAAATAAAAGTGTCAAAGAGGTAGGAAGGATCAGGTGGGGTGGGGTAGTCTGAATACCAGGACAGTGCATTAGGGGGCTGGAATGAAACCTGGAGAGCCTCCTGTGCTTCTGCCATGGGGACTTCCTTGGAGTTCTGCTTCCCCTCTGTGCTCCCAGGGTGCCCTGGGCCTCCTCCTGTCACTCACAGACCACACACCATGAGACTCCTTCATGTCTTCATCTAGACAGGGAGAAACATCTCAATGCCCACAAGGCCAGACAGATGATACCAGAAAAGGGGGGTGGGTTTGGTACCAGGGAGTGGTGGGGACCATGGCTAACTGGAGAGTATGGGCCCCATCTAGCTACACACCTCTGGAGGGCAGTTGCTGGGGAATGCAGCTGTGAGGCCAGATCTGCAGATTTTATGGAAGACACCAGAAATGCAGATTTGTTTGGGAAATTTTTCTGTTTTAATTGTTGGCAACTTCGTCTTTTTAAAAAACACAGTGAGGACGAAACAAAATGGATCTCTCAGCGGGCCATGCTTGGCTTGGGTTCTCCCATCTGTGACAACTACAGTGAATATTCAGGTCTGTGGGGGTCAGGAGCAGGTCTGAGGCACCTCTCTGTGGAATACAGGGCTTGACTTTCTGAGTTAATACCTGAGACCCGCCCCCACCTCCAGTTGCTCTCCTCCCATGAACATCATACTTTACAAAGGAACAAAGAAACCTTAATGCAGCATTCAGCAAGTAGCAGGCTGTGTTAAACCGCTTCCTGTGTCTTAATCCAGTTGGTCCTTCATGGTGCAATTACAAGGCAGGCACTAGTGTTATCTCCACTGTTCACATGGGGAAACTGAGGCACGGAGCAGCGACAACACCTGCTGCAGGTCATCCAGCCAGCTAGTCAAGGGCTGAGGATTGAACCCAGGTCATCTGTCTGCGAAGCCCATACTCTCAACCACTCATCACACTGCCTTGGTGGAAGAAAAGAAGTTTGTGGCCTATTTTTCTTAGAGCTGAGCTTTAAATGTGTATAAGTGAGGGAAAGTTCCTTCCAGCAATTACCATGAAGGCCAAGGTGGCATGGCCCATTTGGCAATTTGAACTTCTCCACTGCAATTGATCACAGATCAAGAAGGTGGAGGGTTGGCATGTGAAGCCCAAGTGCCTGCTGATTAACAGTCTTGGGTGACTGTGGTGCTGGCTCCCTGATGGCCTCTGGGGGCCATGAAACACCCCTTGGGCAGATGTGAGGCTTCAGTCACAGGTTGGGTATCAAAGACTCAGTGAGCTGGGGGCACCTGGGGCAGGCAGTTCAAGAAGCACCCTCCACTATCTGCCTTCTCCAAGCAGCTGATGCCCGTGCCAACATCTGCTCCTCTGGGAATTCTGTCCGTTAGCCTCTTTAACGCATCAGGCTAACCCCCCAATTTGTATGTGACAAGACTGTGACGAGAGACTCTAATTAATCAATGCTTAATGAGGCCCTGCTTACTGCAGCGCCAGTTTCTCCGAGTGGGGAGAGGTGAGGTGGAAACTGGGAAGCGTCATACCATTTATTTGCTCCAACACTGATTATCACTCTCATTAATGTGACAATGACTGGGCAAGGTAAGGATGCCAGCCACTGTGCACTGAGCACCCACCCCATGCCAGGTGCTGAATTGGCTCTGAGGGCATGAAGCCAAATGAGGGCTGGCTCCTGTTCTCACAGCCCCTGAGGTCTGGTGGGGGGAGACAGGTTAACAGGTGGACCATAGATCATGTTAATGGGGAAGAAGAGACTGAACTGAGCTGCAAACAAAGTGCTAGGGGCTGGGGGCATGAATGAGGGAAGGCAAGCTAAGAAGGCTTCCAGGAGGAGGCAGCATATGAGTTGGAAAGTGGGGGGGATGAGTAGACGCAACAAGGTGGCATGAACCCAAATGCTTTCTAGCCTGACCTCAATATTACATCAGCTGCTTTTACTGATTCTGAGTTCCCTCATTTCTTTCCATGTTTCTTACAAAACCTCTTCTTGTTTCTAGGCAACAGTTCTTTTTTTTCTTTTTAAATTAATTAATTTTGTGCATATGGGGAGAAAAATACCTAATGTTACCTTCCCATGTCGTAAGAAGGTATTTATTTGACAGGATGGCTATGGGAGGTGGGGTAGAAAAATATGGTTTTATCAGATGGTCTTAATTTGGAGGTCATGGAGAACCTCTCCTAACCTGCAGGCCCAGCAGGGACAATGAGAAGAGGGGCACACATAGAAGTCCCAGGCTGGCGCACACGGTGCCCGAAGGTGCCAATATCATCATGGGAGCCTATTCTCAGAGATGCCCAGAAAAGCCTGCTTTGAACATGAGACCACTCATAGGTAACTGCTGTAGGGGCCAGTAGCTGACGTTGTTGCTTCACCCAGAAGTTATTCTTAGGGATGGCCTAGGCGTCCGTGTGCTCACCATGACAGATCAACCCAGCGTTCCCCTGGTGAGTGTGACTCCCCTCTGTGAATAACAGCAGCGGCCTTTAGCTGAGCACTTGCACATGAAGACACTGTGCTGAGGGCTTGATGAGAACTTCCATTAGATCCTCACCATGACCCGCTAGGAGGAAGCATAAACCGAGTGGCAGAGGGCACTAGACCTGACCCGGGTCACATAGCTGGTCACTTATAGAGCTGGGAGTTGACGTCACACACCCACTTCACCCCGTGCAGCCCAAACCGTGCCACTCACCTCTGTTAACATCACGAGGCCCAGAAAATAGGAGATAACAGACAAGGCTAGGATGAGCAGCTCCCGCCGGTAACCCCTCCGGAAGACCTTGGGGTACATGTCCACCACGGCGGTCACCAGGCTTTCCACACACACAAACTGGATGGGGAGATATGATGGTGTGAAACTCAAGGACAAGGCCGCTCCTGGTGGCCCAGGCTCTGGGCAAGCGCAGCAGGCCTGAACCCTGGGCTTCCTTCATTCCCACACCCATTGATGCAGACGAGGGGCCTGAGGATAACAGTAATCCCAGCACTAGTGGAGCTCCAGTCATGCCCATTTAACAGATGAGGATGCTGAGACTCAGAGGTGGGGAGTGACCTGCCCAAGATTATTCAGCAAAGACGTGGCAGTCAGGACTTGAGCTGGGGTCTTCAGACTCCAAATCTAGTACTCCTCCTTCTCCCGCATGCTGCCTGTCACATGCCTACGTGCTGGGCTCTGTGCTGAGGTGGACAACTTAAATGAGACCAGCGCCTGCCCTTGAGGCAAGGCTGGGATTTCTGTGCCTGTAGTGGGAGTTACGCGCTCTGCTGATAGCAGGCTCTGGTCTGTCTCTGTGGCGTCCGGGGTTGGGATACTTCCCTGCCCTTTGTTTTTGGCAGATGAGGCCCCTCTGCTGGGTGGAGGGCAATCAGAGGTGAGCCAACTTCCAGCTCTTTGTCTCTGCTGGGTGTCTTTGGGCCCCAGCCAAACAACGCAGGCGTCAATGGCCGAGTTTGAGCCACTAAGCATCTGTATCCTGCGTGCTAAGCACAAGGCCAGGTACAAGGTATCTGCCCAGTTCCTACCCACCCATTAACAGCCAGCCTGAATATCCTAAGATACCCACCGCCCCCTCACCTGGTTCTCATGGCACTGGGGGCAGATCTGCATGAACCTTTTCCTGATCACTCTCGTCCCCCACTCAGGACAGCCCATCCCTCTCCTCTGCCCTGGGCACACCCCTCACCCTGGGGGCCCTTGCCTGCTTATATCTGTCTCCTTACAAGCAGGTGGGATCCTGGAGGGAAGGGGCCACATTATTGTCATCTGTCTATTTCCTGTGTCTAGCTCAGGGCCCCTGGCACAGAGGAGGGAGAGGCTCAAGAAATGTTTGCTAAATTAATAATAATAACAGGAATAATAATAAACACATCATACCTGCGATGTGCCAGGCTCTGTTTTAGGCAGTTAGCGTACATTAATTTATGTAGTCTCTACATGGTCTGTACTACTATTATTCTCATTTTGTAAATGAAGACACAGAAGCACAGAGGAGGGAGTACACAATTTACCCAAGATCACACAGGTGATAAGTGGCAAAGTCTGGATTTGAACGAGGTGATCTTGCTCCAGAGCTGGACTTTACCCACCCCACTGCCCTGCCTTGAGGGAGGGAGGGAGGAGTCAAGGGTTCTTTTGCCAGCCACCTTGTTGGGAAGCGCCCCTTCCCTGGAGCCATTTATCGGCTCCAAATCATTTCTGATTCACCTCTGCCTCCTCAGAAAAGGTGTTTCAATACTCCTTGTGCAGACAAAGGGAATGAGGCACAGAGAGGCGAGGTGACTAGCCCAAGGTACACAGCTGGCAAGTCATGGGGCTGGGACTCAAGCCCAGGCTGTGGCCTCGCAGCTGCTCTGCCTCAGCAGCAAGGGCTGGCTCTATTCTTTCTCCAGGTCCTAGGGAAGAGGATGGGATGCAAGGGAGGTTGTTTATCCAGGATTGAAACTGACGAGACACCCGCAGTGTGTAGGCCAAGAGGCAGACGGGCTCGGGTGCACGACCAAGCAAGTCACTCAGTATCTCTGAACCTCAGTTTCTTCTTCTATAAAATGGAGGTAATGAAAGGAGCCCCCAGCCCGTGTGGTTACTGTGACAATGAACTGAGAATGTATCCAAGGCACACAGCAAGGGCAGCATGCATGGGGGTAGGCAGAGTGGCCACCACTTTTTGTACCAGACCTCGGGCCCCCAGGCCCAAGTGCTGGCTTAGCTCAGCCCAGGGACTTGCCAAGCTGAGGCCCCAGGCCCTGCCTCCCTCTGCCAGACAGGCCTGGCCTGTCACGCATAAGCTGCCAATCCCTCCAAGGCCTCTGCCTGCAACAGCAACAATAAGGGAAGATTATCAGCAGAAACACCCGGTGATTTGGCTTAGCAGCTTCTGGGAAACCCATCAGGGGAAGAAATTGGACTCGGCCGGCTTGACAGACATACTGGCCATGGGGCTTGGGTGCCAAGGGACTCAACTGGCACAAGGTCATGGGTGAGGGTGGCACTCCCACAGGCTGGGCTGGGTGTGTCTCCCCACTTCACCTGGGGGCCCAGGGGGTCTGACTGCTTTGCCTGCAGAGCCCCCTGCACAGCACAGCACTGGTTGGCCAAGAGACCCCAGTCTCCGAGACGGGGAGGCTGTGGCTGGGGTAAGTTCTCCAGAGCTCCTAGGGAAAACAGCTGTGAGGAGCAGCAGGCAAAGGGTGGGTTTCAGGGACTGATGGGGGAATGGTCTGGGAAAGAGGCCGGGGACCTGGGATGGGAGTCTGGAGTGTGCTCAGTGCAGGAAGTGAGCGCCTGCACGCTGTGTAGCAACAAAGGGAAACTGAGTGCACGGGTGAGTTACTAGCTCCAGGTCTACCTTCCTCGCCAGGAAAGGAGGCTGCCAAGCAGAGGGAGGTCGGCAAGGGGCCTCTAGGGAGGGCCGAGCACAGAGGCAGGCAGGCGGTGGTGGGGCAGAGCTGGTGGTGGCATCCAGGACAGAGATGGAGGAAGAAGAGGTGCTTTTCTATGTGTCCATGTCCTCAGTGATTGGGTTGGGACAGGGATATGCATACTGTGGGACTCACTCTCTGAGACTGTCTTCTGCTGTGCCAGGCAGTGCTGTTGGCAGGAGTGGTTGAGCAGAAGGGAAGTATTTAGCAAATTTTTCTAAACGTGAATTGAGAGTTGGGAATTCCAGTAAGGAAAACAGTGTTTGGGAAGGCTTAGAGGGGCCGGAACAGACATTTGTGGGTAAGTGTGGAGCCCACGTGGTGAATGGGGGGTGCAAGGGTTGCTTGGAGGGAAGTGGAGGGTGGAATGGGGGATGGTAGGCAGGGCCCTGATGCCAGGGCCAGGTGGGAGTGGCTGCACCTGGGGAGCCACTCCTGAGGGTGGCGACTGGCCTCCTGGCCCAGGCTCCCCTCCCACCTGGGATCCCCCTCCCCATGGCCCCTTACCTGGCTGTCCAGGCCCAGGAAGATGAGCATCATGAAGAACAAGGTGGCCCACAGTGGGGAGAGAGGCATCATGGTGACCGCCTTGGGGTATGCAATAAAGGCCAGGCCGGGGCCTGAAGCAAGGGAGAGAGAGAAAGCCACTGGGTGGAGTCCCATCCCTCATACCATTGCTATTTTAATCCAGCGTTTACTGAGTGCCTCTGGCACTCTGCACCAGGCACCGTGCCTGCCTCTCACTCAAATCACTTCTGTTTCCCAGCCACCCCATGCGGTTGGTGCTATTCTGATGCCCATTTTGCAGATGAGCAAGTTGAGGCAGAAAGAGGTAAACAAGGGCCTTAGAAGGGTCAGGATTCAAGCTTAGGTTGGACTGATCCATGGACCTTCCTCTGGACATGTCTCTACTGTTCTCAAGGGGCAAGGTGCAGTTTCTTGTTAAAATTCAGATTCTCAGGCCCACTCAGCGATTCTGACTCTGTCTGCCCAGGGGGAGGGAAGGACCAGGCACCCAGTGGTTGTGGTGTAGGTAGGTCGGGTCTAGGCTGGAGAAACGCTATTCCACCCTGGCAGCCTCTTCCTTTGGTTTCCAGTCTCGTTTCCAGGTCCCTCCCTTGTTTTATTTGCTGCACATAGAGGGCTGGGTTAACGTGTCCTTGGGATGAACTTTATCAATGTCAGCAGACAGATACCTGAGAGTCTAGCCCTGTGGCACAGTGGTCAAGAGGACAGGCTCTGTAGCCAGGCGGCCTGGGCTCAAATCTGTTTTCTTAGCTGAAATATGGGGATAATAAAGTCCTACCTAAAAAAAGTGGTTTTGAGAATTCAGTGAGATGACACAATAAATGGAAAGCACTGAAGCAGGTAAATGCTTAATAGACATGAAATCTGATTTTTTACTTTAAAGAGCAGCTTCATTAAGGTATAATTGACACACAATAGTTTAATGAACTTTTAAAAAGTGTATACACCCAGATAACCAACATGACAATCAAGCCATGGCAATCAAGCTATAGAACACTGCCACTGGCCCCTTGGGCCTCTCTGCTGTCTCTTCGCCTCCGTTCCTCATCTTCACTTTGGGCAACCATCAATTCAATTTTTTTTCTTTGTCCTCGGATTACTTTTGCCTATTCTACCTAGAAGTGGAATTGCTGGGTCATATGGCAATCATATGTTTAACGTTTTAAGAAATTCCAAACTGATTTTCAAAGTAGCTATGCCATTTTACAGTCCTATCAGCAATGTTTCCAATTTCCAGTGGGTCCACATCCTTGCCAACACTTGATATTGTCAGTCTTTTAAGATGTGTGATTACAGTGGGAGTGAGATGTTATATCATAGTTTTCATTTGCATTTCCCTGATAGCTAATGACATCGAGTATCTTCACGTTTATTGTCTGTTCATATGTCTTCTTTTGTGAAGTGATGGCTTGATTTTTTGGTCCATTTTTTTTCATTAGGTTGTTTCCTTTTTATTTGATTGTGAGAGTTCTTTATATGTTTAGGATGTAAATCCTTTATCAGAGGAGTTATTACAAATATTTTCTCCTAGTCTGTGGCTTGCCTTTTCATTTTCTCAATGGTGTCTTGTGAAGAGCAGAAGTTAAAAACTTTCCAATTGTTTCCCGCTAGCATGTAAAGAAGTACAATATATTTTATTTATTTTGTCCTTTGACGTCACTAATTCACTTGTTACATTTTTTGTAGGTTCCTTAGGATTTCTGACTCAGTCAGTATGTTTATCAAGAAAATTTTTATTCTTCCCTTTAATTATTTTTCTTGTTCTTGCCTTATTGCACTCTCTAGGAACTTCATTGCCATATGGTATAGAGGCAGAGACAGCATACATCCTTGCTTTGTTTCTGATTTTAGGGGAACACTTTCAACATTTAATAACTGGTAAATTATTATTGGTATAATACCATTAATTAAGCCACAGATCTTATTCATATTCTGCCAGTTTTTCTCCTTTTGCCCCTTTTTTTTCTGTTCCAACATTTAATTCAGAACTCCACATTGCATTTAGTGGTTAGTGGTTGTATTTCTTTAGTCTTCTACAGTCTGTGGCAGTCCCTTAGTCTTTTTTTGGTCTTTCCTAAATTCAACATTTTTGATGAGTTCTGGTTGTTGTTTTGCAGAATGTCTCTTGATGTGGGTTGGTCTGATGTTTCCTCATGACTTATGCTGAGGTTGTGCATCTTTTGGCTAGAAAACCACAGCAGTGATGTTATATTCTTTCTGGTGTATTATATCAGGGGGTACATGTCAATCGATATTATTACTGGTGATGTTTACCTTGATCACTTAAGGTTAAGGTTAAACTGTTGTCTGCTAGGTTTCTCCACTATAACATTACTCTTTTTCTCTTTGTAATTGTTAACGCTCCTGCAGGAGGAAATATTTTGAGATTATGAAAATATCCTGTTTCTACTCCAACTTTTACCTACTGATTTTAGTATCCATTGATGGGTCTTGCCTGCAACCATGATTACAATGGTGTTTGCCTAATGGTGATTTGATATTTCTCTTTTCTTTCTTTCTTTCCTTCCTTCCTTCCTTCCTTCCTTCCTTCCTTCCTTCCTTCCTTCCTTCCTTCCTTTCCTTCCTTCCTTCTTTCTCTCTTTCTTTCTTTCTTTCTTGACGGAGTCTCGCTCTGTCGCCCAGGCTGGAGTGCAGTGGCGCGATCTCGGCTCACTGCGAGCTCCGCCTCCCAGGTTCACGCCATTCTCCTGCCTCAGCCTCTCCGAGTAGCTGGGACTACAGGCGCCCACCACCACGCCCAGCTAATTTTTTTGTATTTTTAGTAGAGACGGGGTTTCACCGTGGTCTCGATCTCCTGACCTCGTGATCCGCCTGCCTTGGCCTCCCAAAGTGCTGAGATTACAAGTGTGAGCCACTGCACCCGGCCATTCCTTCTGTATTTATTAATTATAATTCTTCTCCAAGGAATAGCTGTCCTTTCACACCATTTATTTATTCGATTATTTATATATGTGAGTATGGACTCCTGGGTAGTTTATTCTATGGGTTACAATCCAATACTATCATTATATATTTTGCTGTTCAAGTTATTTTAGTTTTAACCACTGGGAGTTCCTTCAGGTTGATTTCTATGGCTTTTTGACATGCCTCCAACCTTTTCTTCTGAGCACTTCCTTATTTTTTGGCATCACAAAAATGTTCTAGCTTCACCTTGTGTTGCCCTAGCCCTGAAATCAACTGCTTTGCCAAGGAGCCCTGTTTTTTGTTTTTTTTTTTAATTGAAGAATAGTGTTTAGAAACCAAGATCTGAGCCCTAGATGTGCTCACAACTGTGGAGTATTATTGCTTTCAGGCCCTCTCAGCACACAAAGATAGGAAATATATGTATATTTATCCATGCATATACACATGAATATTTCTATATCTATCTGTACATAGATGAAAACCATGAATTTTAATATACTGATACTTCCAATTCCAATAAAAGACATTCTAGCATCTCTCCTTTCCTTATTTATAACTTCCTTCTTAGTGAAAAATCTGACTAATTATCTATAAAATATTTACCTATTTGTTCAATCCTAATATACACACTTACAACAGCTGTGGAATTGCTACCTCTGTACTAACTGGAGCACAGTACAGTTATTTTTGTCTTTAGCCTTAAAATATCCAGTTAAGATGCTGTTTCTCAAAGTTACATAGGTTAGTTTTTCCTTCCCCATTCCCTTCAGCATGGTGACATTTTTCATTTGTAGTACAGTTAGGTTCATTTGTTACTGTTTGTATTCCATTTAGAGTTCCACTACAAAAAACATTGTTTATTTTGAGTGGTATGTGAAATATTACCAAGACTCAGAGCTAATAAAAAAATGATATATTCAGAGAAGCACTGCTTCCTTCTCATCCTTCTTCCCTCATTCCCATTCCACCCTTCTTTCCACCCCTTTTCCAACAACCCCTGAAGGTAACCATTCTTGTTTGTTTCTAGTTAATCCTTTCTGTATTTTTTTTGCACAAATGAGTAGACATATTTTCTCATCTCCCCTTCTTTTTTCACATAATGGGTAGATACTATAGATATCTGCTTTTTAAAAACTTTTACACACATACATCACTTCAAAAAGTACTCCTCAATTTCTATTTTCTTGATTATTTTATATTGTAAATGGGTGTTAAATCTTGTTAAAGGCTTTTTAAGCATCGATGAAGCTAATCTTATGTTTTTTTGTTAGATCTATTAACATGGTGCATTATATTAATGGATTTCAATTTCTTGAAATACACTGATGCTTGTTTTGTGGCATAGTATATGGTCTATCTTGGTGAATGTTCCACGTCCACTGGAAAAGAATTGTGCTCTGCAGGTACTGAGTGCACTGTTTAATAAATATCAATGAAGTCATTGTGGTTGATAGTATTATTCAGATCTCTATGTCTTTATTGACATTTCATATAATTGTTCTATCATTAGTTAGAGAGGGGTGTTAAAATCTCCAACTATGCTTGTGGATTTGTCTATTTTCCCCTCTAGTTCTATCAGTTTTAGCTCCCTATATAACAAATCTCTGCTTTCAGGTACAAACTCATTAGGACTGTTATGTCTTCACAATGAATTGCCCCTTTTATCAATATGAGGTGTTCCTCTTTATCTCTGCTAATATTTTTTGACTTGAAGTTTACTTTGTCCAACACTTATATAGTCAAGCCAGTTTTCTTATGTTTATTGTTTGAATGGTATATCTTTTCCCATTCTTTTATACTTTATCTGTGTCTTTACAGTGTGTCTCTTTTAGACATTTTATAGTTGAGTCTTTTTTTAAAAAAACTGGTCTGATAATCTCTGCCTTTTAATTAGTGTATCTGGTCCATTTAAATTTAATATAAGTATTAATATGGTTGGATTTAAGTCTACTATTTTGTATTTGTTTTCTTTTTGGTTTTCCGTTTTTGTTTGCTTATTTTGTTTAGTTTTACTCTGTGGCACTTTCATGCATTCTTTTGCGTTAATAAATATTTTTAATTTTCAATTTTGTTTCACCTGCTAGCTTTTTAGCTCTACCTCTTATTGTTTTTCTCTAAGCAATTGGACCAAGACTATACATAACATATTCAAGTTAATAACATATCACTTTGCACTTCCACCACACAACTGATACTTCCCACTTCTGATTATTATTCTGACATTTTCTGCCCTAAAACAGACCTCAGGACCTAACCACATCAATCAGTACAAAATACAAATGGACCACATACTCCAGTTAAGAGATTATGAGGCTGGATAAAGAAGTAAGACCCAACTATAAGCTGTGTAAAATCATTCCCCTAGGAGAGAGCATCCTGAGTGTAACAGCATCAGAGAGACAGATGCAGGGCATGCAGGGAAGGTCAGCAAATCTCAGGCACTAGGCTTAGAACAGAAGAAAATCTGAACCCTGCAAGAAGTACATTCTGTCTCCCTGGCTCAGTCTCCAAGGTATTCTGGGACATCCCACTGAGTGTTCTGGCATCTAATTAAGTATTTTCCAAAAATCATGCCTCAGCAAGTGAGCCCAGGTCCTTCTGAGAAAGATGAGGTGACTACATATTCAGCTGTAACTTACATTTTCTCCAATTGGCAGACTCCTAAAAAGGGTCTTGGTGTGATCCACACCCCCAACCAGGGTCACAGAGCAGGCTTTCCTGCTTGATGCCAACAGCAACACAAAAAAGCAAGGCAGAAGAGACCAGATCCAGGCTGCACTGCTTATGGACTATATGCTCTTGGATGAACCACTTCATCTTTCTCAGCTACAAGGTCCTCGTCTGTAATAGGCACTGT
This sequence comes from Nomascus leucogenys, assembly GCF_006542625.1. NCBI lineage: Eukaryota > Metazoa > Chordata > Mammalia > Primates > Hylobatidae > Nomascus > Nomascus leucogenys. The sequence continues at coordinate 54,325,111 of NC_044401.1, forward strand.
AAAAGCTAGGACTGCTGTGTGAATAGTGCCTGCTGGAGTTGTGCAGGGCATAGTCTGCACAGCCCCGAGTGGAGGCCCTGGTAAAACCTATGTTGCAGAGGTGCCAGGAGCATTTCATGAGGTAGTATATGAAAAAACAACCATCTTACGGCCTGACAAGTGGGACAGAGAAAGTCAATTCCAGTGTATCAATTCAATGGAATATCACACAACTCAATGATAGCAATCTATTTTTACGAGGGGTAAGCTCCTCATGCTTTATTATAAACGGAAGAACTCAGCCTACATAATGCCAAGGATAATATGATCCAGTTTTGATCACCACGCTTGTAGCTACATACGTATGAAAAATCCTAGCGGGATAACCCCAAGGTGTTGCGTTGGATTTGAATTTTTTTTCTTCTGTTAATGTTTCTCTGTTTTTCTGCAATGAGGATTCTTTCAACTGAATAAGAAAATGTCCAAAATTTAATTTTAGTTGCCTTTTTTTCTTCCTATTACTCCTCTCTGGGACTCCTCTCCAAAACAGAAGCAATGATAAAATGAGCAACAGTGCTGTGGATACTCTGTCTCATGCAACACTGCGAGGGAGTTTCGGGGTGTGCACTTTACAGAGGAGGACATGGATTCTCACAGAAAGCAATGCTACTGTTGAGAAGGCAATGATCCCTCCTCGCAGGGCTTCCTGTGGTTGAACGTGAGGAAGATGCAAAGGTGTTTTGTGAAGGGCTAGGTGCCCCGGCCACAGTGGGATGGAGTGGGAAGTACATGAGTTTGATAGCCAGATGGCCTGGATTAAGTTCCAGCTGTCTTGCTTCCAGCCTGTGTGTCCTTAGTTAAGTGACCTCACATCCCTGAGCCTCAGTTTTCCCATCTGTAAAATGGGGGTAGCAAAAATGCCACTTCAGAGGGCTGAGCTGAGCATCATATGAGATGATGTGTGTAACAGTTCCTGTCCAATGAGTAGGTGCCCAGCGATTGAGAGTTTTGATCATACTCATATCCTCTGGTCTAGCTTGTACCCCTGATTTCAGCAGGGGCCCCTGCATCTCTGATAAACATGACCAAGAGCAAGGTGGACTCTGAGCAGTCATGGAGCAGAGCTTGCTGATCAGCTGCCTCCTTTGACATCCACACCCCTTGGCCTGACGATCTTGGTGGGTCAGAGGGGTGCTTCCCTGACTGCACATGCCAAATCTAAATAGCCACACCCTGAACCTGGGCTCGAGAGGGAGGTGGGTCAGTTGTCACAGTGAGTGGGGGCAGGACTGGCCTTGAGTAGATGGAGGCCAGGGAGGCCAGATGTCCTGTGCTGCTCTTAAAAAAAATGTCCCACTGGACATGCTTGTAGGTGAAAAACCTATTTATATTTATCTGAGGTTAGACTCCATTTGTCATGTAAACACAAGCTATGTACTTTTTCATATGTACTTAATTTTCTGGAAATTCAAAAACCATGTAAATCAAGGAAAGAGTTTTTCACCATTTTGTACACTCACTCAAACAATGATAACCCTGCTCGTGGTGGGTTTGCTACAAACACATGTCAATCTATACTTAAGGCTGTCACATTCATGGTGATTCTATGTCTAGAGGAAACAGAGGGAGGGAGAGGTGCTCTCCAAGCAAAGGGGAAGCATGTGCAAAGGCCCTGAGGGAGGAGGGGAGAGTTAACTTGCAGAGGTGAAGCAGACCGCTGTGGTGGGGCAGAGTGAGCGTGGGGGAATGGTGGGTGGTGAGGCTGGTGGGGCCACACGAGCCGGGCAACACAGGGCCTTGTGGCCATGCTGAGTCTAGCACTATGAGAAGCCAAGAAGGGCTTTTCATCAGAGAAGACATGTTCAGATTTGCATTTTGAAAAAAAAATCCCTCTGCAGGGTAGAGCATGGAGTGGAAGTGACAATAGCAGAGGGAGAGAGTCCAGTGAAAGGTTTCTGAGCCATCCAGGTGAGCAGTGATGGTGGCCTGGGCTAGTGGGGAGACAGTGAAGCTTGGGAGAAATGAATGAAGTGGGCGACAGCATCTACAAAACTTGGGGATGCCTTGGATTTGGGAGGGAGGAGGTGTGGAGGCTTTCCTCCTAGGTAATTCCCAGGATCCTGGATTGTGGATGGATGGTGGGTCCCCTTTCTGAGGCCTGAATCCAGGAGATGTGAGGAAGATCTCATTTCCATGATGACCATCACTCCCGGCCTCCCTCGCCGCCTTTTCCATCCCCACCTTTGGCGAACTTACCTGACTCTGCCACCTCAGCAATGGGTACCCCCTGCTCGTACGCCATAAAACCCAGGACTGAGAAGATGGCAAACCCAGCAACAAAGCTGGTGCCGCTGTTCAGGCAACAGAGCATGATGCAGTCCCTGTGGGGAAGCAGCGAGAGGCACTGGGGTCAGAGTGGGCAGAACCGGTGCACGGCTCAAACGTTCTCCACCCGAGCACCATGGCTGTCCTGTGGGGCAGGCAGGGAAGTGTGGGCACAGGCAGCTCTGTTTTTCTGATGGAGCACTCATGGTTCTGAGAGGTTAGGTGGCTGGCCCATGGTCACACAGCTTCTCCTGAATTTCTAGAAGATAAGGTAGGTCACGAATCAGAAGCGTGGAGCCAGCATGGGAAGGGAGGCTGGCACATGGGAAAATGCAGAACTAATGAGAAAATACTCCGAAACACACCGACACTCCTCCAAGTCCCTGGTAGGAGAGAAAGCCTGGGAAGTATTCCTGGGAGCTCAAAGCAAGGAGGGCAGGAGAAGCCTCCATGGGAGAAACGGGGGCTTCTCAGCCAGGGGAGCAACCATGGGCCTTGCACCTGAAGCTCCGGCAGCCTCTGGGGGAGAGGCTTTATGGTAACATTCATCCTGGCCAAGCTGTTTACTGGAGCAGCATCTGCCAGACCTCAGTCTGTCTCTGCTCTGCTGCTGCGAGGGAGCCGCCCCTTCCAAGTTGAACCCTTGCATGGAGAGGTTTATCAGAGCAGTGACTGTCCCCTGCTCTTGGGAGGGGGGGACTCACCAGCTAAGAAGCACCAGCATAAAGCCATGGCCCAGGAGAAATCAGACTAGAAACAATGGAACTTTGTCAAGATGAAGACGGTACCCTCGAGTCCCAGCCTGTCCTGCCTCAGGCCCAGCATCCTAAAATCACCAAGTCAGGAAGTTAGCCTCTTAGAATCTTAGAGTCTTAGCCACTGCAGTGCCTGGACTGAGACTTAGGCACACAATCCATGTTAATACCCCATTTTATAGGGGAGGAGCTGCCAGGTGACCTTGTTCAACCTCCTGCCAGAGGCATGACTAGCCTCCATGGCATCGCTGCGGGTGGCCGGCTGACCTCTGCTTGCACACCCAGGCATGAGGAGCCGGCCATTTTTTCCAGTGGTACTTTCCCCTTGTTGGACAGCTCTTACTGCTTAGAGTGCTAAGAACTTTCTCATATTGTATTCACCCATGCTTGTTCTCTCCGATAGTTAGCTTTACCCTCCAAAACAGCCTGGAGTTCCTTCAGGCTTGGGAGATCTGAAGATAATGGCCCTATAGCCCCTTGAGTTTTTTGTTCTCCGTTACACATTCCAGTTCCCTTACCAATTCCTTATTTTGCTTGAAATCTGTAATACGCTACAGCTTATCCAGTCCCTCCTCAATTGTCACATCCAGAACTATTCTCAACAACACAGCAGGACTCTCACCTCCTCTTCTTCTGGTATCATACCTTTTATAAAGCAACCAAAGGTTACATTAATGTTGTTGGTGGTTGTAACACCCTGCTGCCTTGCAATGACCCTAGGAATCAAGGGTAGAGAGAGCATTGAACTGGTGGTCGACAGCCTTGGGTTCCAATTCTCCCTGCAATATTTTTTCTTTGAACCTGATCTCACTGGCTATACAAGGTGCTTGGATAACAGAATTTCTTGGCCTTGTGCTAGATCAAATTATTTTTCAGCAAGGAGTCACTCTCACAACCTTCTTCCTTGGAGTGAAGTATATTTCCCTGCCCTCACTGACTTTGGGCTTAGCCACATGACTTGCTTTGGACAACAGGATGTTAGCAGATGTGACATAAACAGAGGCTTGAGATGGGCTTACATGATTGGATTTGTCCTATATCATTTCTGTGATTTTCGATGAGAACTTCCCCAGGGGAGCTGCTATCCTTTCGGCCTAGACCCCAGAATGTACACACGTGGAGCTGACTTGAGCCTGGCTTGGACCTTGGAGCCAAACCCAGGGTCTTTCAATCTACAGCCTGCAGGAGAGTCTCACCAGCTGACCAGCAGACTTGTGAGCAATACAAGCAATCACTTGATGCGGTCGGCCCCTGTGTGCTGGGGTTGTTTGTTACACAGCAGTATTGTGGCCATGGATGACTGATACGGGTCCCTTCAAATAACTCTTCTGGCACTGTGAATGCTGGCTGGGCTGGTATAAGTGGGGACTTTATCTGCAAGTCTGATTTACCTCTGCTCAAAAAGAAATTCAGCTATGCCCAGGTAAGGGCAGAGTTATTCCTAAGGTTGGGATATATCTGCTCCTTGTGCCTGTTTCCTGAAGTCTGAGGCAAAATGGCCCTGACTAATCAAACAGTGGACATTCGATGATACCAGGGAGGAAAGCCTTTGTCTACAGCCTCTCCATTCTGGAATTCTCCCACGTTATGCTTTCAGCACCTGCAGTACGCCAGCCCTGGGCTAGGTTTCACTGAATCCTGAGGCTGAGGGAGATGAGTCAGATAGATCAAAGCCCATGCTTTTGCTAGGAGCTAAACAAAAATGATGCACCCTAAAAATTAAGATGAACAAATCCTGACTTTAAAAAATTGTCTCTGGGCATCCACACAGGTGTTGAAAAACAAATGTTCCTTGTTAAAAAATTCCCATCTTCCTGCACAGGTCTGTTGAGTGACTTCCTCACATTATGGAGAGACAGAAGGAGAGACAGAGAAGCTCTTCAGGGACCTAAGGTTCCTTCCAGCCCCATGCATGACCTGTCCCTCCTCCCCTCCAGTCCTCAGAACACCCACCCCTTCAAGCAGACAGAGCTTAGTGGTGTCTTCGGAAGTGAGGATTTTCCCTGCCTGGCTCGCTCCATTTCCATCCCTCTAATTCCTTCCCCAGCTCCCACGTCTAGGTAAAACGCTTATGTAACAGTGCTTTGAAGTCGGCAGGCGCTGAGCTGGGCTTTTAAGACCTCCAGAAGCTATTATGCTGTCAGGAGAGAGGGTACTAATTTACTCCACTGGAGTTGAGAAGACCCACTTGCAGAACAATTTGAAAAAGGAAATAAAATGAATCTTCTAATTTTTGCATTGCCACCCAGGGGATTTGCTTTCTTCTGCTGATGGGAGAGATGGAATAAAACCTGCCTGCTGGAGGGGAAAGCAGAAGGGACCCATGGCTGACAGCATACCTCCTCCACGCACTCAGTGGGGAATGAAGCTGCCACTGCTCCAAGACATAGATAGGCTGGAGACAAGGCAGTTTTGGCCAAATCCTCTTCAACTCCAGTAGCTGGGAAAGAGCTGGCCACCCCTGGTAGTGAGGAATAGGGGTGCAAGAGCCAGGAAGACTCAGGTGAAAAGCCACGCTCCATCCCTGGCAATGTGAACAGGAGTAAGGGACTCGAGCTCCATGGGCTGCCGTCTCCTTGCTTGTGTAATGGGGTAGTTTTGTTCTGACTTCCCTGCATGGAAGTCAGCACTAAACTAAGTACAAGGGATGCAGCAGACAACAAGAACATCCGGCCCACATCCTTATGGTGCTGACAGCCTAGCTGCAGGGGACAGTGACCAAGTGATCTCTGAAGGGCCCAGCACAGGGGTCCCCATGCTGACTGCAAGCCACCGATGGGGTGATACTGTACACAGTGTACATTTGAAAGAACTCCCAAGGGGGTCAGACTTGGTCCAGCCTGGAAGCCTGCACGTGCTATTCTTCCTGTCTGGGTGCCTCTCTCTTCCTGTCCATGGTTAATATTTTCATTATGGCTGACAAAGATCTTTACTTCTCATCCCCCATGCCCACATCCTCCACAAAACTAGACGCCTTCTTCTGGACAGCCTGCTCTGACTGTCTTTAGCATCTCATTGTCATCCAGTCACCCAAATACCTCTCACCCAAAGAACCCTAGAAGCAGAACTCATGGTGGCCTGATGGCACACTGGATTCTACAATAGCTTCTCTTTTCAGCATGTTGGACCTGCCCACATTAACTTCCCCATTGTCTTGATTTCCCCAAGTTACAAACTCTATAGGCTGCACCACTGCTGTCTGTAACTCCCATGGTACCAGTTCCAGGGCCTCGTACTTAGTAGACACACAGTAAACACTGCTGACTTAACAAGTGAGTTCATAATGTGACCACTAAGCTAGCTCTCAGAAAGGATGTAGTGGGGAGGCCAGGATGGACACTGAGAGATCCCAGTCAGAGTCCAGGCCCTGCCACGTCTAGCAAGGTACCGCCTCCACCAGCTTCACTTTCCCTGTCTCAAAGATGGGGTAATGTGGGAGGGACGCTATCACTGGTAAAAGTTCTTTCAAATGCACGGTGCCACTCGAGCCACACGATGACCCAGTGATGTGGTGGTTAATTCCAAGTTCCTGTCCCACCAGGTATGGCATGACCTGCTCACCTACCCTCACCTATGCTTAACAGGACTTGGGAAAAACACTCTCAATATTTTAAGAGTGTGTTGGCCAGGCGCTGTGGCTCACGCCTGTAATCCCAGCACTTTGGGAGGCTGAGGCAGGCGGATCACGAGGTCAGGAGATCAAGACCATCCTGGCTAACACGGTGAAACCCCGTCTCTACTAAAAATGCAAAAAATTAGCCGGGTGTGGTGGCGGGCACCTGTAGTCCCAGCTACTCGGGAGGCTGAAGCAGGAGAATGGCATGAACCTGGGAGGCAGAGCTTGCAGTGAGCCGAGATCGCGCCACTGCAGTCCAGCCTGGGTGACTGAGTGTGACTCCGTCTCAAAGAAAAAAAAAAGAGTGTGTTGCTTGTTTTTTTACTGGTGTTTTAGTGTTTTTCCCATAGACTTGTTTGTATTCTTTATATATTGTGGATATAAACCCCTTGAGTATCGTATGTTGTTGGGATGCTCATTATAGAAAATTCTCATATTTGGAAATAAAATAATGTAGATGATATTTGTATTAACAATTTTTTAAAAATTATAAAAGCAATACGTACTCAAAGTTAAACAAAAGAAACTAAACAAAACGCACCCATTTAAGCTGTATAGAAGGTAGAAGTGGGAAAAGCCCGCCTCCCCACCTCTGACTTCCCAGTCTCACTTTACAGAGGTGGCTACTTTGAATAGTTTCTGTGTTTCTTTCCAGAAATTTAGATGTTCTCCATATTTATGTGGACTAATCTGCCACTTACTTCTTTTGTGATTCTTTTAATTATTTTTGATGTTTTCTACATCTTTTCCCATTCTGAAATCAGTATTTCATTCCTACTTATAGGATGGTTTTCTTTTAAAAAATATTTAACTCTGTAATCAATCTGACACTTATTACGGTGGAAAGATGGGATGATATATGATAATCTAATTTGATGATTTCCCCAAAATACTTATCCTATCTCAGAACCATTTGTTAAAAAAAAACAAAAACAAAAACAAAACAAAACAAAAAAAACAACTTCCTTTCTCCACTACTCTGTGATAAGGGATCGTAGCACTGTCATTATTCCATGGTCTTATCCCTGCTTAAGGAGCTCTTAGACTCTAAGGAAGAGGTGCACTGTCCATCTACCATGAAATATTAACCTATTGTGTACCAGGCACTGAGCTCAGGGGTGCAGAGACCCCAGTAGACCGAAACCTCAACAGACTGACCATCATCCTAGATCAGCACTTCCACCACACACTGCAGGGTGACCTTGGGCAGGTCCCCTGCCCTCCACAGGTCTCAGCCTTGCTGTAGAACTCAAGCTGCAGGCGTGAGAGGCCAGGCAGCCAAGGGTCAGACACTGGGGCTCACCTCCTCGCCTGAACCCCCTCCCAGCCCTGGTGCAGCCAGCTACAGGAGGCCAGAGAGACGTGTTAGGCTGAGGGGCAAAGTGGGGCACTGGCCCCAGGTGGAGCAGAAGAGGACCCTACAGTCAAGTACGAAGGGCAGGAAGCAGGTTTCTAAATAGTAGGCGGGAGAACAAGGCCCTTGGTGTATGTACTAGCCTGTGTCTCAGGCAAGTCACTTATCCACCCTGGGATACGTCTTTACCATACGAGGTGGCACTGAGACCTGAATGAGATTTCGGTAGTGGTGGGGGATTGGCTTTGCAGCCTGAGAGAGACTCTGACTGCATTTGTTATTCTCCTAGCTCCTTGGTGGCCCACTCTTTGACCCTTCGGTAGCGGGAGGCCAACAAACAGCCTATCTGTCTCCTCCTGGGGCCCTGCAAGGTGGGCAGACAAACATAAACTAGCCTGGCAGGTTAGAGGGCTCTCAGGGTTTGGTGGAGAGCTGGCAGGGCCCAGGGAAATGCTCACCTGTAGCAGTTGTTGTTATAATTGTTATAACTTCCCAGAGCAGTCAGACAGCCCAGGCAAATGGCATAGGAGAAAAAGATCTGCGTTCCAGCATCTACCCAGACCTGTAGGAAGGCACAAAGATGTTGGCATAAACAGAAGTCAGATGTGTGGTGAGAGGGTGGCCCTGGTCTCTGAAATCCCCCACCCACACTCTACGCTTCAGAAAAACTCCATGAGGGATAATTAAACTTCCTGACCTACCCAGGACCCCCTTTAAAAGAGTTCTATTCTTGGGGACCACATGATCAAGTGTAAATGTCCTCAATTAATTCTGGAATTTGCCAGAGTTTATGAATAACAGCTCAGTGAATAGCAAGAATTTGAATGCTTAGGACCCCGGCTTCAGCTGTGTGACCCTGGACAAGTTACTTAACCTCTCTGAGGCTGTTTCCTTATCAGCAAAGTAGGGAAGAAACTTCCCTATCAGGACTGTTGCAAGGATTCATGCAACAAGGACCGTGAGCCCCTGGGATCTAGCGCCTACTTGCAAGGTAAGTCATGTTTAAGGTAAAATGAATGCTTCCTTTTCCTCGTGATTAAGGCCACCATGAGAAAAGTGTCATAAGATTCTGTCCAGGGTGACACATTTGCAGAGCTGACCTCAGCATAAAAGGTGGCAGGGAGGGGAGGAGTGAGGGAGGCCCACCATGTCCTTTTCCCTTTCAGAACAGATTCCCCACCTCTAGGCTCCCTATGTGGTACACAAGAAACTACTTTCCTAGTCCCCCCAAGCTCCCTTTTGATAAAAACTGCTGTGGACAGCATGACATGCACAACAGAAATGACAGTCGCTTCTCGAACACTTTCCCTGGGCTCCCTTTGAGCCCAGCCCCTAGAAGTTGCCAAGGAAAATCCAGAGCTCAAATCGAAATGCAGCTGATGAGACTCATGCTTAGGTATCAAATGCCATCTAGAGAACAGGGCTGGCACTAAATATAAAAAACAGGAAACACTTACTGACCTCTCAATATACAGGCACCACGCATTACTGCCCTTCATGCATTACTGAATATTCACAGCAACCCGGCCAGGCACGGTGGGTGGCTCATGCCTGTAATCCCAGCACTTTGGAAGGCTGAGGCGGGTGGATCACCTGAGGTCAGGAGTTTGAGAGCAGCCTGGCCAACGTGGCGAAACGCTGTCTCTACAAAAAATACAAAAATTAGCCAGGTGTGGTGGCGGGGGCCTCTAATCCCAGCTATGTGGGAGGCTGAGGCAGGAGAATTGCTTGAACTGGGAGGCAAAGGTTACAGTGAGCCCAGATCACACCACTGCACTCCAGCCTTTGTGACAGAGCAAGACTCTGCCTCAAAAAAAAAAAAAAAAAAAAAAAAAAAAAATTCACAGCAACCCTGTGTGGTAGGTGCTATTATTGGCCCCCTTTTACAGCTGAGGAGACTGAGGAACAGAGAGGTTGAGTAATGTGCCCAAGCCACACAGCTGGGAAGTGGCAGATGCAAGTCCATGGAGGTCTGCCTCTAGAGATGTATGCTCATTCAGTCCCAGAATTTCCGATGTGGAATCAGCCTCAGAAGGCCGGTGGTGTAACCTCTCACTCAACACAGGACTCTCTTCTGAGTACTCCTGACAGAATAGTCTCTGCTTGCTTACCACCAGTGACCGGGAGCTCACTATCTCCTGACCCAGACCCTTTCTTCTTCAGAACGCTGTGACTATTAGAACATTTTTTAAGATGAGATGAACTCTCTCTTCCTGTTTTCCTTGTTCTGGGGGTATCCAGACCACATCCCTCTCCTCCATGTGGTAGCACTTTAAAGATTCAAAGAAAATACTCATGCTCACTGGACCCCAGAACTCTTTCCTTTTCAGGCAAAGTATCTGTATCTCCTCCCTCTTCAGAACTGGACTACACGGTACAAGTCATTCTATCATGGGTCTGCTCAACTGTGTTAAGTCATTCAACAAATTGCCTATTAAAATGGAAGATCATAATGCGGCCTCTGAACCTGAGAAATAAGTGTATTTTTTTCTCCTCTAACAATAGTATCACTGGGTTTAGGGTCTTGGAGCTCTGTGAGGAACTTAGGGAGAGCTCTTTCATGAAGTGCAGGGGCAGGGAGAGGCAGATACTGCCAGCAGACCAGAGTGCACTGAGATGGGGTAGGAGAAACTGGAAAGAGGAAATACAAGAACAAACTCCAGACATTTTGATATGAGTGGGGGTATGGGGATATGAGATAGGCTGGTAGTAAAAGGGTAAATACAATTTGGGGAAGGTTTTTGGAAATGGTAGAAGCTTAAGGATGCTTAAATGTTGGTAGGAAGGGTCCAGTGGAGAAAAAAGTGTTAAAGACTTGAGAAGAAGTGGTTGTATTTTTAATTCCTCCTGCTTTGTCTCAGTTTCCCCATTTGCTACCTCAGTGGATTGCCTGTTCTGCTTAGTAAGGCCAGTGAGCCACATGAAGAAGCAAAAAGCAGTGCAGCTGCTGACCCAGGAAATGGGAGGCCAAATTTCAGTGGCAACTCACAGAGCTACTCAGTGCCTGATCAGACACTGGGCCTCCAGTCACACTTGCTAATGCGGCCACAAACCAGGTGTCCCTCCTTCACTGTCCTGAGCCAGAGTGTGCAGGCCAGAGTGAGCAAAGCCCTCATACTTGTGGGAGAGCTGGCTCCCCAATCCTGACTGAATCCCATCACTCATTGGAGTGGGCCCTCCCCTAACATGGTAAATAAATGCTCTGTGAGTTAGAAAACACCAAAGAAAGCTTTCGAACCACAAGCCCCAAAGATATGTCACCCAAACCAATGATTTTTACTTGCAGGTATTTTTTTTTTTTTTTTCAATTTGCTCTTTGGGCACATCAATGCTGAAATGGACATCTGCTGTTTTTGCCTACTTAGCATGCATCTTTCCTTTTTGGATAACAGCACTTCAATTTTACTTTGGAAAGCTACCTCTTCTCCACTCAGAGGTAGATTCAGGACCGGCCACATGACCCAGGCCTGGCCAATCCAAGGATTTCTCTTGGCTACAGTGACTGGTTCATGGATGAGCATATGATGCAAGGCAAGTCAATGGGACACTTTTTTTTTTTTTTTTTTTTTTTTGCTGGGGATGTAAAGCTTGTAACTGCTGGGGGCATCACTGGCCATGAAGGAAGAGTCTACCTGAGAATTAAGGGCAATACACAGGAAAGCAGAGTCTAGAGCAAAGGCAGACCAATATTAGCACATGACTCCCTGGATCAGACCTGAAATCAGACCTATCCTAGAACATTTCATTTCAGAGGCCTATAAATTCCTCTTTTATTTAAGTCAAGTTGGATTGAATTGTTCTCACTTCAAACTCAAGCTAATAGCAACATTTAGCTCTTAGAAAAACCCAGAGGGTATGAGCCCAAATCCTTTAATCAATACAAAATTACTGATGGACCAGCATTCACTGAGTGCATTCACTGAGTGCATTCACCTGTATACTGTGCAGAACCCTGTGTCACACTCTGAAAGAGGTACCACTCAATTTTACATAGCACTCCATCTCTGTCCTCAGGTGAGATAAAACATTCACAAAACAAGGTGCCAAGTAGCTAGGAGAGACAGATGGGGGGAAAGAGAAACTTGTGCTAAGGCAATCAGAGAAGGCTGCCTGGAGGAGGCACACCTTTCAAAATTGGAGAAGAGATGAAAGAGGGCATGTTGGGCTTAAAAATTCACGTGACAGGTGAGTATGTTCTCAAATGATTTTTCCATCTTGCTCTCCTACCTCTTTGGGGAAAAGTCTGTCATTTTTATTCTGATATTCACCATTAAACCAGCATCTTTACACAATACCCTTAATCTTCCCGTTTTTTGACACAGTCTGTTGGTTCTCTGCTGTGAGGAATACGGAAATTAGCTACAGCCTCCATTTGTCTTCCCTCCCTACCCGCTAGCATCCAATTTGAAGAAATATCCATTTGCTTCCAGTTAATACTTACAAGTCAATCTATAAACTTTTTCTACTTTTCATATATATGCTATTATCTTCAAATTTTTAATACACTGTATAGATTATCAGAACATAAAACCATCACATAATAGCCTTTACTGACTGATTGATTGAGATGGGATCTTGCTATGTTGCCAAGGCTGGAGTGCAATGGCATGATCATGGCTCACTACAGCCTTGAACTCTTGGGTTCAAATGATCCTTCTGCCTCAGCCTCCTGAGTAGCTGTGACTACAGGTGTGCACCACCATGCCAGGCTCCTTATAGTCATTATTTAATGTGAATTCAATAGGTAACTATGAATTTAATGATCACCCCCAGCCCTTATGTTAATACCTTTCCAGTCAGTTTTGTTATCTGTAGCTTGTTTTCTAGTAAATTCCTCTGGAAAGTCTCATAGGAAAGAATATTTGCTGAGTTCTCACATGTTTAGAATAGTTAATCTGTGACTTTCATACCTGAAAGGCAATTTGGCTGTATATAAAATCCTTGGCTCTCTTTTTCTTTTCCTGAGTATCTGGAATATATTGCTTAGTTATTTTCTGACACAAAGTGCTGTGGTAGAAAAGTCTGGTGCCAATATAACTTGCTTCCCCTTATAAAGCACTTATTCTTTTGGTCTGGATGTCCAACAGGTTTTATTCTACACTTTATTAAAGTCCAACAGTGATGAATCTGTGTTGATTTTCTCAGGCTCATGGTATATTTTTTCAGGATACAAGTTCAAGTCTTCTCTTTCAGGAGAAAAAAGATCCTGAAATTATTGTTGTATTTATTCTCTTCCATTGCTTTAGGTCTCTTCTTTGGGGACTCGTATGTATGTTGGACCTTCTTTGCTCACCTTCTATACCTATCACTTTTTCTTTCATTCTTTAAAAAGTCTTTGTTCATTTCTGACTTTATTTTTATATTTTTCCTCCTTTCCATCTTCTGTTTACTTTGTCATATTATCCATGGTCTGTATTCACTATTATTCCTTCATTTTAGTTATTTTTTCTGAAATAGTTTTTCTTTTGTAAGTTGTCCTTCCTGTCAGCTCTCTTTTTAAATAGTCTTTTTGTCTAACAATTTCATTTATGCTATTTGCCTCATAGTGTCTATTGGTTTATTACTTTCCTTTAGCTTGTTTTGAAATATTAAGTTTCAGTGTTACGCTGTTTTGTGGTTCTGTTTTTGTGCAATGCCTTGGGACGATATTCTCCCCATAATTATTTTCCTTATCGTAGCTGTGCAGAAGTTTTGATCACAATCCTCTTCTGTTGCTCATGTTTAGGTAAGATAGATTTTCCTGTACTCTTAAGAGATGACTTTCTTGTGTAGAGGAATGAGAGTGGTCCAGGATAGATTTGTTCAGACTCACAGTCTGAACTTTCCTTCTTCTTTTATTGCCAAAAACTCTTTAAAACTATGGCCCTACAGATAGTACTTTCTGAAATTATTGTTCTCTATTCTTTTCTCCCACTGCTATCCAAAGTTTCTGCTTTCATTTCCTCTAGTGTCTCTGATGTGCTCAATTTGGATTCTGCTTCCCGTAATTTATCCTTAATGACAATGGAGCTTCAACTGGTTAGTGCATAGTGTTCACAGGGCCCAGACCTCTGCCCAAATTTGTTGCAGTCCTCCCCCACTTACCTAGGAGTTAGATACCTAGGAGTTAGAGACTGCATAGACCCCCTCCTCATTTGAGGTGATGTTCTCAGATAGGTCCACCAAGCTTCTACCCCCAAAGACAGTCCTCTCCCATTACATGTTAGAGCTTTCTAGGTTTCCTGGTGCTAGATCTTCAGAATTCCCTTTGCCTTTATGTCCATCTTCATCTTATCCTACAGAACTGATATCATGCAGATGTCATTGCTATTGGCATCTGACCCCATCTATTCACATTTTGTGGTTCATGATGTCACCTAATTGTGCTGAAGGTGCTGTCCATAGGGTTTTTGTTTTACTACCCTTGTTTCTCTGTTTGGGTGAGAAGATTCCAGGAAGTTAAAATAACTTTTTTTTTTCTGTTGCCACCTTATTTTCTTGATTCTCAAGAAATCTTTAGAGGGCAGGTTATACAAGATTGATCTTGGCTGGAGGTGAGAGACGAATACCCAGATCTGAGCAATATGGTGGGTGGGGGTGCAACACTAGAATATTCAGGTTTTTTTAAGGGTGGTTGAAGGTATAAAGTGGGGAAATGGGTATTAATTTGGAGAAGGGAAGTTTGAGATGTCAAGTGAGATGTTCAAGAGATACATGGAAAGTCTACGGCTACATATCGATGTCTGGGCTAGAGACATAGATTTGATCATCATCAGGATTTTAACAGTAACTTAACATCTCCCTGACTCCAGATCTAAAATTTTCTTCCCTGGCCTCTTCTATTTTTCACATTTGAAAAACCAATGTTGAGATCAGCTTTTCTGCTGAGACACATGCTCATTTGGGCATAGCAGAGCCTGAGAATGTACGAGATTAGATTTCTTGAAAACATCCCATGAAGAACCATGGGATGTCTTCACATGGAGTCTGCATCATTAGGCTATTTACAGAAAGCATAACTGATATATGTTTGTATTCTTACACAGATGCCTGTGGTTGTGAAAATGCAACATGGCTCCAATTCTCATCCTTGCCTCTTAGTCTAGAAAGGAACTAATTAACTCACCAGTGAGGTTGGTGTATTTGTTAAGATAATTACTGCTAGGTTATGCTGTATTAAACAATAAACCCACAAATTTCAGTAGTTTAGCACAATAAAAGTTTATTTCTCACCCACACAAAGATTAAAGCACAGCCCCTGTGAAGGGGCTCTCTTGCACCCAATGATTTGTGATATTAAGTGTTCTTCATTTATGACACCACCGTCTCTCAACACAAGCTTCCAGCACAGCCTCTGAGGCAGAGAAACTTGAGGTTTGCTTGGGAAGGTTTTAAGGGTTAGGCCTGAGGGTTGCCTTCACTCCCAAATACATATCATTGACCACACCCAAGTGACTTGGTTGCAAACTAAAGACAAGGAACTCTGGGGAATGTAGTCTTCCCATTTACTCAGGAAGAGAAAAAATAAATGACTGGTGAACACAGCATTATCTCTGCCAAAGCATTATCCCAAGTCTGTTTCACCTACAGCTACTTTCTTCAACTAAAAATTCCACAAGCACAGACAAACAAAATCATGGTGGGCATTAGAATGATTTGACAAAAGGGGAAAAAAAGTCTAGTAAAATAAGCTAACAGAACATTCATGAACCAGCCCTTCCATAGGTTTGGTAATGCCTTAAGAAGTGAAAAACTTGAGTTAATGTTTGCTGAAACCTACTGCATACTGCAGGCTCTCATGTACACAATCTCATAATTTGCATAATGATCTTACTAGGTAAGTATTATCGTCTCCATTTTTTCCAAAGTGGAAATAGGCTCCTGAAAAGTCAAACAGCTTATAAGGGAGAGAGTCGGGTTTGAACCCAGAGCATTCTGGCTCTACACTTTACAGAGAAAGGCTAGGACCTCCTGGTCTGCTGAGTAAGTATGGAGTCTCAGCTGGGATTTAAACGCCCTGCAGCTGTCAAGTCAAACAGAACAAAGGCAACCCCACCTCAATGAAAGGAAGACCAGGCAACTGAGCCCTACTGACCAGCAACTCCCAGGACGCTACAAAGGGAGCAGCTCAGCGGAGAAAGGGCTTCCTATTTCTCAACACAATTTGAAGGGAAAACAGTCTCAACAAAACAAACCCTAAGGAAGCTGGGTCAGTAGCTGAGAAAGGGATCACTCCCCATGTTCTGCAGCAATGAATGGGGGGCGTTCTGGCAGTGCAGCTGTGGGCGGTCCACATTCAGAGGTTTGGAGGACAGATTTGCATGGGAACAGGGGAGTGGGGCCCCTTTAGAAGAGAGGTGGTCCCGCCTCCAGCTCTGGGGCAACCTCACCTCTTTCAAGGCAACTGGTTCCAATGAGCCCTGGTGCACAGTAGGTACAGAGAGCAATGAATAAGGATGTAGCCCACCTTCCCAGCTAGGGCCACAGGGCTGCACAGAGTAGCTCCTTGATGACATATGCTGGGAGAAGCAAGAAAGTATGGATGGACAAGGACAAATTTCCCCCACCCACACTTTAGCTACAGTCATCATGACGGATACTCAGCATACACTGTCCCAGTCCACATGGACAGCACTTTACAGTTTACAATACTGTATGTCCTATGACCTGTGTGTCCCACACACTGCCCTGAGGTGAGCATCATCATCCCCAGGTTAGACACAGGTGGGTTGCTAGAAACACGCTCACCTTTTCTCCACATTCCTACCTTGATCATGCAAGTAGAATGTCTAATTTCTTAGGTGTTTTGGGGAGAAAGCTTTACTTCTTTTTCCTACCTCTTAGAGTGACTTATCCAATTGAGGAGACTGGGGAGATGGTCATCATGCACATGTGGGCAACATATCTCTCTCACACACAGATGAAATAACATTTGTGAAACTAACCTTCAGCACCATCCTGGCTCTTGGAGAGCATTGAGAAATACTCTGGAGAATATAGAGAAACCCAGCCAGGAGCCCTCATGAGCAGCAGGTACTTAGTCATATTCCAGTACTCAAAAACCTGGAGGAAACAAAAAAGCCTATTCCCTCTTCCCCCCACCATAAGCATGCATTTAGTGTCTACCATGTGCCAGGCACAAGTCCCAGGAATGGAGGCTGAAGCCATCACTAAATGTTATAGAGCTCCTACCCTTAAGGACCTTACACTTTAGCGGGAGAGACAGACAGCAAGCAAAGGCAGATAAGCTCTCATACAACATCTGGCAGAGAGGAGCAACTTGTGGGGAGGGGTATGGGAGATGAGTTCAGTGTAGTAGTGAGTTCAGTGGCAGTAGGGGCCAGGGTCCCGCCTACCCATGAAGGTATAGATGCTGCTCTGGGATTTTATACAGCACCTATGGCAGCACAGCTTACAGAAAAAAGCTACCCTAGAAATGTGCTTTCAAATCTGCAAAGAGAGCCGCCAATCAGAGCAGAAGGGCATGCCTCTGCTTGTCACCAAAGCCAGCATCAGCCGACCGACCAACTAAGTCCATCTCTATGTCCTGCAATTGGCTGGTGTTTGCTGTGGTAATGCCTTAGGTCTTTGACAAATGCAGCATTAACCCATCCTGCCACGAAAGCACCAGTAAGAGGCTGTATGATGATAGCCATCCTGATGATCACAATGACACCAACTAACTTTTATTAGCACCTATGACATACCAGATGGAAAGTGCTTTACAGGTATTAAACTCACCTCGTCCACACTGTTAAGGTGGGTGCTATTGTTATTTATTATCTCCCTTTTATAGATGAATAAACTAACACCCAGGGAGAGGAAGTCACTTGTCCATTTACTTTAGAGAAATGTACACACTGGCCAGTGTGAGGAGTCACTTTGGGCTTACGAACAAATGAATCTTCTAATTGCCCCAGGAACCTGGCCCACCTTGGAAGAAGGCACTGAAACACCAAGCAAAAGGGGCCTAGGTTAAACAAGGTAGCTCTAGCCAGGCTCCATGCTTTGAGCCTTGCAGGAGCTTAATGAAAAGGGCAAAAACTCTGGGGTCAGCACACCCAGCTTGGAGCTCTGCTCTTCCGCTTACTGCTACGCAACCCTGGGCAAATTACTTCACCTCTTTGAACCTCAACTTCCTTGCCTGTGAAAGAAAGACATAATGAATGTAAAGTGTGTAGTAGAGTACCTGGTACCATCCCTTTAATCTGGTTTCTTTTGGTGGCTGATGATTCTCAACTATACTATGCAAACAAGCACCCATGTCCTTTCCAACATCCCAGCTTCCCTTCCCATCAGGTGAACTAATCAGATTTCTGAGAAGCACCAAATGCTGAACTGCCCATCACTAAGGCAGATACACATGCCTCTTAGGGCTACCAGCTTGGGTCCAACAGGGATGGATGGGAAGAATCAACACTTCATCCCTCCTAGGCTCCTTGCTGTTCCAGCACCTGGCCAAGAAGATGTGTGAAAACCATCAGACCCAACAGCACATGGGGTATGGGCTTTTGGATCCAAGAAGCCAGAACAGAGCTTGGGGCCCTCCTGGGGCTTCCAACCCACAGCCTTTTCTTTCTTCAACATTTTCTTTCAAACAGACAGCTACCACACACACAGACACATGCACACACAACTTTTGTAAGCAGAGCCTTGGTTTGAGGCAAAAATATAACTTATATGGCCTGGCAGAAAATGGCTGAATTAAGCTCTTTCTTTTTGCCTTTTATATTGGTAAGGATTCTCAAAAGATTAAAAGTAGGTTAGGAGAATAATAAAACAGCTGTGTTTCCAGTGTGTACCTGACAACGGCTTTTGTAGAAGTGAATGATTACATGAAAATCACTTCCTTCCCACCTCTTTCTCAGCCTCCTCTGGGTTGCTAGGAGCCCTTGCTCCTTCTTTTGGCTAATGCCACATACAGAAGCTGATGAATACAGTATGGCCATTATGAGGAAAGGGGGAGTCTGGGAGAGGGATTCAAATGCTCCCTCCCTGGTGGATTCCATGGGGGGAGAGGGCTTTGGTGGAGACGACTTTGGAGATATTTAAATGCTAATGTGCTGGGCAGGCGGGAACAGTGGTGGGAAGGGGCTGAGGCTTTTGGCCTGTAAGCCCAACTGGAAATATGTTCTGCAGCTTCTCGCTCTGGTGCCAAGCCCTTCCCTGGGCAGCCGGCCCTGGGGCCAACCAGGGCCCTGCCAGTAAAGTGTCACTGGGCTAAAGGGTTGCACTGCAGGCGGTGAGGAGCCGTTCAACCCTGTGCAGGGGGAGTTTGGGTGTGTAGGCTGACCCCGGTGGCCCCTTTGGGTGGAGCAGAGAATGAGGGTCACTGTGGCTGGGCTTTTGCCCAGGAGGCTGGACAGCCATGTCCAGGCATGGAGAGTGCATAGGGCAGATGGGCAGTTGGCATCCCCTTAATTCATCACATCAGTTGCTTGAGCGCCATTTTACCAAAGTGCTAAATGCGGGAGGCTGAGAGAAGGATAGGCCTGAGCAAGGCCTGAAGACGGCAATTCCTAGCCCCAAGCTCTTCCCAGGATGTCCACGCAGACTCAGGGAAAGACAGTTTAAGCCAGGCTCTCCCCTGAGGAGTGTTCCTTAACAGGGAGGCTCTTGACATTTTGAATAAGATAATTCATTGTGCAGGACTGTCCTGCTCCCTGTAGGATGTCTACCCACCAGCAACCCCCTCTCTAAATGCTAGAAGCCCCCCATTATTCTAGCAGCCAAAACTATGCCCCCACTTGTTTCTAAATGACCCTGGGCCAGCAGTCCTACCTATTCCTGGCTAGGAGCCACTGAGGCAGGGGGAGTCAGAGCAGGCAATGATGGTGGGGCTGCAGAACCCACATCCCATGGGCAGCACTGGGCTAGGGGCTCCTGGACCAAGCCAGACTTCAGCTTCCAATCCCAGCCTGATCAGGCAGGTTCTTTTGTGTTAGCCGAGCAAGCAGTTAGGATGAAGCCTCATCATCTCCCCCAGAACCACATTTCTTTGCTAATAAACATGGAACTTGTTCAAAGCCAGGAAATGAAACGGCAAGCCAGGGTGCTCCATACCCTGGAGGAGCCGAATGGGAGCTAAACTTCAAGCAATAGAAAAGACGTCCTTGGGAGGAGAAAGGAAAAGAAAACAGCCCCAATGGTGAAGGTAGCCATTTCTGTGTCTGGCTGCAGATAGAGAAATAAATATCTGAGATCATATCGTGGCATTCATTGTTTATTGTCTGTCTCCCCCAACTAGAATGGAAGCTTCCTGAGAGCTGGGTGCTCTGCTTTCTCACTTTTGAATCCCCAACCCTTTGCTCATTGCTGACACATAAGCACTCAAGAAATGTCTGTGGGGTGCCCACAGCTGCTTAGGGTCTCCAGCACACAGGAAAGGAGTGTTCAAAGCTCACACTGAGTCCTAACTAGCAGGCCAAGTGGAGAACATACTGGACTGAGAGGGACAGGACACCTGGCTCTGAAGGCAGCTTGCCCTTAAAGTTCCTGTGTGTTCTCCCTAAAGTTCATTATTTTCTCCTAGCCCCAGTTTTCCAACTTGTAAAATAAGGGAACTACATTGCAATGGAGATGGCAAATATGTGACATGCACATCCAACCCCCATTTCTGCCCAGGGCAGACATTACTAATCAATCACAGCACTCTTCTGCCTTCAGTGTAGCTATGGGGAAAGACATCCACAACCTGTCAGAGATAGTGAGTGAGCAGAAACCTGCAAGAGAGAATCATCCAGCCCAGCCATCCCGGCTTTATAACAGGGTTATGGTTTTGGGTCAGCTGAGCCCATTTTCCATGGGGCACTTCAACCTTTCAGTTTTAAAAGCCCAGGAAGACACTGGAACACCTGTGTTTAAGCTCCTGCTCCATACCAGGGACAAACTTCACATCAAACACAAGGGACACAGAAAGAAAGGAGGAAAATGACACCATACTGATGGAGATATGTGTTTTTAGTGGATTTTTCACACTTATGCTGGTCTGGAAGGCTGGCAGAAAGTGGCAGGCTATTCCAGTGGAACAAATGCTACAAGCAAAGGCCTAGAGGGCAGGCAAGGAGAAATCTGTCAGAAACTACCCAGCAGAAATGCTTCTAAGCAAAAAGGCTGAGGGGGGAAATGGAATAGATCTTCCAGAATCTCATGGAATTCAGAGCTGGTTTTTCATTCATCACTATATCTTTGGGCAGAAACCACTTAAAGTTCCCAAGTAGGAAAATGCTTATGGCAGCCATACCAAGGATGCAGGAAGATACTACTCAATTCTATATGAAACAGAATTCTGACAGTGAATGGGAACACACTCAAATTTATGCCCCAAGGAGCCTCCCAGGGGATATCTGTGGTGGCTGGGGAGTGGGAACAGGCACAGTCAACAGTGGAAGAGTCTCCTCCCTGGCTGAGAGCTCCAGTCCTGGGATGAGCTCATGTGGCTAGAAGGAACCAAGCACAGTCGGAGATGCAGAGAGGAAATTTCTGCATTGATATGGTTAGGCTCTCTGTTCCCACCCAAATCTCATCTTGAATTGTACTTCCATAATTCCCACATGTTGTGGGAGGGACCAGTGGGAGATAATTGAATCATGGGGGTGGTTTCCCCCATACTGTTATCATGGTAGTGAATAAGTCTCATGAGATCTGATGGTTTGATAAGGGGAAACCTGTTTTGCTTGGCTCTCATTCTCTCTCTTGCCGCCACCATGTGAGAAATGCCTTTCATTTTCTGCCATGATTGTGAGGCTTCCCCAGCTACATGGAACTGTAAGTCCAATAAACCTTTCTTTTGTAAATTGCCCAGTCTCAGGTATGTCTTTATCAGCAATGTGAAAATGGACTAATACAGTAAATTGGTATTGGGAGTGGGGTGCTGCTGAAAAGATACCCAAAAATGTGGAAGTGACTTTGTAAATAGGTAACAGGCAGAGGCTGGAATAGTTTAGAGGGCTCAGAAGAAGATAGAAAAGTGTGGGAAAGTGTGGAAGTCCCTCGAGATTTGTTGAATGGCTTTGACAAAAATGCTGATAATGACATGGACAATGAAATTCAGGCCAAGGTGGTCTCAGATGGAGATGAGGAACTTGTTGGAAACTGGAGCAAACGTGACTCTTGTTGTGTTTTAGCAAAGAGACTGATGGCATTTTGCCACTGTCCTAGATATTTGTGGAACTTTGAACTTAAGAGAGATGATTTAGGGTATCTGGTGGAAGAAATTTCTAAGCAGCAAAGCATTCAAGAGGTGACTTGGGTGCTGTTAAAGGCATTCAGTTTTATAAGGGAAGCAGAACATAAGTTTGGAAAATCTGTAGCCTGTGATATGTGATAAATTTGTAGCAATGTGATAGAAAAGAAAAAACCCATTTTCTGAGGAGAAATTCAAGCCAACTGCAGAAATTTGCATAAGTAACCAGGAGCAGAATGTTAATCCCCAAGACAATAGGGAAAATGTCTCGAGGGCATGTCAGAAGTCTTCACAGCAGCCCCTCCCATCACAGGCCCAGAGGCCTAGGAGAAAATGGTGTCCTGGGCTGGTCCCAGAATTCCTGTTCCATGCTGTCTGCAGCCTAGGGACATGGTGCCCTGCATCCCAGCCACTCCAGTCATGGCTAAAGGGGCCAATGTAGAGCTCCGGCAATGGCTTCAGAGGGTGCAAGCCCCAAGCCTTGGCAGCTTCCACGTGGTGTTGAGCCTGGGAGTGCACATAAATCAAGAACTGGGGTTTGGCAACCTCTGCCTAGATTTCAGAAGATGTATGGAAATGCCCGGATGTCCAGACAGAAGTTTGCTACAGGGGCAGGGTGCTCATGAAGAACCTCTGCTAAGGCAGTGCAGATGGGAAATGTGGGGTCAGAACCCCTACACAGAGTCCCTATTGGGACACGGCCTAGTGGAGCTGTGAGAAGAGGGCCACTGTCCTCCAGACCCCAGAATGGTAGATACACTGACAGTTTGCACCATGTGCCTGGAAAAGTCGCTGACACTCAACACCAGCCCATGAAAGCAGCCAGGAGGGAGGTTGTACCCTCCAAAGTCACAGGGGTGGAACTACCCACGACCATGGGAATTCACTTCTTGGATCAGCATGACCTGGATATGAGACACAGATTCAAAGGAGATCATTTTGGAGCTTTAAGATTTGACTGCTCTGCTGGATTTCAGACTTGCATGGGGCCTGTAGACCCTTTGTTTTGGCCAATTCCTTTCATTTGGAATGGTTGTATTTACCCAATGCCTGTATCTCCATCGTATCTAGGAAGTAACTAACTTGCTTTTGATTTTACAGACCCATAGACAGAAGGGACTTGCCTTGTTTCAGATGAGACTTTGAACTGTGGACTTTTGAGTTAATGCTGAAATAAGACTTTGGGGGACTGTTGGGAAGGCATGATTGGTTTTGAAATGTGAAGACATGAGGTTTGGGAGGGGCCACGGGCAGAATGATATGGTTTGGCTCTGTGTCCCCACTCAAATCTTATCTTGAATTGTATTCCCATAATTCCTATGTGTTATAGGAGGGATCTAGTGGGAGATAATTGAATCATGGGGGCAGTTCCCCCATACTGTTCTCATGGTAGTGAATACGTCTCACGAGATCTGATGGTTTGATAAGGGGAAACCCCTTTCACTTGGCTCTCATTCTCTCTCTTGCCACCACCATGTGAGATGTGCCTTTCACCTTCTGCTATGATTGTGAGGCCTCCCCAGCCATGTGGAACTGTAAGACCAATAAACCTCTTTCTTTTGTAAATTGTCCAGTCTTGGGTATGTGTTTATCAGCAATGTGAATATGGACTAATACATGTATTGCATTGGAAGTTAGGGCAAAAGGTGTTTGGGGCTTTCTGCTGCTAAGAAGCTTAATGTTAGTGGGTCTATGCCCCTCAACATTTCCTAAGCACCCTGTATAGCACATGGAGACTATAGAAAGAATGAAGCTCCCCTTCTCGTGCTCAGGGCCTTGCAATCTAGAAAGCATATGAGGAAAAAGAAAGTCGAGCAAGCCCCTGATATCATCCATCTGTGACTGACAGATTCATCTGAGCAGTTCTTAAATCTCACTTTCAGCCGTTTCCCTTCTAGGTAAGGCAGAAGTTTTCCACGGGTCAAGAGAGAAAGGGGAGCAAGTATAAAATCTCACAAAATCAGACAGATCTGGTTGAGTTCCAGCTCTGCTGGGTCACCTTAAGGAGGTCACTTCTTTGAGCCTCAGTTTCTTTGTGGGTACAATGGGGAAAATCATCATTCCAAGCTGCCAGAGTTGTTCTGAAGACAAAACGAGACTAAGTTTGTAGAGTGTGCACAGAGTACCTGGCTCACAGTAAATGCTAAGTGGCTAGAGAAGGGTCATTCCTTTGGGCCTGAGAAAGCATCTTTGAAGGGTGTGTGGGGCTGACTAGGCAGGTCCCACTTGGGGTAACAGAAGAAAAGTCAGCTTTTCTAGCCCTAGGAGGAGCTGGCCTCAGAGGCCCTGACTGTCTCCTCCCCACCCTGGTGTGGATGTTCTACAAAGGGCAAGAGGCCAGGCCCACTTGTTCTGTCCCAGAAATGCTACAACAGCTGGCCCTGCCCAGCCTTCACTGCAGGGTCAATGCCTCCTCTGCCAGGCCCAGTGGACAGACCTCAAGGAACCGGGCCTTGGGGCCTCTCAGTCTCTCTGCAGGCATTCACCTTGGGCAGCATTAGGAGAAAGGAGGAGACATCCTCTCATCATGGGCCTTTGAGAAGCCATGCAAGATGCCCATATGAGCATCACCTGCACATGCAAAGAGGACCCTTGCTCTTAAAAAAGTTTACATCGATAAATGTGTGCCATGGCAGTTTTCTGCACCTACTAACCCATCACCTAGGTAGTAAGCCCCACATGCATTAGCTATTTATCCTGATGCTCTCCCTCCTGCTATCCCCCACAACAGGCCCCGGTGTGTATTGTTTTCCTCCCTGTGTCCATGTGTTCTCATTGTTCAGCTCCCACTTATAAGCAAGAACATGCGGTGTTTGGTTTTCTGTCCCTGTATTAGTTTGCTGAGGATAATGGCTTCCAGCTCCATCCATGTCCCTGCAAAGGACATGATCTCAGTCCTTCTTATGGCTGCATAGTATTCCATGGTGCATATGTCCTGCATATATATCCTGGAACTTAAATAAAATAAGATTAGAAAAAAAAAGTACCAAGTTCCCAAGAGTCATTAGTCCAAACTTCATGTTGTCTTCATATTTCTACAAAAAGTAGTATTACCAACTCTCTTTTTTAATTAATAAAATGCACTCTCTCAAATTAAAAAAATTAAGTTTTAAAAAAGGTGAGTGGATTCTCTTGCATTATCTCAGCAGCAGAAAACCAGCCCTTGGAATCCTCACGGGCCTCCCTCTCTTCACTGGGCACTTCCAGGGTGTTTATCTCCCTGAGTTCTCACAACAACACCATAGGCTGGTACTATTATCATCTCCACCTCACAGAGGAAGAAGACAAGGCCCTGGGAGATCACTCAGCTGATACCTGGAAGACTAAATCCCAGATCTGTCTGATCCCAAAGCCCTCTCTTTTTAAAAAATATGCTCCAAATTATTTTATTTTTTAAATTTTAATTGACAAAAATTCTATATATTTGTGGTTTAGACATGATGTTTTGAAATCCATAAACACTATGGAATGGCTAAATCAGGCTAAATAACATGCATTGCCTTGCTTACTTTTTTTGTGGCGAGAACACTTAAAATCATTCTCTTAGCGATTTTCAAGTACACATGATTGCATTGCATGTTATTGCCTATGTCACCACACCGTGCAATAGATCTCCTGAACTCATTCCACCTGTGGCATTGACATCTTATGTCCTTTGACCCAATCTCTCCAACACTGCCCACCCAAGCCCTGGGAACCACCATTCTACTCTCTGCTTCTGTGAGTTTGACTTTTCTAGATTCTACATACAGGATAAGGGAGATCACGTGGTATTTGTCTTTCTGTGCAGTGCCTGGCTGCTGCTCACTTTCGTCTTCCCAGTAGACTGCCATCATCTTCACCAAGAGGAGAGGTGGTGTAAATGAGCCTGGAGCCAAACACTCTTATCTTACCTGTCTCTCTGCTCTCCACAGGCCCAATGTCCAAACGGATTTCACTGCTTGACACTCACTGACCTGCCTGCCCTGCTTACATACCATTCTCCTTCCACCTCTCAGGTCCTGCCAGCCTTCAGGGTCACATTGCCATCTGCTCACATGGCCTCTACTATGCTCATCTGAATGGAAGCAGTGACAGCTTTAAATGGTGCTAGTTCCTTGGGAATCTGACTAACGGAGCATCCTGGTTCACATAGGCCAGTGGGAGCAGCAGGACCCAGGGTCCTGGGGGAATGGGTAAACATGCAGGGCTGTGTCAGGCAGGAAACCAGGAGGGGCGGCTGACCTCGGTGGACTAACAGGAGATGGCAGGCCACCACAGCACGCCCTCCTGGATAATGTGTGGGACACAGTGGCCTTAGCTTTGGGGCAAAGCCACTGTGAGGGAGGGGCTGTCTTCATTCCTCATGCTTCCCTCAGCGATTTTTCAGGGCTTTGAGTTGAGCTGTAAAACTAAGAATGATCAGGCAAAAATAAAGTAAGTTACAGACTTCAGTGCCAACATGCTTAAGGCTGAAGTGTACTGATGTCTACAACTTACTTTGAAGTGTACCAAAAAATTAAATAGAATGCATGGATGGGGGCTAGAAAGGTTTGTAGTGAAGGTGACATAGTGAAACACCCATAGTAGATAGAGTCCAGGGGGTGGGCATGTGGGGGTTCCCTGTGCAGGCAGAACCAACCCACAAGACAGCAGAAGGAATACTCTCATCCCACAGTGGCAACTGGAGGCCTCACTGGAAGAGATGTGTTCACGACACTTCTCAGGAATCCTTTGGTGAGAAGACTATGCTTTGTGCCCAGTACCTCATGCTTGCATCAGTGTGGGGAAACTGAGGAAACTCCTACCCTGCCAGGTGATGTCAGAAACCAAAACCAACGTTTAGTCTCAGATCAGGAAAACTGAGTTTTCTGGGATCAGTTGTCTCCTCCTTGATGTCCCCTTGAAGATTAAAAACACCTCTGAACTCCTGATATTATCCATCTGTGATTCACAGATTCATCTGAGCAGTTGTTAAGCTTCATTTTCAGCTGTTTCCCTTCTGGGCCAGGTAGAAGTCTTCCACGAGTCAAGAGAGAAAGGGGAACAAGTATGAGAAGACAGAAGTTTGCATTCCTCCAACCTCACCTTGCACAAACCTATGGATTAATTTTATATTCTGTCTCTGAGGTATTTACTAAAGAGGTCTGTATCTGTTATTTATTTTCCTCATCTGTCTTTCTTAGGGAATATTTTCTTTAAAGCTCCAAACTGGTGACAGGGCTGGAGAAGAAGGACAATTATCACAGTACTCGCCATCCCAGGCAGGAGCTTAACTCTGAGATGACAACCACATGCTACAATATGCACTTAATGGGCACCTACTCTGTGTTAGGCAGTTTGCAAGCCATCATAGGAGAGGTAGAGCTGAATAAAATGTTCACGTTCTGGAAGGATTGGTCAAGTGTAGCTTGGATTAACCCCCAGGAATGTTAACCATATGCTTGCTTAGAATGACATTCACCCAACCCTTT
This sequence comes from Nomascus leucogenys, assembly GCF_006542625.1. Lineage (NCBI taxonomy): Eukaryota > Metazoa > Chordata > Mammalia > Primates > Hylobatidae > Nomascus > Nomascus leucogenys. The sequence goes on from NC_044401.1 coordinate 54,352,757, forward strand.
TCCCCCATGCACTTCCACAGCCTTGGGATATCCTAATGCACTGTCATCTATAACCTTGGAGATGTGCAGTTTCTCCCTTCCAGGTGATTTATGATATAAAAATCTTCTCATGACCACAGGTAAATCATCTCTTATCTCTGGGCTTTGTCTCCTCCAAAGGACATTTTAAAGACTAATTCCTGGGCTTTGCCAGCTTTTATTAATCAGACACATACAACTGCTAATAGGAACTTCCTGTCAGCACAACATGGCCCATGTTGGTGGGTCATAAGGGGGAAAATAAAAGGGATTATTGATAGCAAAAAAAAAAAAAATGGAAGACAGTGATTTTACTAGACACTCTCATTTTATGGCTGATGGAACTCTGGCACAAGGAGGTACAGTGACAGTTCAAGGTCAGTGGTGGAGCTGGGTTTCCTGATTCTTAGCCTGGGAGTTTCAAACCATGCAACAATGCCTCCTGGGATGAGCAGTGGGACATGAAGGACCGAGATGGGTACAGCATAGGAGGCTGAGCAGCATCCACTTGCCTCTACTGTTTGGAACGTCACTGAGACCCTAAGCAAGGAGGCAGAGCTATGTTTGGCCTCTGTGTGAACATTATGCAGGACTCAGCACTCGCCCTGTAGGGCTTTCCAGTGCTTGGCTTGCATATGAGAAGTGAGAGAAATGGAACATGAGATTCACACACCAATGAGTTTTCAGAGAAGGACATCAAGCGTCACAATCCCAGCCAACTAAGAGGTATCAAAGACCCGTCATCTTGCTGCTCACAGAAGAAATTCCTGCTCTCTTACAAAGCTGTGCTAGATCAGAAATCATCAGAACACACTGCGTCTGCAAAGCACACTTCTTCCCAACTATGCAGGAGTTGCAGGAACCAGTCATAGCAACTTAATAACAAGAGCTGCTCTGTAGCCCTTGTGTTGCTCAGAGCTCTTTCACACACATCTGCCTATCTGATGCTTTCTGCGGTCATTTGAGGTGGACAGAGTAGGGTTTATTAACATGGAAGCCCAGAGAGGTTATGTGACCTGCCCAAGGACACAAAATTAGTGAGACAGGACCTGATTCCATGTCTGGTCTAACCTCTTCATTTCATAGATGAGCAAATAGACGCAAAGGGGTGGAAAAGTGGCAAATGTTTCAACTGGAGGTTCTCGGTCCTGGTCCAGTTCTCCACCAGCTGTGGCCTTGGGTGAGCCATATCCTCTCTCTGGCACTCAGGTACTCATCAACAAAAGAAGAAGTTGGACCTGCATACTGGCTCTTAAACTTATTAAAATAGCAAATAAATGAGCTTTATGGAGTTCTTTGCCAAATATCATCATGAGTATAATTTTACTCTATGTGTAAGAAACAAATTTAGTGTCAGAATATAAAACCATGGAAATTATGAAATATGAAATCACCACCACTGACACATGACTTTATGAATAAAATTGAGCTGATGAATTAAGCATGAATAAGGGTATCTCCCTTAATATTAATTGGCTACTTGAACATTCTATATATCATGTTCAAGACTAGCAGATAAAGTAAATGCTGAGGGTTAATATTTTTATGACAGTTACAGAAAACAGATAATTATGAAATATTTTAAATCACAGCCTTTTAAATCTGTAACATTTTAAATCCATTTTAAGGAAGATAGAAAATTCTCCCAGATGCTAGAAATGAGAAGTCAAAACTGAAGTTGAGGAGGAGGAGGAGTAGACCTAGCAACCCATAGGGACATCTCAGCAAATAGAAGTCTGAGAGGCTGAGGTTTCATTCCTTCCCAATGGTAGAGTTAAGATTGCATGCTGTGGGTATGAACAAAAGCTAATTAGGCTTACTGAAAAGAGCTGGGAGGTAGAAAGGATTGTCCCATAGTGAGCCAGAAGTTAGAAACTCTACCCCTCAGCTCACCATGAAAGCGCCAGATATGGGTATGATTACACACTGCTCTTGCAATATAGGCATCCAAGTTCAAAATGTAACTTAAAAATTACCATCCTACAATTCCATACCCAGCTAAACTACCACTCAAGTGAAATAAATGTCTTTCCAAAAATACACAGACTAAGAGAGCTTAGTTACTCCAGGCCCTTGCTCAAAGAACTACTAAAGGATTAACTCCAAAAAGAAGAAAATGTAATCCTGCAGAAAGGAATGAAAACAATGAGGAGCAAAGAAATCAGTAAAGCATGTTGTGAAATACAAGTATCAAGTCTTAAGAAGTAATAAGGCAGAATCAAAAAGTAAATATCACAGGGATGATGAGAGCATGGGATTTGGAGCGGAATTTGTGTGCTAGAGTATTTTTTCTTATTCAGAAAGAGGACAAATATAGTTAACAGCCACATTGACTGAGTTGGCACCACATCTCCTATCTCTGCACTGCACTCAGGGATAGACCCTTTCTTCCCAACCCAGTGGTGCTGCATGTACAGCTATCACAGCCTCCTACAGCACTTCACAGATGGACTTTAGTTGCAGTCCTTTCTTCCAAAGACAACTGTGGCCATGGTTCTGGTCCTGACTCTTCAGTGGGCATTCTTAGAACTCTGCTGTTTCATTCTTAGGAAGGAAACCCACAAGGGCTGTCAGCGTGCCTTCAGGGCACCAGGAGTGAATGCTCCATTTCCAGCATCTGGCACAATTGGAGCTCCAGTTTCTACACACCCTCCTGCATCTTGGGCCTTTTTTCCTATAAAGCACTACTATCCAATAGAATGTTCTATGATGATAGACATGTTCTATATATGTGCTCTCTGATATGGTGGCCACTAGCCACAGATGGGCATTGAGCATGGGAAATTTGACTAGTGAAACAGAGGAACTGAGTTGTAAATTTTATTTAATTTCAATTTAAATAGACAGATGTGGTTTATGGCTATTGTATGGGACAATGTAGTTCTAGAAAGTGGAAATCGCTGAAGGGATCCATTCCATTCCCTTTGCAGGAAACTCTGAGGTGATCCTCTCTCTCTCTCTCCCCCCTGGAGTGGGAGCGAGGGCAGGTGGGTGGCCCCAACACCCAGGAATTTCTTCTTGCCTGGACTACTTGGCTTCCTCTGACCACAAGCCCTCACTGGTTTGTCTGACAGGCCTCAGCCTGCCTTCAGTGCTCTCTTAGACCAGTGCTCCTCAAATTTTCATGTGTATAAAAACCACCAGTGGTGTTGCTAAAATGCAGGTTCTGATTGCAGGCTTGGGATGGGGCCTGAGGGAGTCAGCATGTCTGACAAGTTCCCAAATAAGGCTGGTGCTAGGCCTGGAGACACTTTGAGTAGTAATAAGGTTTTAGAGACAGAAGCTCCTCTGAAAAGGCTACATACTGTATGATTCCAACTATGTGACATTCTGGAAAAGGCAACACTATGGAGGTAGGGAAAAGATCAGTTCAGGGGAAGGGAGGGCTGAACAGGCAGAGCACAGGGGATTTCTAGGGCAGGAAAACTACTCTGTGTGATACTGCAATAGTGGGTGCGTGTCATTACACATTCACTGGAGCTACAACATTGCACATTTGGAGGTACCTCCAAACCCATAGGAGGTACAACACCAAGAGAGAACTCCAATGTCAACTATGGACTTTAATTAATAATAATATATCAATATTGGCCCCTTGATTGTAGCAAATGTACCACCCAAATGCAAGACGTTCCTAATACGGGAAATGGGCGTTGGGAGGAGGTGTGGGGTGTATATGGGAGCTTTCTGTACTTTCTGCTCCATTTTTCTGTAAACTTAAAACAGCTAAAATTAATAAAAATCTATTAATCTAAAAAACTATACTTAATCTGCAAAATTTAATGTGCAATTTTGGGGAGGGGGGTTAAAGATCCTCCCCCACTTAAAAACTCCTGTCTGAGAAAACAGGAAATGTGTCTTCCTCATCCTCCCCACCTAACCTCCACCCCACTCCCACAGTGCCCAGGGAATATCTAGCAAGAATGGATACTTGGTAAATTTCTCCTGATTAATTTAAAAAGCAAAGCCTGGCATCATGCCTGGCATAGAGTAGGTACTCAACAAATATTTGGTGGATGAATAAACATGAGGTGGGAATTCTAACAAAACAGCCTGAGAATACCTGAAGACAGGCACTCAGTTGTTCCTCTTTTGTGCTGGCACAGCTCAGCTCATGACTCTCCAAGGTTCTCACCAGCCCCTGCCATGGCAACATCTCTCCTCTATGAGACAGCAAAATTCTCAAGGGTTAAAACACCACCATTTCATCCCTGTACTCTCACTGCTTGGCTGGGCCTTGCACACAGTACGTGCACCTTGAATGTTTGCTGACATCTCTTTGAAGTGACTCCACTGTCTCCTTCCTGTGTTGATCCTCTTGAACTTCTGGAGGTAGCCAGACAAACTCACACAATGGCACTAGCTCCAGCCACAACTGCCCATAGGCTGTAACATCACAGATGCCAGACCCCCATGACACTGCAAAGCCTTCTCCATCCTCAGTCAGGTTCTTCCTTGCCATACTCCTCAAAACTCAAGGTCATTTGATAGCAGCCTCCTTTTCCTCCAAACTGGTTGTATTCTCCAAATTCATTCTATTCGCTTGCCCTTTCTAAACAGCTAATATGTGCTTTTTTACCTAACCTTACCAAATCTGCATGGAGGAAGGAGATGAGTAAAGGATAAGGCTCTCTCCTCTAGAAGCTTACGAGAGATAAAACAGGCTCAGAGAGGGTGAGCCTCCTGCCTAATGTCACATAGTGGAGAAAGAAGAGCAGGCATTCACATGCTGCTCTGAAAACTCATACTCTTCATTGATGAGCTTTGCTGAGCCTCTCTCTTATCTGAGTAATCTTCTGAAATTACAGCTCTCTTCATGCCATTCATCTCTTGCTCAAAAACATTCAACAGCTCTCTCCAGACCAATGAATGAAATCTGAACTCTTTGGCTTGGCAGTCAAGGTTCTTAATGAAGGGGCTTCAGTCTACTGACTTCATCTTATTTCTTATGATTCCCTATCACAAAGTCTATCCTGTGGCTACATTGAACTACAGACCATTTCCTGCATATGCAGACTTTCTACCTCTGATCTTTGCTTCTTTCTGAGAAGACTTTTCTTCCTAATTCTGCAGAGATCAAATCAAAGACTGTCTGTTTCAGCAGGGCAAGGTAGCTCACACCTGTAATCCCAGCACTTTGGGAGGCTGAGACGGGCAGATCACTTGAGGTCAGGAGTTTGAGACAAGCCTGGCCAACATGGTGAAACCCTGTCTGTACTAAAAATACAAAAATTAGCCAGATGTGGTGGCACACAGCTGTAATCCCAGTTGCTCAGGAGGCTGAGGCAGGAGAATCACTTGAACCTGGGAGACAGAGGTTGCAGTGAGCCGAGATCACGCCACTGTACTCCAGCCTGGGTGACAGAGTGAGACTCCATCTTAAAAAAGAAAAAAAAAAAGACTGTGTGTTTCATAAAGTCTTTTCCAGGACATGTGACTGAAAATAATGTTGTTCTTCTCTGATTGTCTATGTTCCTTTATCTGAATCACTATATGGCATCCACCATCCATCCATCCATCCATCCATCATCCATTTATCATCCATCATCCATTCATTAACTATCCATCCATTCATCATCCATCCATGCATCTATCCATCTGCCCATTCATTATCCATTTATCATTCATCTATCCATCTGTCCATCATCCATCTACCCATTCATGCATCCATCTATCATCTATCTGTGCATCCTTCCTTCCTTCCTTCCATCCATCCATCCGTCCGTCCATCCATCCATCCATCCGTCTGTCTGCCCATCCATCCGTCCAACTGTCCATACATTCATCCAGTGCTGACTGGGAGCCTCTCATACACCAGGCTCTGTGTCAGGTGCTGAGAAGTTCACAGTGGATAAGACAGACAAATTCTTTGCTCACATGGAGGTCACTTTCTTAATGGGGATACTAACAATGAACACATCAACACATAAGCATGAGATTACTTCAGACAGCCATCAGCCCTGTGAATAAAATAAAACAAGGGCTTTGTTAGGTCATAGGGTCTAGGGAGGGATTTTTTTTTTTTTTTTTTTTTTTGAGATGGAGTCTTGCTCTTGTTGCCCAGGCTGGAATGCAGTGGCATTATCTTGGCTCACTGCAACCTCCGCCTCCCTGGTTTAAGCAATTCTCCGCTTTCATCCTCCCCAGTAGCTAGGACTACAGGCACATGCCATCACGCCCGGCTAATTTTTGTATTTTTAGTAGAGATAGGGCTTCACCATATTGGTCAGGCTGGTCCTGAATTCCTGACCTCAGTGATCCACCTGCCTTGACCTCCCAAAGTGCTGGAATTACAGGCATGAGCCACCACGCCCAGCCTAGTGAGGGACGTTTGAGCTCATCTGTTCAGAGGTGACCTGACTTTGGAGCTGAGATCTGCAGGATGACAGGGAGCCAGCCACAGGAATATATGAGGGGAGAGTGATCCAGACAGAAGTCAGAGCCCTGCAATAGAATTGATCCTGGAATGCCCAAGGCTGTATGGGACAGGGACCAGGACACGGAGGGCTCCTTGACCATGGCCATGGGGAGCAGTCTTGATTTGAATCCTGAAGCAAGAGGATGCAGCCATGGGGTGGTGAGCAAGGGAGTCAATCTCTGCTTCTGGTCACACCAGAGTAACAGGGATCAGCCCGGCCCTCCTGCCATAGCAACTATTAAAGCAGACAAAATATAGGAAACTACTATTTTCAGGTAGTAGACAACATGCAGGACTAGACTGCAATCCTGAGAGATGGGAACCCCTGAGAGGGTTTGCCCAGCCTGCTGCCTGGTCACAACTTCCTGACCACCATGCAGAGAGCTGAGTCTGAGCATAGCATGCAGTTTCCCTGGGCAGAGGAGGCAGTGCCAGAGTGAGGACAGTGGGAACAGCTGGAATCCACAGTGGGAGTGCTGGAAAGGGAGCTGTGCACAGAGAGGACCCAGAAGTCCGTGTGGAGGCTCTCCATGAGGCTGGGCTGAGGGCTGGCTAGGTGGGACCGCTCAAGGCTCACCAGAGAGCATTGCTACAGAGATGAGTGGAATACAGACCCTGGAGTCTAGATGCTGATGGCAGGGGGAGGGAGGCAAGGGGATGGAGGCTCCCACCCTGCTACAGTGGAGAGATCTGGTCAACCCCAAGTTTTCATGCTTGGCACCCAGTTGAGACACAGAAAGACCTCACCATAGGAGCAAGAACCATGTCCTAGGGCAGGGTATCTCAACCTCAGCACTACAGACATCTGGGACCTGATTTTTTTTTTTTTTGTCATGGGGGCTGTCCTGTGCATTGTAAGATGTTTAGCAGCACCCCAGGCTCTACCCGCTACATGCTGGTAACATCCCCCAATTGTAACCATCAAAAAATGTTACTAGACATTACAAATGTCTCCTGGGAGGTAAAGCTTCCTCAGTTGAGACCCATGCTCTAGAGTCAGAACGACTTTACACCCATCCTAATTAAGTCTAAAGCCAAGCCCTGATGAGATTTATAGAGGAGGCAGAGCTTGGAATCCTATCAAGTCCTACTGAGTTAGAGGGGCTTGGGAATAGTCCAGATTTCTACAGACCTGCACTAAGAAAACAAAGTTGAGCCTACACAAGGTTAAGGTGGTCATCTAGTAATTAAACTATGTAGTATAAAAGATTTTAAAGAAGCTACTATAAATATATAATATAAATGCATTCAAATAATTAAAGGAAAATACATTCAAAGAACAATGCCAGAAGGTTGTACGATCCAGGATCCCTTTTAACAAGCTCCCTTGGTCTGCCATGTGAGAAAGGGAGCAGCAGTGATCAAGAGGAGATAGAAGCCCACCTTGGAGGTGATTTGATTCTATTCTATTCACTCGGAGGAGGCCAACTTGTGCCTCAGTTGTTCAGGCTGCACTTAACTTAGTATGCTCAACCTTGGTAGATACTCTCAAAGTGGGAGACTGACAAACTAAAGCAGATACGTGAAGAAAGAAGAATCAAATTATAGAATGAATGAATGTCTCAACATTGGGAACCAGGTGAGTGGAATGTTGTCCCAAAGTAGAGGTGACAGGCCTCCCTCTCAGAGGGGCCAACTGGAGGCTGACCAGGTTACCACAGAGAAGATTCCTGCGCTGAATGGAGATTAAAGCTGCCCAAGGCTAAGATTCTAGGATTCTTGCAAAGTTGTCACACAGGTTTGGGATGCTCAGAGACTCCAGAGCTGGATTGCCAGCCCAGGACTGGGCAGGGATAGAGACAGGTCAGGAAAATCAGACACGACACAGTTTCAGCACTGTATCCCTCACACAGCCAAGTCAGACTCACCTGGGTTCAGCTGCTGGCTGTGCAAGCTTCAGCCCCTCAGAGCCTCAGTCCCCTCATTGGTAAAACCTTTAAGACATAGGCTTTAAAATTCTCATGAATTTTAAAATTCAGTACATCCAGATGACGTATAAAGACCTCAGGTCCTATCTTACAGGTCATGAGAATTTTACCTATATATAGCATTTAGCTCCTATGTCTAAAATATAATAATTTTCAACTATTTGCTGATTGGATAAATTAAAAGACAAATTTCTAAAGCACAGTACCTGGCATAGAGTCAGCAATCAATCAATGATAACTAGCATCAGTACTTTTATGAGTACCCAAGCAGCGTTTCAACCTCCAGGACTGTGGATCATAAGACACTGCTGAAACAGCCAGGAATGAAACAAGAAAAGAATAAACATCCACTACCTTTAAGCGTGCATGATGTTAGATCAGTGATGAGTCTCTAAATACTGAGGAATTTACCCTCTGACTGGAAGTAGTACACCTGTCAGGTCAGTTCCAACCCCAGCACCGCCCGGCACCACTGTTGGCATTGGCTTAATCATGTGTCTGTATCAAGAGACTGTCATTTCCTTGAAGATAAGAGCCATGTGTGACGATCTGATTTTACATTCTAGTGCTTGGTATTAGGAACAATGAACCTAACTCAGAAACAAATACATTGAAAGGAAACCTTCGGGGATTCTCAGTCTCAAGTAGGGGCCCCCACCTCAATGAGGCTTGCAATATTTTCAAAACCGTATATAATGTCTCTACGTTGATGTCAATATGGACATTTTGGTTTGAAAGTCCAACAGCCAGAAGGCCCAGTTTTCTTTGGGTCCTTGCTTAGAATCAGAGTACACTGCCACCAGGTGGCAGCAATTCCATGGTAACATCTGTGAGGTTCAGCAGGTAGGGTCTTGAACTGGGGTCTTGTTTTCCCTGATTCATCCTTTTGCGGGGTGGGGAGACAGGGAAGATTTAGTGTTCTGAGGTGCTCTCACAGTGTGGGCATCTTTTATCCCAACTCCAGAGTTTGGACGCCTTAGCCTCAGGCTCCAGTTCCCTGCACAGAAGAGGTGGATCTGGGGAACTGGTGCACCAGTGCCCTGGGAAAGCAGACTCCGCCATTTGGATCTGTGACAGGCCTTTCTGTTCTTGCCCTGAAAACACACACTTGAAACACAATGAAGGGTGAGAGGAGCAGGAATCTGGGGCAGGAACAATGTGATTTCTCGCAAGATCCCCTCAGCTCCCCAAAGACTGAAAAGACAGAAAGTAAAATTTTGAGGGGAAAAAACGGAGTGGAAGCACTTCACACTTCAGAGAGAACACGGGGCTGACAGTGAAGACAAACAAATGTTTAGAAAGTTATAACAGACCACGGAATGCAAATTGCTGGGGGACAAAAGCGGCAAGCTGCTGTGTCGCTTCAAGTTCTTGACGAGAAAATTTATTGGATCCACAAAAAACGTCCTCGGTTCCAAGTTCAACGCACCCCCCCCCCAGCCCCTTGGGCTGTGGGGCCCTGACTCGTCCTGCCCAGAGCTGGCAAGGTGGAGGCAAAAATGAGGACCGCCGCCGGTGTTCCAGAGCTCTTCTGGCTCCCAGGCCCTGGGCTGGGTGCCAGAAGGGAGAAGTGGAGGTGCTCTGGGCCTCATGTGCACACTTGCCCCACTGCCTCCCTGTGTGGCTGATATTCTTACCCACAATGCACAGGTGAGAACCTGGAGCCCAGAGAGGTCAAGGGGCAGGCTGTTGGTCACCATCTGGCCAGTGGCAGCAGAGTGACTCCCATTTCCTCGCCTCCACACCAGATCCCACTACACCAAGAATACCTCTTTCTGAAGAGCACACCCACAAATGCAACCATAATGCAAAATAACACAGGCTGTACTAGAAATTGTTCTTCCTTCTGTCTTTCCTTCCTTCCTTTGTTCACTTGTTTGGTCCTTCTTTCGACTCATTCAAAAAATATCTCCTGAGCCCTTCCTGTGTTGCAGGGACTGTTCCAGGTCTGGAGATTGAACAGGGCAGGTAACAGATAAATTCTCCACCTGCATGGGGCATACATCCTAGTGGGTGGAGAACGGTGATGCAAAATGAATGGTGTCTGCGATGGTGATGAGTGCAAGCTGGGAGGACAGATGAGATGCGCCAGGAGCACAGGGGGTGGTGGTGCGATTTTAAATAAGGTAGGTGGGACCTTCATTGTGACTGCATTGGTCGGGTACACACCCTGTTTGACTTTCAAACAATTTTCACAGTTCTCTCTCTTGATCAGTGGAGAAGGTATTCTCCCCACTTTTGCATAAAGAGCAGGAAAGTAAAATGGCTCCCAAGGCTCCAAAGAAGGAGTAGAAATGACTTGCTGTGCCGTCTCAGCCCTCAGGTTTCCCGACTGAGCTCTTTTCACCCTTTCTGGCTTTACTGGCCGGGAGGGAGGACGAATGGGGCCACCATGAAGGCAGCCACAGCCACCCAGCTCAACACTTTATCAGCCTTCATGCAGAATCCCTGCTGCCCACATGTGGAGGGGCAGGAGCACCCTCCCAGGGAACATCCTTGTATAAGGCTGGAAGCTGGAGTCCAGAGCTTTGTACCAGTCAGACGCCCTGTGTCCCCTTAAGAAATGTAAATGACACAGCAAATAGGCGTGTCTGAGCCCCTTGTAATCCTGAGGGAAGGGGAGCTGGGAATCAGTCTGGAATTAATGGAGATCCTGGATCATGGAGGGGCCACAGAGCTAAACTGGGGCTCCTCATCGCTCTGGTGGGGATGTGGGCAGAAGAGTATCCTCTGGGGTGGGAAGGTGCCAGGGGACTCTCCTCTTCCTGCTGACCTGCACATGCCCACCTGTCCTGGCCCAGGCCCAGGCTTCATGAACCCCACACATGTTTGCAGAGAAGTAAACTCTGCTGATAACATGCCATCCCCACGGTTATTACTGGAGCACGATGGCAGCCTGGCCCTTCACGGAGCCACAAGAGACAAGGCAATTTTGGGGTTCTAACGCAAGGTGCACCAGCTAACAGCCCTCCTGACTTTCCTAGTGGACCTTCCCAGGAAGTTCCTAGAAAGGCAAGAGAGGGAAAGTGATGGTATAAATGCAGCCACTCTATTTTATTTACTTATTTATTTATTTTTGAGACGGAGTCTCGCTCTGTCCCTCAGGCTGGAGTGTAGTGGCGTTATCTTGGCTCCCTGCAACCTCCACCTCCCAGGTTCAAGCAATTCTCCTGCCTCAGCCTCCAGAGTAGCTGGGATTACAGGTGTGTGCCACTACACCTGGCTAATTTTTATATTTTTAGTAGAGACAGAGTTTCACCATGTTGGCCAGCCTGGTCTCAAACTCCTGACTTCAAGTGATCCACCTGCCTCAGCCTCCCAAAGTGCTGAGATTACAGGGGTGAGCCACTGTGTCCAGCCTAAATGCAGTCACTTTAAGCCCACTCTAATGTATAAAAGGCACAAGTTGTTCACAGGCTCTGGTACTCAGATGATTACCAACAACAATTTGCTACTCCTTCTCAACAGATTGTAAGAATGGAGGAGAACTTCTGGTCTCATCCAACCCCACTTCCCTCTTTTTCTAGGGAGGGAACCCCAGAAGAGGTGAGACTCCACCCTTTCCCATCAGACCGTATGCTCCCTGGGGACAAGGAGGCTCTTACTCATTCTACATGCTGAGTAGCTGGCACAGGCAGGGCTGCAATAACTACCAGTGGAACAAATTAAGGAATGGTTGCTGGGCTCTGGTGATAGATGAATGGGACACATGATTGTTGTAATCCCTGCCATCCTGGAGCCCATTGACTAGGAAGGACTCCCCACCAAGTGCTCATTTCACCCCCTCCTGGCCCTCAGTCCACCTGAGCTCACCCTCATCCTCCAAGGGACTAGATGGAGCAGCCCTGGGGACCAACGGGGCTCAGAGGCTGGAGACCTGAATGTGTCCTGGAGCTCAGCCTGAGGCCCAGCCTTCTGACTCCCCACAGGCTTCTCTTCCTCCCCTAATCATCTCTCCTTCCTATTTCCTATTTCTCCACTTGTGGGAGAGATTTTACTGGCTATAGAGTCACCCCTTTAATTTCTCATAGCTGCAAGAGGCCTGAATACTGCAACTGCTGGATTATCCCAAAGAAACAAAGGTGCCCATGCTCCCAGACTAGCCCATCAGCCAGGCCTAGGGACACTATCTGGGAACTTTTCTTCGTGGTGCAATTTGAAGTGCAGGATCATTTCTAGAAGTACGGGAAAACTAAGGATCATTTTCAGAAAACAAACAAATAATCTGGACTTGCTAAGAGGACAACACTACAAAGAGACACAAGATGGGAACTTTCACTGACTTCCTGACAAAATACTTACAGTTGACCCCTCTTCCTAATCTACTCTCCCTAACTTTGGGAGCTGTGCCTCAGTTGTCTGTAGGGTGACCATGTGGCTATGGAAGTCCTAAGACCAGCTTAGGATGTTTCTCTACTCCCACAGCACTGTGCCTCAGATGTTGGCCAGCCACCTTCTACCTGCACTACATTTGTCATGTCCATGTTTGTTTTAATATTTTTTTAACATTTGCCTTTAAATTAGCCTCACTTTCAATCATATATATGACATATATGTGTATGTATGTATGTAAAGGTTGAATATGTCTAATCTGAAAATCTGAAATGCTCCAATGAGCTCCAATGCTCATTGACGCATTTCCTTTGAGAGCCATGTCGGCACACAGAAAGTTTCAAACTTTGGAGCATTTAGGGACGCTCAACCTGTGTATATATGTATGTATGTATATATGTGTGTGTATGAGATTATACATATCATATATATAGTCTAATTCTAGCAATAATAGCAATAAAGCCATGATTTTGATATGGTTTATGTCCCAGTTTTATTCTTAATGCCTACTAACATACATACATAATTCAAAAAAAAATATTCCTCCATGACTGGGCCAACAAACTTGACCTTCAAGGCCATCGGCTGGGGCAGGCAGGTGCAACCTGTGATTGAGGGAGGAGGGGACATGGCCCCCTAGAGGCTAGGAGCCTTACTCAAGGTCATATCACCACTGGCAGAGAGCAGGAATGGAAACCAGTGCTTCTTGTTTCTTCATGGGCTAGGTATTCACAAATGGGGACAGTTGGAATCAGGCCACATTGGGCTTCTTCCTGCAGCATACCCCAGCTGCCAAAACACACCAACATACATGGGGTTTTGTTTTCCTTTCCCTCTTGGGGTTGCTATCCTTATTTATGCCACAGAAAATCAGCAGTTGCTTTTTGGGGACATAGTTGCTTTTGGGACACACACAAACACACATACATGTGTCCTAGCCATCACTGACAGAGAATCAAAAAACATTACGGCTCACGGATTTGGTGACCTGGAGGTTATTAGACTTTTTGTTAAAGAGAACCTTCTCGTGAAAAATGAAAATAGCCCTTACTCCTATCATTCAACAAACATTTAAGGAACACCTACTGTGTACCAAGCATTGAGCTCATCAGGGACTGAGGATACAATGGTAGGAAAGGCAGATACAGACCTTGCTCCCAAGCTGCCTTCTCAGCCAGTGGCCACCCTGTGGAAAATTGTCAATGCCTACAATAATCTCTGACACAGAGTAGGCACTCAGAAAATACCTGTTCAACAAGTAAACGGACATTGAACAAATAAAGATCACACACAACTATATACACACATAAATATCTTACAGTAAATATATAGGATATGTAGGTGCTTTGGAAAAGAAGTATGGGGTGCTGGGGGTGGTGCATGATGGGCAGTCAGAAAAGACTTGCCTGAGGAAGTGATGTTTAAACTGAGTCCTAAAGGATGAGTGGGCCGGGCACGGTGGATCACGCCTGTAATCCCAGCACTTTGGGAGGCCAAGGTGGGGGGATCACAAGGTCAGGAGTTCGAGACCAGCCTGGCCAACATGGCAAAACCCCATCTCTACTAAAAAAAAAAAAAAAATAAATACAAAAATTAGCCAGGTGTGGTGGCGTACTCATGTAATCCCAGCTACTCGGGAGGCTGAGGCAGGAGAATTGCTTGAACCTGGGAGGCAGAGGTTGCAGTGAGCTGAGATCACACCACTGCACTCCAGCCTAGATGACAGAACAAGACCCCATCTCAAAAAAAAAAAAAAAAAAAAGGATGAGTGGATGGTTGGTCAGTCAAGGTGGGGAAGGAGGGTCTGGGGAAGAAAGAAGGAGTGTTTCCAGCAGAGAAACAGCATGTGTGAAGGCCCTGGGGTAGAAAGGCCATGTCTATTGGATGTCCAGAGAGGAGGTCAATACCTGGAATGAGCTGAAAGAGAGGGAGAGTGGTAGGGGATGCAGCCAGGAGGCAGCGCACAGAGGACAGTGGGGACCCCACCATTTGGATCTTACTCCAAAGACCACACGGAATCCCAGGAAGATTTAAGCAAAAGAGGTGCCCATCGGATTTACATTTCAAAAAGATCCCTCTGTTGCTGGGTGGGGAGTGGCCTAGTTGGTCAAGGAGCCATTTCTGGATGACTAGTTAGGGGGCTACTACAGTTTTCAAATGGGTGATGGTGGTAGCCTGGACTAGGCTGGTGGCAGCAGGGGTGGAGAGCAACAAGGACGGACTCGGGGATCAGGTGGAGTGGGGCCCATCAGCCCCTGTTCACACGCCCCTGAGGGTACTCCAGTGCACTGTCAGCAAACTTTCTAGAAAGAGCCAAGTGGTAAACACTTGAGATTTTGCAGGCCTGTAGGAAAGAGTCAACAAGGCAGAATGCGTGGACCTCATAAAAACACACCGACCAGTGGTTTGTAGAATATGTTCTCCAAAACTGCTCCTTCAACTGAGCCTTTGCCATCAGAGATCAGGAACTGGCAAAGCCAACAGTTGAAGCTAATTTCCTTCTTCCCAGGGATTCTGCCTATAATTCAGAATGCCATGCAGGTGCCTAGTGGTATCCTCAGCCTCAAGGCCCTGCAAGGCATAGCAAACTGAGACAAAAATGAGCTAACTTCCCATTCTGCCCACCGTGATGAGGGGCCTCTGAGCTGCGCTAACCATCCCCCAACAAACGCTTCCCCCGCAAGCTCCCCTAACAGGAGGTGGCTGGAAGCCACATATCGCAGACTTGAAACTTCTTGCAAGCCTCATTTCCTATTTGGAAACTGTACTGATTCCATGTGTTCTGTGTTTTAATAGAAAAAAGAGTGCCTGCTCGCTTGCTCAAATGTCTTTGATTAAGTTACTTCACACGCTAGAATGACCTAGAGGCCTTTAAAAGATACTGACACATGCGACCCACATCTAGAGAGTTCATTTTAATTGGTCTGGGTTGTGCTCTGGGAATTAGGGTTTTCAAAAGCTCCCCAAGAACTTCTGACATGTAGTTGAGGTTGAGAACCACCAGGCTTGTGAGATGTTCTGTTTTTATCTGTTTAATGTAGTCCGGGGCACACCACCATGTATCCACTTAGAGAACCTTAGGCACAATTACTACTCACCATTCAGAACAACCAATGCCTTACCAAAGACAACTGATAGCTTAGCCAGTTTCTCCAACTCTTTTTTTTTTACTATGAGCTACTCCCACAAAGAAAATCAATCACGAACAAAGACCCAGTTTCTCTCACCGAGATGCACTACTGCAGAGATCTGTGATTTGGGTAGAATTTTTTTTTAAATTTTTAATTAACTTCTAACTGAAATTTAGTATTTGTTTCAATTTTAGATGCAGGCAACGAACTGCAGTCCTGTTAGCAATAGAAGATATTTTCATATCATGGTATAGCTATCTTGAAATGTCACTTATGCTCATTGCTGCTTTCAAATCACAGTAGTCATCAGACTTGCTGCTGGATCTGGCTATGTAATGTCCTTGTTTTAAAATGTGCATCTATTACCATGTCAGAAATTTGCCTTTTTAAAATGTTCTGGTAACGTATTTTAAAATATTTGTTTTCCTACATATTTAATTTATGCGTTTAAAATTATTCTGGGAAAGAGTCCACAGGCTTTCCACTGTTCAACCAGCTGTTGAATCTCAGTGGCCAGTGGCAGGGGCTCTGCAGAAGGCTTCCCAGTGGTGGTGGGTGATGCTGCACATTAAGCAAGTGACTCTCACCTGTGGGTCGGAGAGCCGGGAGAGGTCAGGGTACAAGTAGAACTTGATGCCCTCTGAGGCCCCGGGCAACGTGACCCCTCGTATCAGGAGGATCAGCAGCATGATATAGGGGAATGTCGCGGTCACATATACAACCTGTGTACAAGAGGAGAGGAGATAATCAAGAAAGGGATGAGAGCAATGGGATTACTTCACTCAGCACAACATCCTCTGGGTGCATCTGTGTTGTCGCATGTTGCACCAGGACCCTCTCTCCCAAGGCTGAGTAGCATTCCCCCACGTGCATAGACCACATTTGCTTGATCCATTCATCTATACAAGCCAGTCACAGAAGGACAAATACTGCATGACTCCACTCATGTGAGGTACCTAAAAGAGTCAAATTCATAGAATCAAAGAGTGGGATGGCAGTTGTGGGGAACTGGGAGGGGGGAAATGGGGCATCACTAATCAAGAGGTATAAAGTTTCAGTAGTGAGATGCATCAGCTCTAGAGACCTGCTGGACAGCATTGCACCTACAGTCAACAACAATGCATTTGATACTTACAAATACATTAAGAGGGCAGATCTCATGTTAAGTGTTCTTACCACAATAAATAAAATTAAAAAGGAAAAGGAAGCAGGGGTGACAGGAGTGGGCCACAGAGGGGGTAAACGAAAGAAGGGCTTCCTGGTGCATCAAGAAGTAACCCCTAACATGGCCTGTCCTCCTGCCTCATACCTCACCAAAGGCTAGGTCTTTCAGTGCTATCTACTGAGTGCCTGTGATGTGCTTGAGAGTGGTACTTGTTGAATTTTTTTGACCACAACACAGAAAGAAATATATATCACAATCCAGAAAACATAGAGCTGAAAAGGAAGTTTCACAAAATAACATGTGTGATACATGCTAATATTTTCTATTATATTCTTTTTTTAAATAAGCTGGTCATGATCTTCTAAATCTACTTTAGAATTCACTGTTGGGTCAATACCCACATTTTTAAAGCCACAGCCATTACTGAAAGTTAAGTATTCATAGTTAAAGAGAGACTAGTATAGCACAGGATAGTATAGGCTAGACTAACGTAGGATAGGATAGGATGGCATAGCATAGCATAGCATAGCATAGCATAGCATAGCATAGCATAGCATAGGATAGCACAGGATAACATAGCATAGGACATGACAGGATAGGATAGGATAAAATAATGAAGGTGAGAAGAGGGGAGGGAAAGGAAGAAAAGGGCAGAAAACTTTGGGGGCAGAAAAAACTCAGTGCCTGCCTGGAACCATTTGGGCTTGGTCCATTTGGAGGCAGGCAATTGGACCCAATGAACCTGACAGACCCTTTTAGCTAGTGGATTCTGGATAAGCATCAAGACAGTGAAAGACACAAACCTCCTTTGAGCTTCCTTGCACAAGAGCGGCCTAGAAGGAGGCATCAAGGCCCGCAGGGACTATAGGAGTTCCCGTCCCAGGGACTGCTTGTGGCGCCGGCCACACCCCTTAACTGAGGTCCCTGCAGGACTCAGTGTCCTGCCAGTTCTGACTTTTCTCTTTTGTCACATTCACTCCTCCAATCACTTGGTTCTGTCCTTTCAGCGGGGCCTGCCTTCTCCATCTGTTCAGGTCAGCAACTTGTCAATATTTGGAGTCCGGGGACACTTCTGAGAATCTGAGGACCTTCCCTCCAAATGTGCTCAGATGCAGATATGCATGCAAGCTTTGGTTCAGAGACTCCAATTTCCCAGATAAAGAATCTATGCCCTGAGACTTCCAGCTTTCTAAGTTAGCCTCTCCCTCCTATTCAACCCAGGGTTTCTTTGACCAGTGCTTCAGTCCTCCACGCATTTATTCATTCATGTATTCCTTTATTGATTCAGTTCATCCACCTACTCACTCACTCACTCAAACACTCTCATGCACCAAGAACTGAACTAGGTCCTGGAAGGTAAAAATAAAGACTGAATCACAGGAGGGGAATTTCTGCTTCAAGCGACTTCCAGTTGGTAGTAAAGAAAGACTTATAGACAGGAGGTCATGCCTCATGTCATCAGGGGAGCAAAAAGAATGGAAGAGCACAGAGAGAGTGAGTCCCTCACTGCAAGAGCAGTCCAGAAGGGCTTCTCCAAAGAAGTGTCAGCCCATAAAGGATGATAAGGAATTCATTATTTGGAAAATGTGGATAGAAGGAAGAAGGGAACAAGACATCCTCACTCCATGCCCAGCCCTTTACACATGATAATAACAATGGCTGCATTTACTTAGCACTTCCACACACGAAGCATTCAACAAGAATGAGTAGGCATGATTATCTTCTTTTTACACATGACAAAGGTCAGAGAAGTTAGTCATAACTTGTCCAGGATTGCCCAGTGAATGAATAACAACAAGACATGGGGGTCATGGCAAGTCCTGCCTGACTCCAAGGTCACACATTCAACCACCAGGCTACCTATGTACGCAATCTGCAACCCTCATGACAGCCATGCAAACCCTGTGTTATTTTCCCATTTTAGAGATGAGATTTTCAGAAAAGTCAAGTCATTCCATTTGTAAATGACAAAGCAGAGATTTAAAACCCAGTCTTCAAAAATAGGAAATTAGAACCAGCAAAGGTTGGTGATAGTGGGTCCTGTGGACACACCCTGAAAGGCTGGATTATTTTATTCAGACAATGTCTCTATTCTGCAATGATGGCAACCTCCCCAGCCCACTCATGGCCCCTGCACCACCAATTTCTGCATCCCTGTTTCCAAATCATCCATCAGCTCAATTGACATGTCACATAATCAACACAATCTCTTGCTATCATATGCAATGTAATCCAGAAAAGGTGCAGATCAAATATATTATAAAAGAGCAGAAATCAATATTAATATTAATAAAAATAAGAGGCCAGTAATCAATAAGGCTTGATGGTTTCTGCAGAGAGCTAAAAGTGCTATAAAATCTCCAGTTTCACTTAGCTTTGTACGCAGCTTCTATGATGGATCTTCGGCATTTCATATACATTCTTGATTCATTTCCTTCAAAATTACCACCCCCCGCCCCGCCCGCCAAAGCCAATCAGCTTAAGTCTATAAAACATCAGGTTGAGGCTAATAACCCATTGCTTTCATTTAGTAATTTCCACTTTTGTCTCTGTTGTGTGGCAGAAGATTAATTATCCAGAATGTCCAGGAGCTGACCTGTTCCAGATACATAATATTTGGAACTCAGCTATCTTAATTCCCAATGCTCGCAAAATTTAAGGAAAAGAACATTACCATGTAAAACATAAGAACAACTCAAAAATCATAAAAATTTGTCCTTCACCTGTGGGACCACTTTGATGTGACTATGCTTGCTGGTTATGCTATGTCCAGTCTATACTGGGTAGACTGAGCCAGTGGGGTGTCATTAAGAGGGTCACTTATAACCTGGCCAAATGTACCCTCACTGTTCCCAGGCACCATGTACAGAAGACTGCTCCTCAATTACTATAGTGACATGGTTTATTAAGTGGCTGATGATAATTTTGAAGCAATTCCATTGTTTAGAGTTCTGATTGGATGCTCTGCTTCTACATTATATTTAGGAGAACTACATTCCCTCCACTGGTATTCGCACCTTCATTTTTACACTTCTTTTATAAAACCATAAACCAAGGGAAATGAAACCAAGGGAAATAAAATATTCAGATGAATTGCCCAAAGACCACAGTGCAGAAAAAGAGTTAGGCTGCCAAAATGAAACCACTGGCTGGCAGGCATTAGCCCAGAAAAAATCATTTGTAAGCTGAGGTTTGAGAGCCTTGAGTCAGGGTACAAAAGGTGGCTTAGAGGCATCATTATGTAAGGCACACAAGTGGAGAGTGGTATGAAGGTTGAAATTCAATGCTGAGGATAGCCTGTGTCTATAGCTCTTTTAAAGCCACTTTAAAAAGTGGCTCTGTAAAAGCTACTTCTAATCTGTTTCTACCCTTGGCCACACCAGACACTTGGACATCATCTTTCACTTTTCCTGAGAACAGCTGTGCATTGTCAAAACCATACAGATTCTTGTCATCAAGAGACTGCACATAAGTGACACACATACTGCCACTCTTCCCTCTTGTGCCTTGTCAGACATCACTAATAGATCACAGCATTCTTTGCAGCTAAGCTTGGATGCAGCCTCAGAACCCTCCACACAGCACTCCAGGCAGCCTGCCATGATCAGCTGGGATGAAACCCATCTATCTGCTACCCTTGGTCTAGTCCAAGTTTCATTTATGCTTTCTCAGACTCTCCTGCAGGTCAACAGAATGGTAAGACCCAGGTCTAGTCCTTGAGGAAGGAATTTATGCACATGAGCATCTAGGAATGAAACTCCTGGGATCATGACACCACATAATGAGGGTCACACAAGAAAAGGAGGTTATGGAGACAAGTTGGGAAGGTGCTTCCAGGGTCTCTGGGAAGGGATCCAGCCTTCTCCTGTCTGTGAACATGGGCTGGAGCTGGGTCCCCAAAGATAAGCAGGAATGGGAGAGGCTGGGTCAGGCAGGGAAGATGTGAAACTAGCCAAGGACGTAGAAATAGGCAGAGGGTATTGTCTGCCCCCTCATATATCCAGGAATCTCCAGGTTGTCACTCAGGTGTGCTCAGAGTTAGGTCCACCTCTCTTCTCAGCTTCCCCCACATTCAATCAGTGATCAAGTCTTGCCAACTAGATCTCCAACTACCTTCTGAAGTTACAACCCCTTTTCACCCCCATTGCTGGTGCCATTCATCACCTTTCTTCTTGGTCACTGACAGCCTATACTGTCCATACTGCAGCTGGAGTTACAAAAATAATAATCCTACATGTCTCTTTCCTGTTCCTGAGTCTAACCTCCTTAGCCTTGAATTCAAAGGTTGTGGGATATGATGAAAGGGTTGGGCTTAGAGTCGGATAACACTGGTTCAGTCCTGGCTTTGCCCGGGCTTGCCGTGTGACTTGGCCAGTCTCCACCCTTCCCCAGACTACCAGGTTCCCTGCTGTTGGGGAACGTGCCAGGCCTCTTAGGCCTCCTTGCCTTTTCTCAGTCTCTCTTTGTCCACAGAGTCCATCCCCAGCTCCTCGGCCACCCAAGACGTTCGTCCTGTGTGTGTCTGAGTCCCCACAGGCAGAGGGTTCCTCCAAGTCAGGGCCCTGCCCTCCAGTTGAGAACTCATTGTCCTTTCTATCTTAAAGGTCTGGAAGCTGAGGCTCAGAGTAGTCCATTTAAAATGTCTGTCTTGCTACAGAAGCCACCCTCTTAGCCTCATAAACCACACTATCTGCCCAGATGTTGCTGAGAGGATGAATTGCCCTGTCCGCCCTGAGCCCCATCCCACATTCATCACCCCTGTCATTCCCGCATCCTCCCAGCACCTAAAGCTGCTCTCCATCAGCAATTTTCTTGCCTTGTAAGTTTAAGATTTTTACAATATAAAGGTTTGGTCTTTTATTTTCCCTGCTGTATCCACAGCATGTAGAACAGTGTATATAGCACATAAGGTGTGCTCAATACGTATTTGTTGGACAGAGGAACAAAGAAGCAGGCTGAGATCTGGAACTCTGACGTTACAGTGCAGTTCATCAGGAACACTGCTTTGTGCTGCATCCATATGTGATGCTGGGTTCACATAAAATGGGATTCAGAAAATTGAATCGGATTTTCAGAGGCATATTTATAAACAAGGACATCACAAAGGATTTGGCTTTAAAAGACAGACCAGGTCATATACAGAGGGCAGGGCAGCTTAGGTGCAAGGTGCTTCCTGGCAAAGTGTCCCTTTCAAGATGTCTGAGGCCCTAGAATTTGTCTGGAAGAGGTAAGAGGCCACAGCAGGGTTCAGGCATTATGCTGAATTATGCAGCATTTGGTGATGGGCTTAATAAGGTCTCTGACAAGGTACCATCAAGCCTGGCTGTTCCTGGCCACTGCCAGTAGTGCCCCAGACCCAGAAGGGTGGGCATGGAGAAAGGAGGGTCTAATCTGTCAGAACCCTCAGTCCGTGAAAGGAGGCGTCACTGCCCAAAACACATCCCTTGGTTAAGAAAGAGTTTTCACTATTGTTTAATTCCCTTTTCACAGGTCAAGGCTTTCTGAATATAAAGGTTAGCACAATTGGTGGTAATTATACTGTATCCTGTCTTAATTGATGCTAATTGCTCATTTACATCCCAATACTGGGATTGTGGGGTGGTTTTCCCCCTACTTCCAGGACACGGCCATTTATTTCAGAGCAAGGAGATTGTCTGATTATTTGGAATGCCACAAACATTGTAGAAGGGCCACCCCACCCTAAGTTTTCCAGGATAATGGAGTCAATTGGAAAGCCAAGTCTTGTTCAAAAGGCATCCAAAAAAGCAGGGCAGTGTGGGGCAAGAACCTAGGACCACAAAATCAGAAGATCCAATGTGCTGGGCAGCTGGGGCCAGTTCCATACCCTCTCTGGGCTGGCATTTACCATCTACAAAGGGGCAAGGATAGACTAATCCAAACTTCAATCATTCATAGCATCTTCCCAGTATTTTTTTGCCATATACCCATATCACCTTTGTATTATTTACTTAATATTTTCTATATATTAGTACACTCTTTTGTATTAAACAAATATACATAATGAGAAAACTGTGAATTACCACCATAAACAGAAAACTATGATCTCTTACTGCAAATGGAAAGTAACTACAAAAATAAATGTGACGAAAATAAAACGTGATTAAATTCTAGCCAAAGGCTCTGAGTCTGAGCTGTGTTCTGTCTTTGTTCAAAAGCAGGAGAAGCAAGTTCTAGAGAGGTGCTAAAGATAAACCAGCACCTCAGCATACCTTTCACCTTAAGGGACATGAAAAGGGAGGAGCTGTCTCACTTTGTAATTGGATGCTCTGCAGTTTGGGTTCATGGATTATCACTGAAATCATCCCGTGGACCACCAGTGGAAAGAACCTCTTTCTGGATTTGTGGGAAAGGACCAGATGGATGGTTTCTGAGATCCTTCCCTGCTCTCTCAGTCAGCCACAAAGGACCAGGACTCCTTGGAGCTATCCAGGGTCCTGACACGGATTTGGGTTGAACTTTCTGTGAACTTGCTACCCAGAGCCTTGGAAAATGCTGCTATTAACTGAACACCTACTGGGTGCCAGAAATATCTCATACAGTTTCTCTAACTAATTTTCACACCACTTGAGTAGGTTCTTTCCCCACTTTGCACACAAAAATTCCTCTGAGCCTAGGCAGACAAAAATATCTCTGAGCCTAGGGAATTCTAGGTCACAGAGCTGGAAGTGCTCAGAAGTCTGCTCTCTCCAGCACACATGCTGCACTCTGCCACACATGTGGCCAGGTGCTGCCATCTTGTCGTCTCCTCTGGCTGTTTTTAACCTCAAGTGTTCAGCTTACCTGACATTTGGCAGCAACTCATAATCCATCGCCCACTCTCCCAGCCAGGGGGACACTGTGCAGTCCCGCCTCTCCCCTGCATCCCCTTCCAGCCAGTCTCGCCTCTATCTCTCAGGTGCATCTGCCCATCCCATATGGCCAGAAAGCATGACACTGAACGTCCAATCCCTAGACAATCACTCTTTTAAATATTAACTGATTTTTCTCCCCTTTGGTTTTTTAGAGACCACTACCTGCATTCCCAGGAAAGAACACTAGAGCAGTCAACTAACAGTCTGGCATAACTCCCACAAAGATACTATTTATCTTTGGGAATAAAATGCTAACAGAATGCATATCTAAAGAAGGAAGGCCACCCTGGACACATCTGGCCTCCTCACAATTTTTACCACTGTTGGAGGTGTTGTTCTAGAACATTCTAACAGAAATAGTAAATGTAGGGGAAAACTTTCTGTTTTAAGCAACCAAATTCTAAATAGGTAGAGTCATGTTTTCACAAGAAAACAGTGGCATTTATTCAAGGGGGTAATGGTATTTTAACAATGCAGTGGTATTTCCATGAAGAGCTAAAGTTATAATTTTTGTACAAGTGCAAGTGGTGTATCATTAGCTGTGAAAATTAGCCTGTGCGTGGGGCCTAAAATAATCTAACTAAACACTGACCCATGTGGGATCTACATTTCAGGGCACTACCCCTGGGCTGGGTTGAGGAGGAAGAGAAGAAAGTTGTTGACGGGCAGGACTGGAGCAGGGAATAGCAAAGCAGGTGGTCCCCATCTCACCACAGCACAGAGACCATGACTCTATTCTCCCTCTTCTGCAGTAACAAAACCCCTCATTTTCTAAAGGACCCATGGCTGCCCTGAATAAAGATATTTCCCAGCTTCCTTTGTAGGTGGGCACGGCCATCTATGTTCTGGCCAACAAGATAGAAATGAAGGTGCCATGTACAGCTTCCAGGTCATGTCCTTAAAGGGAAGGGCTGTATCTCATCCTTCCTTTCTTGCCCTTCCCATGGGCTGAAATGAAAACAAAGTCTTGGGCCATCTTAGGCCATGTAAATGAGGGCAACACCCTAAGGAAAGCAAAGCAACAGAACAGAAGGAGTCTGGGTTCCTGAAACCAGGCAGCTCACACCCATGCTGTTATGGGAGAGAGAAATAAACTATCCTGTTTATGCTCCTGTTCTCTGAAGTCTCCATTATAAGGAGTCAAAGATGGAAGCTAAATATCTAACCACTAATTGCCTCTGTGATCTTGCGTGGGTCCTGTTCCTGCCCTGAGTTTGTTGTTTTTCACCAAATGGAGGCACTAATCCCAAATGATCCACACTGTTTCCTTCTAGTCAGACATGAAGAGAACAACTCAGACATGAAGAGAACAACTCAGGAGCTGAAGGTGGACCCTTAAGAGTGACCATTCTTCTACTCCTAGAGTTAACCAGGAAAAGCGATAAATGGAATCAGGAAGTCTTCAGAAAGTTTTGTCTGTGTAAAGAGCAGTTAGAACAGCTTTGCCAAAGATATCACCATGTCTTGGGAAGCCACAGTTTTTTGTTTGTTTGTTTGTTTTTTTGAGATAGAGTCTCATTCTGTCACCAGGCTGGAGTGCAGTGGTGCGATCTTGGCTCACTGCAGCCTCCACCTCCTGGATTCAAGCGATTCTCCTGCCTCAGCCTCCCAAGTAGCTGGGACTACAGGTGCATGCTACCATGCCCAGCTAATTTTTTGTATTTTTAGTAGAGACAGGGTTTCACCATGTTAGCCGGGATGGTCTTGATCTCCTGACCTTGTGATACACCCACCTCGACCTCCCAAAGTGCTGGGATTACAGGTGTGAGCCACCGTGCCTGGCCACCACAGTTTTAGCCTTCTCTGCCGGTTTAAAATGGGCCTGACGGGATGGCCAAATTTGGCATGGGCCCCATCACCAAGCACAAGGCGCATACATGGGCTTGGCGGTCCATGAGATCTTCCTAAGCTTCCATCTTCTGTGTGAAATGAGGATAATGCCTATTTCAAATGATGTCGTGAGGATTGGTTAGAGATCACTCTGCAAAGCATGTGACATGAAGACTGCTCGATAATTAGAAAGATTGTGACTGCCTTTACTCACCATCGCTGTGCAATAAGCAATGCCTCTCCAACCCAGTGAGCGAGTGGCCTTGGCTGGCAGAGAACAACACATCTGGGGGTTCAAGACTACAGACAAAGAGGCAGGAATCAGCTCTGTCTCAGCTGTGAGGGGCACTGGGAAATGGCTCTTGACAATCCTTATGGATCTTCTCCCTGATAGATGGGGGCAGCAGTGGAAGGCTGGTATTAAGAGGTGATAATCCATTGGCTGGGAAAATCTAAGTGAATAAAACCCAGAGATAGGAAAGACCTCAGGACACAGGAGAAGCATACACAGCTGTTTGGAGGAGCCGCAGCAGCCAGACTCAAATGAAGGACAGAGGGAATCAGCCAGAGCGGCCACTATGGATGAGAATCCTCTCTGAATTCCTAACTGTGGTGGCTGATGGGCCAGGGTGCAGACAGTGCCTAGAAGGAAGGGAAAAAAATTATATCTGGATGAAACCAAATAAGATCATACTCCAATTTAAAAGGATAGAAGGAAATCAAAGCTGAGTTGAAGGGAAGCAGGGGACCCAACTGCACCATCACAGACACACGCAACAGGGAGGAAGCCTGCCCTGTAAAGAGGGGTGCCAGGCTTTCAGGAGTAGCCAAGGTCAACGGATATCTCCAACCTTTGGGATGTGCCAGGAACCTGGTGAGGAAGGAGCTTGGGGGCTCTCCATTGAGGGGTACATGTTTGCTAGGGGCTCACGTGCAGTTATTGGGGGAAAGTTGCGGAGACTTCTCAGATACTGACAGGAAAATGCCCCTCCCAACCCTGAGAGGTCACAAGGGAGGGGTGTTTTCCTGTCAGGCATCATCGGGGCTGGGGTAAGAAATCAAACATCTAAGAGCTTAGGGAATAGTGTCACTCTTTCTTCTCAATGATGGCTGGGAACATAAAGATCACCTACACCCATGGCTCATTCCAGCCCTCAGAGTCCAAGACTCTATTATTTGGTAATGAGAGACATCCTAGTTGGACACAGAGGGCTCGAGAGGGAAAAATGCTTCACTTGGGAGAAATGGAAGATCAGAAGATAGCTAATAATAATAGGACTGACATTTATCATTTCCTTGATGTGCCTTATTCTTACATTATCCAATTCTAGAAGACAGAAAATATTATTCCCATTTCACAGAGATGGACACTGAAGCATCCAGAAGTTGTGCATTTGACCTATGATTCCAAAGCTAGATAAAGGCAAGATTCAAGCTCAGAGCCATTCAACTCCGAAGCCCCGAACGGACCCCTTGGGAGTTCAAGTTCCCCTATAAGCCAGCTACATTCATCTCACATCATGTCCTCCTGTGTTCCCTGAACAAACCCTGCACTTCCCTGACTGCAAACCTTTGCTTTCATGTCACCCTTCACCTGAGTGGGACAGTGGAGGTGAGCAAAGGAAGGTCCTTTCCTCTTCTCTACCTATGAAAATCTTGCTGACCTTCAAGACCAGTTCAATGACCATGTCTTCTAGGACTCAGTAAGAGGCCATCCAGGCAGAACAAAACACTCCTGGTCACAGCCTGCAACACACTGAGCAATGTGGCATACAGATACGGGGAGCCACCTTGGCTTCAGAAAATCAAAGTTCACATCCAGCCTCTGGCACTCTGTATGCATGTGGCTGACTTTTGGCAAGCTATTATCTTTCTAGGTCTTGATATTCTCTTCTGTAAAATGGGGATAGCAATGCAGCAGATGAGCTCAATCCATTTAAGCCTCAGGCTCTCAATCTGTGAATCTTAGACCATAGTTCCCACCTCTCTTGGTAGATGTAAGGATTAAATGAGCCCATGTCTACACAGCACCAGGTACAGTGACCTGACACATCAGCCCACAGGAGACAGTAGCTTCCCTTCCTCCTTCTATTTAGCCCTTATTTCATTCTGCCTTGTAATACGGTCAGCTGTTCACAGACCTGGCTTTCTCTTTACTTGGTATCTACTCAAAGGCAAGGGCTTTATTCATCTCTACAGGCTCTGAAACTTTTCCTGGGAAGACCTACATAGACTGCAAATAGTTGATGAATGAATAAATTCAGACCTCAATAACACAGTAAGAACAAACAGAACATAACAGGACATAACCCCATATGTCTGCAATAGGCTCTGGTGTGAACAGTCCATGTTCTCATTTTAGCCTCTCCATCTGAGAGTAAAACAATCGCAGTTGAATTCCATTCATATCCATCCACTGAGCCCACAGTGTGCCAGGCCCTGTGCTGGATTCTGAGAGCATGCTGATGAATGACCTGGGTCCCTGCCCTCAAGGGTGTGTGAGCTAACCCTAGAACAGATGTATATGACTGACAGTTCATAGGATGGCAGCAGAGGGCCTCAGGCACATGCACAATGGTGTAAGCAGCTTGGCTGGCAGTGGTGTGCCAGAGAGCTCCTCCTGGAGCTGAACTTTGAAGGAGGCACAGCATGTTCCCATTGCCCCAGAGTCCTGATCTAGAATGTGCTACGTGAAGAAAGTCCTTAAAGCAAGAAGAACCCAGGACACAAAGCAGGCAGAGTTTTCCAGGCTGAGAAAAATCACCTCCAAGGAAAGACACAAGCACTGTATGCAATGGTGACAAGATACTTAAATAGCAACCATGCTCATTAAGAAGGCTGAGCCCAATTTAAATCCCTGTCCACAGGATATCTAAAATTCACTGGATGAGGGAGTCTAGTGTTTAAGCCTATTTCATGTTGAATTAAGGTTAGCTAGGGAGTCAATGCTACTGATTTTTACATAGCTCTACCATAAAGACCATGAAAAGAAAACAAACCCAAAATGAAAACAAGCCCAAGCAACATAAACATTCCACACAGTGCCCAGCCAAGCTTACACTGGTATTAGGAGTTATTATTTACTGCCTGGAAAACATACTCGGAACCTTGGCTAATAATGATTTAAACCCCATCCATCTCTCTTAGACTAGAAGGCTGGTGTCACCATGGTGACCAAGGGCACCATTAAACCACACGTTCCCCAGGCAAGGATGTGCCAGTTGGGGGACACTGCCAGATGAGAAGCACCACCCCATGTCCTCTTACTCCCTTAAACACGCTTGGGATGGAGTTGTGGAGAGGAGGGATCCAATACTCAGGGGCTGCATTTGGAGCCAGAAAGAGCAAGGTGCTGCCTTGTTCCTGCAAGCATCCGCTGTTCTGAAAGGCAGACTCTCCTCCCATCCATCGAATTGGCCAAGGACTCTGGGCTCTCCTGGGCCCTTCCTCAGGGATCCTGAGCAACATGGATCCCTCCCAGCTCACCCATGATGGTTGCAACATGCTCCTTTAAAAACTGCTTCATTTCTTGGAAGAAGAATCAATGCTCACCTCTTGTTCTCACCTCACTTGAAAGCTGTCCTATCCTCTTTCTTTCATTTCTCTACTTGGCAGCCATCCCACAAGACACCAGGGTCCCCCAGGGACTATTAGAATAGTCCAACCTAATGGCTTCTTCATGCTTGCTCATCTCTTATCTTTGCAGCTTTAAAACTTTCCTTCATTAGACTTCTCTAGTTTTCTCCTTCCTTTCTCCATGATTTTTTTAAGTCTCTTTCACAGATTCATTACTTCCTGCTTTTTGTTTGTTTGTTTTTGTTTTTGAGACAGGGTCTCACTCTATTGCCCAGGCTAGAGTGCAGTGGTGCAATCACTGCTTGCTGCAGTCTTGACTTCCTGGGCTCAAGTGATCCTCCCACCTCAGCCTCCAAAGTAGCTAGGACTACAGGTGTTCACCACCATCCCCAGCTAATTTTTTAAATTATTTGTAGACAGGGGGTCTCGCTATGTTGCCCAGACTGGTCTTGAACTCTTGGGCTCAAGCAAGCCTCCCACCTTGGCCTCCCAAAATGTTGAGATTACAGGCTTAAGCCACCATGCCCAGCCTCTTCATGCATTCTTTCAATCAATTAATCAAATAACCAATCAATCAATCAACTTCAATTAGCATCTGTTATCTGCCAGCTACTGTGTTAGGCATAGGAACAAGTCCTGCCTCACAGGTAGCTCACAAAGGAAGCTGCTCTTTACAGATTTCCAAACTGCTTCCCAGAAGTGGGGCCTCACCCAGATCCTATTCTCTAAACACTCTCCTGGGTTTTCTTTCCTATTCCTATGGGTTTAGGAGCCACCAATGTACTGATGCTCTTTAATCCTCCTCACACAGTGGTATCTCTTGAATTTAAGACCCATATTTTCAACTGTCTTATGTATATGTCTACCTGGATTTCCTATGAAGACCTACAATTCTACATACTCAACACCAAAATTATTACTGTCTCCTCCAAATCTATTCCTCCTTCTGTGTCCCCCTTTTAGATAATGGTGTCATCCAAGCTACAACCTCCATGTGTCTTCTTTGATTTCAGCCTCCCTGCTTCCCCCTCTTCAAGGATAAAACCTTTTGACAGGGAGGAATGCATAATCTGGCTCCACTTCCCGGAAGTTCCAGCACTCCATAGAAGCTGCTGTTACCCAGTATGGCCAGTTCCAATGGACGTGCTCAGCCCAGCACACGTTACAACCCTCGCCCTCCTTCTCCCGCCTTGAAGCCTCAATAGCCTGGATTTTCCCTTCTTCTCAGGGAACCCTTCAGCTTCCTCTTTCTCTCAGCCCCTTACATGTTGGTGCTCCCCAAGTCCCATCTTCACTCTTGTGCTCTTCTCTTTTGAATTCTCTTCCTGGCTGTCCCGCTTGTTCCCAGGGCTTCAATTCCATCAATTCTAAGATACATGTTTTAAAAATGGTTCACCTTATTATCTCTGAAATCAGGATGGCTCCCACATGGCAGCTGCAATGTAGTTTCCACTGCGAGAATGGAAGGGACCAAGGACATAGCTGTTTCTATTTCATCACTATAGCTGAGCTAAGGGTTTTGTTGGATAAAATATTTTAAATTAATTTAGTCAATTGCTGTGTGAGATTTAGAATGTCTTTTAAAAAGATTACACTATGTCTCTGCAGAAAGGCACAGAAATAGGGATAAATTTTGATACTGTAAAGAAAATAGAAATCATTGGTGAGATGATCACGCTTCCATATTTTCTTGCACAGAAACAGCCAATTACTTTATGGATCCAAGAAAAGAAGATATCCCCAAGTAAATGAAGCTATGTTACATTCTGTTACCACAATACACACAAACTGATTGCCAAAAAAATACCCCAGAAAACACACCTGAGGTCAGAAGAATCTGCCAATTCCTTTGGAAGAAACTTCAAAGCAACAATAGAGTCTAGTGTGACTATTCCACGTGTCATACAGGAATAATGTTAAAGCAGTGGATAGTAGATTAATTGGAAGTGTTTTTACTTCTGGCAAATGTTCTTAATTGAAAGCATTATGTAACTTCTTGTACATAAAATAATGATGTAACTTAGATTAGACAAAATATGGCATATTAGAGGTCCCTCATTTTGGGAAGACACAGGTCCTTTAAAAATAAGATAATATCTACAGACTCTCACTCTAGAAAAAAGTACATATCACACAATCTCAGAATTTTTATACAATTCCAAGGGGTTCATGGATACCTTGAAACATCCACAGGCTCCAGGTAAAGAAATCCTAACATACATGCTAACGATTCCACTCCACACATCTCTCACCTGAGCTCAGACATATCTGTCTGCTACCCAAACATCTCTACTTGCAGAGTCACAGACACTGCAGACTTAATGGGTCCCCAAAGAATGGTCTCCCTCAACTCCAGCCAAAACACTGCCTCCTACCATATTTCTCCATTTCGCCTACCAGCACCACTGAGCACTGAACACTCAAGCCAGAAAGCTGGGCTTCATCTTGGGCTGCTGTGTCTCCTTTACCCTCTACATTGGGTCACAGAGGGCTGACTCATACTCTTGCTTATTTCACAAATTCTTCCTCTCTCTCTACCTCAAAGTTGTCACTATCTCCTACCCAAACTACTTAATGGCATGTGTTCTGGTCTCAGCCCCCTCCTATTCATTCCACATGCCACATTTTATGGTGGCCTTTTTATAAAGCTTGGTCATAGAATCCTCTGGCTTTAAGCCTTTTGGTGCCTCTCCATTGCTCTCAATTTCTTACTAGGCTTGTTTACAAGCCCTTCATAAGCTGATCTCTACCTACCAATCCAGCCTGTTTCTCTTCATACACCCTCGAGGGCTGCCTATTCTGGGCATAAAGAACTTGTTCTATTCCTTTCCAGAGCCATATTCTCTCTCTCTCTCTTTCTCTCTGGACAATCCCACATGCTGCACAGGACCAAGTCTTAGATACTTGCCTTTATGTCTCCTTGACTTACCAGAATGTCTAAAACCCAGTAGGTGTTTAATAAGTGCATGTTGAATTAATTTGAAGGCACATAGCTCTGTAAAACAATAACTCAGTATTAAATGCCATAGTGAGACAGAAAAACAGAGGGGCTTCCAGTCCCAGCTCTGTGACCTTGAGCAGGTTACTGTACCTCGCTAAGCCTCAGTGTGCCCACCTATAAAGTGGAAACAAAAATACCTACTTCAAAGAATTATTGTGAAGATTAAATGACATAAGTTAGTGATTGCAACAAGAGCAGTACATCCTCTAAGGGGCAACCTGGAGACATGTAGAGGCATTTCGAGTCATCATAAAGATGGAGGTGATGCATTTGATGGCCAATAACTAGAGATGCTGGGAATCCTACAGTGTGTGGGACCATCCTCATGCAGCAAAAAACTCTCCTGCTTCTCAAGATTTCCTCATGTTCCACTTCCTGTGGGGTGGGGAGGAGCTGTTTATAATTATTCGAGTGAGAAGCTAACTCTGTTTTACATATACCCTCAAAGATTTTTTTAACTTCATTTTAATATAGACTGAATTTTCCAGAAATGCAATTACCATGTAAATTGAGGAAAGGCTGTCTCTTTAATTCAGTACTTTACCAAGCATTGTTCATCATTTCAGAAAATCATGTCACTAATGGCTCTACTGTCAGTGGAATGTGAGTGATTGACACAACCACCCTTGTATTAGTCACTATTCCAGCTATTGCCTTCGTGGTGATTCTATAATAACATATGTGGCTAGTTCTTATTTAAAGACGTAAAACGTGGAGAAAAAGTATGGACAATATTCAGTGGTGCATCGGCTCTCTTGTCTCACATCCATATGTATTTCTTACAAGCTGATGCCAGCACCTGACTACTTCATTATGTTTTCTTGTGTGCTCGAGCATTTACATATTGAAATACATGCTGTTTTATTTATAATTTGCTCTCTTTTTGCTTTTCCTTTATAATATAGCTACAGCATCATATCAATTTTCTTGAACTTATCTGTGCAGGCAGATTATTTATGAGTTGCATTTCAGGGTGACAAAAGCCATGTTACAAAATCCTTGTCACAAACAAGGGGTGCAGGGTCTGTGAGTGGTTTGTAAAAGCCCTGGCACCAAGGCTGGCATAGAGTAAGCATTTGTTTCCTGGGTGTTGGTACTATTATTATCAATATACTAAGCCAATCACAATTATGACACAACTTAATTGTGATTCAGGATAAGGCTCTTCTCTGGCTTCAGCCGAGTGAATTATTGTCTGCTCCAATGTTCTCACTGGGGGTTCTAGTTCATTACACATCAGGGGTTGTCAAACAGGAAAGAAGACAGCTGCTACCCAGCATAGAGCACAATGTGAGGCCTGTTGGTGCCACCTCCACTTTCCCAAAATACACCCCTTACTCAGGAACATCAATGGCTCCCCACTGCCCATGGGACCTTCCTCTGATAATTGTGCTTCCCCTACTCTGAAGTCTGGCCCAGCCTATGGCTTCCCAACCCCTATAGCCATCCTTGGCTCTCCCTTTCCACACCCCTCCTCCAATGTGAGGTCCAGTTCTAGCCCCTCCCCTTGCTCAAAGTGATGCTGAAATCACACCTCTTCCAGGAGGCCTTTCCAGACCACCCCAGGCCACTATAACCTCCTTATCCAAACTCGGTACCAACAGAGACTGTGCCAGGATTTGACAACTCTTACTCCAGAATCGTGTTGATTATCTTCAGGTGAGTGAATCCAAACTTACTTCCCCACTAAATAGAGAGCACTTTGAAGTTGGAGCATGGATTTGTAAAAACTACAAGCAATAATGATGAGACTAACATTGGGGTGTTCCCTGCATGCAAGCATGGGGGAATATTTCCACACATCGCCTCACTTGAGCCTTATAACAACCCGTGAGGTGGGGGTTTCTCAGTGCCCCCAGGTAAAGCTGAGGAAACAGCTCAGAGGAAAAGAAGGCCTGTGCCCAAGGTCACCGTGGAGACAGAGCAACCATTCAGACCGGGGCCTGCCTGGTTCCAGAGGTGGTGGAGCCCATGGGCTCTGCTCTCTTCCACCCATCCATTTTCAAATTACCCAGCCCACCACGGGTACCTGGCACATCATAAGCGCTTGGTCTGGCCGGTGGGTAAATGTTTGTCAAGGCAAGGAGGGAGGGCCAATGCTTGTTGAGGACTCTGTGGGTACCAGGGGGAAAAGCACCAGTTTTGGGTTCCACCTTGGTAGACCTAGGTTTAAATCTTGACTCCTCCACCAGCTGTGTGACCCTGTACACATCACTTGCCTCTTTGGGCCTCAATATCTTCATTTGTAAAGTGGATTTGCCAATACTCGCCTGACAGTCTGTTGTGAAGGTTAAGTTAAATCATGAAAGTGGAGGGCCCAGGCCAAAGTCCAGCATGTGGCAGGTGCTCTGCAAACGATGTGCCTCAGCTCAGCAGGAAGGACCTGGGTCTGTCTGACTCCACTGCTTCTGGGACTCGCTCTTCCCATCATTTCCCTGCTTCCCTCTTAACCTGCAGTCTCCCTCCATTTGCTCCTGGTTATCAGACAAGGGTCTCGCACCTAGAGCTGCACACTCAGAATCACACACAATTTCTATCAATCCTTTCTCGATTGTCACTCCTCTTCCCCAAGATAAGTTTTCCCTCTGCTCTTCCCTTAGCCACCGAGAGGGGTGAGGGAGAAGAGCAATTGGTTGAATGACTGCCAGGAAATGCCAGCATTTTTCACCCCAATCAACCAAACGGGTCCTAGCACATGACAGGCATCACAGACTTGCTGGCTGATGGAATCAATCAACAAGTGACCACTCATAGCACATCCCATGCGGCTCACACTAGGAATAAAAAAATACATGCTCTAAGAGTCCCTGGCATGCAATGGGTTCCCAATCAACATAGGCAAACAAGAAGGAAACCCGAAGAGAGGAAAGAGGGAAAAGGGAAGGAGGTTAGCTTTCTGGTCATTGTATACACGGTTTCTTTTCCCTGGAATCCCCTATTTCTCCTGCTTCTGGGAAATTAACAACTACCCACATTTCACCCTTCAGCTTAATGCCACTGGCTCCCCAGGGTCATGTTTATCTTTACCACAGGGAGATTTTGTAACTGTCTGTTAACTAGTCTGACTCGCACTCCAGCCTGTAATCTTGTTTAGAGTTGATATCTGCAGTGCCTGGCACAGGACATGGTACACAGGACAGGTTTAATATTTGTCTCATGAAGTAAGAAATCTCCCTGGACCCACAAGCTTGACAGAGACACAAGAGGCAAACAGGGATGCTCAGCTGGATGCTGCTGCTGCCAAGAGCTATGGCAGGAGTGAGGAGATGGCCAAGAAGGATGAGGGTGGGAGAAGTCAGGGAAGGCTTCCTGCAGGAGTAGAAGACAGCAGGGTGTGGCAGAAACAAAAGGGATGAAGAAGTAAGGGATGGAGAATCTAGGCCTGCACAGTATTCTAGAGGCAGAAAGTTGCTCTGGATTCATTATCATAGTTCTGCCACTAAAAATTGACCTCAAGCCCATTACTTAAACCTTTAGAGCCTCAGTTTTTCACATCTGCAAAATGGGGTGATTAGTATCCACTCCACAGGGTGCTTGTATCAACAGGAGATATTTTACTTAGCTAATTGTCACCTGTGTGTTCTCAAGCATATCACAGCCTCATTAGTAAAGTTAGAGGACTGAATTTGCTGATTAGCCCTCTGTCTATCCATCCACATAGCTATTCACTGCCCCCCCATCCATCTCCCCATTCCTTACCTATCTACCTACCCGCCTACTCGCCCACCCATCCACCCATCCATCTACTCACCCACCCATCCATCTACTTACCCACCCATTCACCCATCCATCTACGCACCCATCCACACATCTACTCACGCACCAATCCATCTATTCACCTATTCACCATTTTTTATTTAGGCACCTGGTTCAGCACCAGGCACTCTGTCCTTCAGGAGCTTATTTTACAACGGGACAAACGTGTATAAACATACAGTAAAGTTATAAATATACTAAGTCTACACTACAGGAGGTAGGAAGACTGGACTGAAACAGAGAAGGACCTTGAATTCTGGGCCCAGGAGTGATACTAAGGAAAGGACTCTAGAACCAGACAGATCTGCATCCGCATCTTGGCTCTATTACTTACTGTCTCTGAGACCTCGAATGGCTTCCTTAGTCTCTCTCTGCCTTATAAAAGGTGGGAGGGGGATAATAGCATGAGACCCTGGAAGGCTGCTGGGAAAATTAACAGAGAGGATGCTGCATGGTGCTTAGCACAACGCCTGCCTGTGCCCAAGCCTCCAGCAGTGTTAGCTCTGATTACACACGTTAAGGATTAGAGGGCAACACATAAACAATGAGAGAATGTATGGTGATGGGATTGGAGGAGACTATTCTGCCTTTTGTTTGTTTGTTTGTTTGTTTTTGAGATGGAGTTTCACTCTTGTTGCCCAGGCTGGAGTGCAGTTGCACGATCTCGGCTCACTGCAACCTCCACCTCCTAGGTTCAAGTGGTTCTCCTGCCTCAGCCTCCCAAGTAGCTGGGATTACAGGCATGCACCACCATGCCTGGCTAATTTTTTGTATTTTTAGTAGAGATGGGGTTTCGCCATGTTGGCCAGGCTGGTCTTGAACTCCTAAACTCAGGTGATCCCCCTGCCTCAGCCTCCCAAAGTGTTGGGATTACAGACATGAGTGAGATTATTCTTTTTTTTTTTTTATTTTTTTTTTATTTTTAATTTTTTATTTATTTTTTTTTATTATACTTTAGGGTTTTAGGGTACATGTGCACAATGTGCAGGTTTGTTACATATGTATCCATGTGCCATGTTGATTTCCTGCACCCATTAACTCGTCATTTAGCATTAGGTGTATCTCCTAATGCTGTCCCTCCCCCCTCCCCCCACCCCACAACAGTCCCCGGAGTGTGATGTTCCCCTTCCTGTGTCCATGAGTTCTCATTGTTCAATTCCCACCTATGAGAGAGAACATGCGGTGTTTGGTTTTTTGTCTTTGCGATAGTTTACTGAGAATGATGTTTTCCAGTTTCATCCATGTCCCTACAAAGGACACGAACTCATCATTTTTTATGGCTGCATAGTATTCCATGGTGTATATGTGCCACATTTTCGAGATTATTCTTTTGCTTAGAAATAGCTTGTTAAAAATATTGTTTGGACAATTTTTAAAAATCAGTGTCAGTGCCACAGGTGATGGGGAGTTACTGTCGGGTTCTGAGGGGAGAGCTACACAATGAAAGCCGTACAGAAGGAAGCTGAGTCTGGCCATGGTACACAAGAAAGCCAGGGCCCCGGCAGGGTGCACAGTAGGGTGGCCCACTGGTGCTACCATCCAGGTGTGAGGCAGGGCATGGCTGCCTGAAGGTGCTGTGCTGGCTCTGTCACATGCAAGGTGGCTAAGGCTACGGTCCCCAGTCATCCATCAAACATGAATCAAGGTGTTGTCATGAAGGTATTTCATAGATATGATTCACAACTATGGTCAGGTGACTTTATGTCCAGGAGATTATGCAGGATAACCGGGGTAGGCCTCAGTCACTGAGATGAAAGGCCTACAGAGCACAGCTGAGACTTCCCCAATGAGGAAGAAGTTCTGCCTGTGAATAGCAGCTTCAGCTGTGTAGAGAGTCCCAGCCTGCCCCTTCCGATGGCCTGCCCCCACAGTCACCAATTCCTCCACTCGAGCTCTTCCTCTATATCTCCTACTGGTTTTGCTTCTCTGGTTGGATGCCAACTGACATGGGTGGCAACAGGGATGGAGGGTAGGGGTGGCCTTGGCAGGTTCTCTGGAGGGGGACTCAGCTCCACATCAATACCGACTGCACTGGGGTGAGTGGGCCATTGCCTGCAGGCGACAGCAAGTGGGGGTGCCCCTGCAGCATGCCAGCTGTGGCTTAGCCATCCAGTCCCAGGCTCATGTCATCTCTCTCTGCTACCTCAAATGCCCCTTTGAGCTTTTGCTCATCACTGTTCCTGCCACATCTGTCCAAGGCAGCTCACAGGTCCCCCTGCCTGGAGCTGCCCAGACATGCTGGCCCCGGGGCACCTTTCTCCACTACAGCCCAACCTGGCTGCCAGGCTCACCTGACTCAATCATCCCAGCCTGGGCTCGTGCTTTCACAAGTAACAACATTCCACTGTCACTGCATGCGTCATGCTTTAACCCTGACAGAAGGGGAAACTGAGGCCCAGAGAGGTGAAGCAGCCCTGGATGGCCCATGCTAACTCACACAGTTGGCAAGTGGTGGGACAGGGCTCCCAACTCCCAGTTCCTGCTCATTCCACTCCCCTTGGCCACCATCCGTGCCTCATCTTATCTTATTTCCCCAATTCTTGAGAACTAATCATTCTTTTA
Source organism: Nomascus leucogenys (assembly GCF_006542625.1). Classification (NCBI taxonomy): domain Eukaryota; kingdom Metazoa; phylum Chordata; class Mammalia; order Primates; family Hylobatidae; genus Nomascus; species Nomascus leucogenys. The sequence continues at coordinate 54,391,346 of NC_044401.1, forward strand.
CCATTCCCCATAGCACCTAGCACAGAGCTAATATTCAGTAGATACAAAATAAATTCCCCACTCGTTTCTGGCTTAGTTTTCCAAAGCACTGTGCCTCATCCTGCACTGAGAGCAAAGCCACTTTGATTATTTGGTGCCTGCCAAACAGGAGGGTGGCTTCCCTTTTCCCAGGGAGACCCATGTGCACGGGGACAGTGCTGCACAGGCGCAAATTGCCGGGAGGGGTTCGGTAAGGGTTAACTGCAGCACCACTGCCAGTCCCCGCCACTGGGACTCCTGGCCTTCTCCAGGCCACCAGCCACAGAATCCCCTCCCACCCAGCAATCACTGGGACTTTGGGGGGCCTTTGTGCTTTAATAAAGACGGTATTACCAAGTCGCAAAACTTCCCTCCTTTCCAAGCTTCCTTGCTGCCAGGGTTCCCGCTAAAGGTGAAGCCCTGTCATTCAAGGCCAGAGAAAGGGCTGAATCAAGATGCTGAACTCTTTTGACTTAAAGTCACAATCTACTGCTCTCCCCAAACCACAGTGGTGTGAGAAGTGCTCCCAAACGGCATGGTGGCTTCGGTGTCCTCGGGTTCAGGGCCCTGGGGCAGGGGCTCTCCTGTTTGGCTGCCCAGGCGTTCTGCATGCATCTCATGAACGTTCTAGTTTCCTTTCTGAATGCAGACATCGGCCCCGGCCGCTGGGAGAGTCCTACCACCAAGGCAGCTCTCCTCTCGCTTGAGACTGCAACAAAGGCCACTTGAGGGCCCAGAGACAGCGCTGCCCAGTTCCTTTCCTGGGCCTGTCCTCTGCTCTTTCACACATCCCTTCCTTTTGTTTCCCCAGCCTCCCTCTACTCCTGTTTTATGCCTCATTGAGCCATTAGACACTTTATAGGGTGCTCCTGTAGAATAAATTTTCTGTGTGCGGCTCCTGATGGCTCTCCCCGCTGGTGCTCCAGCCCACCTTGGTGGCAGTGGGGGAGGGGAGGAGCCCCCTGCAGCCCCTCTGAGAAATGCCTCAATCTGCAGATCCAAGACCTGCGGGCTTACCCCATGGTAAGCAGCAGGTGCCCTCACCTGCAAAAACTGACCCCTGCCCAGTGGCCAAGGGCCCCTCCCATGTTTTCTCATCTGTGAAATGGGGACGATCTTCGCACCTTCTGCATAGGTTGTTGTGAGCACTGAATGACTTAAGGCCTTGGAGCAGGGCCTGGAAGGAAGAAGATGCCACTCAGGCCTTGGCCTTGCAATGACCATCCTCCAGACAACACGATCTGCTTAAGAGTCCTGTGCCACCTCCAATTCCTCTACTTGTGGGTGAATGAAGGAAGGGAAAGAAAAAAATCAATTCAAGGCTCTTTGCAGCTGTTTCTGTGTGAGTGTGTCTGTCTGTCTGTGTGTGTGGTTTTTTTTTTCCTTGCCTCGGTGTCCTAGAGCTTTGAAAAGAATAAAAACAGAGCCCCAAAGCAGTGAAAAGGCATGATTCTTCTTAAAATCCCAGCTAATCCTGCAGCTTCCTTTAAAGTGGCAATAGGAGGAGGCGGGGAAGGGACCAGAATTGTTTCTGCAGCACCCTCCCCTCCCAGCCACTGCTCTTGGAGACCAGGAAATGAGGGGGAAAAATCCATAAATCATCCACCAAGAGAAGGACAGAAGAAGGAACCAGGCAGTAGGGAGAGCAAGGAACAGGAGCCAGCTGGGGAGGGTGTAGGGACAGCGTGGGGGGACACTCTGACTGTCCACTGGGCAGGGGTGGCTGTCTGCAGAGGGCAGTGTCCAGGCCAAAGGCCGGGTCAACTACCCCTGTTCAAAAGGCAAAGGACAGCAAGGTCTCAAAATCTTATATGGAACCAGGCCCTGCAGAACAAGGATGAAACCCCGAGAGGTGTCTCTGGTCTGACCACCTCTGTCCATTCTCCTGCCACCTCCTCCCTGGTCCTATGCTAATAGGGCTCCCTGCCCCAGCCCCACCACCCCCCACCAGTCCATTCACAACAAGCAGCCACAGCCAGCTTGCAGGGATGAAAATAGACTGTGCTATCCCTGCTGGAAAACCTGTAGTAGTTCTCCAAAACACTTAGAAAAAATTCGATGACGCCTGACCCCCGCCGCTTCCCTTCTGATCTCATGCCACCATCTTTCTCAATCACTGCCTTTACTTTGCCTCACAAGTTCACCAAGTCCTTCCCACTTGAGACTTCACATGTGCCACTCGCTGGACCCATCCCATCCTTCCCATCACACACAGAGGCCAACCCTGACCTCTCTGAGGAGGTCACCTGCCCTATGCTTCCCTCTCCCAGCCCTGTGCTCCCTCTCACTATACTTATGTTGCTTGTTTATTTTCCATCTTTCTACCCCATGGTAAGCCCCACGGTCTGGTTCACTTGCCATTGAAAAGAATCCCCAGCCTGGTGTCTGGCATAGCAGGTACACAGTAAACACTTGCTGAGTGAGTGAATGAATGAGCGAGTGAATGAGCAACCTCTCTAGCAAGTGAACATGTGGACATGGGAAATATCCCATTTGGGGCTGGAAGGCTGGAGTGAAATTTTTAAGGATACTTTAGAAAAGCTCTCTACTGAAAACCATCATGTTGCTTTTTAATATTTGAAATAGCTCATACTTTGGGTGACAGCAATTTACATATTAGCTTCTTGTTAAGTGGGAATTTGTTTGCATAAATTATTTTAATAAATTAAACCATCAATCCACAGTTTTCTATAAAGGGCCAGGTCACGGATATATTAGGTTTTATGGGTCACATAGTCTCTACTGCAATTACTCCACATTGCTTCCGTAGAAGGACAAAAACATCCAGGGATAATATATGGGTGAATGGATGTGGCTGTGTTCCATTAAAACTTTATTTACAAAAGCAGGCAGCAGACTGGATTTGGCCCTAAAACCACAGTTGGCCAATCCCTGGATTGGATTAAGGCTTACCAAAACCACAAGAGAAGGACACACGGTAATGAAAAGAGTTTTGTTTTTTTTTTTTTTTTTGGCTTCAACAAATATGCACAGAGATACTAGAAAAACATCACAAAACCCTAATATTGCTGTACATGCTTTGGCCTAAGATAGAATTTACAATTTTGAATTTATGTGAAATTGTTGTTTCACTGAATATAAAGCATTTCAGTTCTATCATTCTGCATGTCTGCAATGTTTGTACAAATGGGAAATTCTAAGGGCAATTTTAATTCTGGAGGTACTAGGGAGATACTGAAGGTTCAATGTTTCTTGAATATGTGCGTGGGAAACAGAAATGGAGAGGACAGGATGTTTTTGGTGTTTTTCTTTTTAAACAAAAATAGACTTGGTCAATAATTGGATGAGAGGTATCCAACATGGCTGAGTGGTTTCAGGCCCAGGAGACCAGGAGAAGGAGCTGGTGGCAGGGATGGGCAAGATGGATTCAGTTGATGAAAAAACACAAAGACATAGGAAAATCACAAAGACACCTCTACTTTCTGGTCACTTAATTTCAATTATCCCTATTCTAATTATCCAAAGTGAAACTTTGTATCATCCAGAAGATACTGTCTGGAAGTTTCCTCCTGAAGAAAGCAAGCACCTTAGAATCCTATGTTTTCTCAGGACTTAATATACAATTGAGAAAGGCTTTTTTTTCCATAGGAGATTTCTGAAATTTCCAATAGTGTCTAGAGTGAGGGAAAATATCTATGAAGAACTAAAACTGCAGCTATTTTACTGGAACGGGGACATAAACTGCTTAATGAGCACCTATTGTGAGCTCAGAACTATGATCAATGCATTTGTATTCAATCTGCACAGTAACTCCAAGCTGGAGATACAGAACAGATGAAGACTGGACTTAAGGAAGGCAGCCTGGGTCTGAATTCCAGCTTGGCTCCTTCCAAGTGGGTAGCCTTGGACAAATCTTGCAACCTCTCTGGGCCTTATTTGTAAAATAAATTTGGTCTTCAAAACCAAGATGCTTCCCAACTCTGACAGGCTACATTCTAATATTCTGGAGCCAATTCTCAGCCATGAGAATCCCCAAGTTGTATTGTTTAATGCTAGAGCTAATATTCAGAGTTAAACTGCTTACTTGTCTGAACCTCACCTTAGCAGGTTGCATGCTCTGCGGGGACAAGGCTGTCCAGTGTCTCTCTGGTGTATCCCCAGCACCTCCCAAGAAGCCCAAAGCACAGGGGGAATTCACTGATTCCACAAATGTCTATTAAGCAACAGTTAGTGGCAGGCATCTTGCTACCTACTGAAGCTGGGGTGTAGGGAATCTCCCTCCAGCTCAGAATAGCTGCTTCTGAGCATACAGATTGCTCATCAGACCCCAGGGTTGGGGAAAATCCCACATGCCTAACATCGAAAGATTGTGAGGCATACTGGGAGGTGCCCAAGGGGGTTTGTGGAGAAGAACATGTATGGATGTTGTCCCAGCAGGGAGATGCTAATGCCAGTGCTTCTGGGACTTCACCTCTGGTGTTGCTATAGCCCCATTTGGGATCAACTTATTCGTGACCTGATCCCAAATCCTCACTTAGAAAATCGCCATAGTCCCCACATCGCAGATGACAGGCCAGGTCTATTGCTGAAAGGCCAGGTCTACAGTGTCTGCCTCCCTGAACAGGTGAAATGCTCACTAAATTGACTTAAAGTTGGGGATATTGTTTTAATATTCCTTGGAGACAGGAGGGGTCTGGGGACTTTTTCTTGAATTAACGAATATTTATTATAAGTGGAAATTTGTGCTGAGGCTTGAGTATGGGCAGCAAGCTGGAACTTCAGGGAAGAGATGAAGAGGGAACACAAAGCCAGTCGCAGCTGGACAATAGCTGGGAGATGGGTTTCTTCCTACTCGAACAGCCTCGTGAAAAAGGATCTGGCTAGGGTCCCACAGGCCAGGGGCAGGGGTGACCTCTGTCCACGTGGGAAGTTTCAAACGACCCGACGTTTTATTTTTTGCTGTTTTTGTACAGAACCCCAAGAAACCTTCGTATTCTGGGCTCGTCTCCAAAGCGAAGCAAGTCATAAACAGGAACAAAAGTGCCAGATCCTCCCCTGAAAAGCTTACCTATCAATCCACGGACTTGGGGTTTCTCTAAACTGCCAGATGTGCCCCCACAGAACCTCATCATTCATAACGAGCTGGGAAACTGGGGACCAGGCTGTCACTCCTGGCCTGACATTTATTCACTATGTGACCTCGGGCAAGTCCCTTCCACTCTCTGAGCCTCAGTTTCTTCATCCATAAAATAAGGGCAGAGGTAGACCAAACCATTTCTAAGGATTCTTACAGCTCCAGCAAACCGCAGCTCATCCAAGATACTAATGCTGGCCTTGGGCACAGGACACATGGAGGAGAAACCCAGTCTTCAGGAAAATACTTAATTGGCTCATCTGGTTTCTGCATTTCCCTTAAAAGTACCATTTAGAAAGAGCTGCAACCAATAATCATTGAGCACCTACTATGTGCTATCTCATTAAATACCTCTTCATAACCAGTCCATAAGAAAGTCACCATAGTCCCCACATCGCAGATGACAGGTATGACAGTAGCCTATCCAGGACATGGATTGCATGGTCCCCAATGCTGGAAGTTAATCCCAGTCTTCTGCTTCCCACCGGAGGGTCCTTGAGCAAATTACTGAATCCCTCCATGCCTCAGTTTCCTCATCTCTAAAATGGAGATAATGATAGCCCCCATCTCATGGGGCTGTTCAAAGCCTAAATGGAGCAGGCACGTGAAGCACAAAGGAAGCACTCATAAATATTAACCATTACTACTGATAACGATCATACTGCCATCACTACCACTTCCACCAGAGATGAGAAAAAGGAGGTTCAGGGAAGATGTGTGAAGGGACACCACTCAAAACAACACAATGTTCTACATCTTAGTCGAGAGTCCAGGGAGAGGCAAGGAGGGAGTAGCCTGGGGTCAATGTTGAGGCAGGGTCACTATGCAACTATGGCCAGGCTGCCCGCCCTCCCTTAGCCCCAGGTTCTCCACTGGTAAGATAGAGGCAGCAGCTCCCCAGACTGTGAGGATCTGCAGCACTTGCAAGGTGCCAGGGAGTGGAAGGCAATGGATAAGTGTTCACTCCCTTGCCTTCCCCATAAGCCTCTTGTGAAATCTCCAAGATCATAGCTGTCTGCCCTTTCTCGAACTCAGTTCCTGCATTAGAATTCTCCAACGCTCAGATTTAACCGCCCAGTCAGCAGCGAAGGGCCTCACTACGGGACTGAGTCTTCTCCTTATGGCTAAAGCGAAACTGCACTGCTGTAGCCCACAGCCTGGGGCCTGCAGCTCAAGGCCATATGAGGTCCTGGAACAGCCCAAGCATGTCCATACACAAACCTTGTGCAGGCAACCTTTCCTGCACCCACGCACAGCCACCACCCTGCCAAGCCCCACAGGCCTCTGTGTCAACTCCCATGAGGCGGTAACCACAGCAAAAGTAGTAATAATACCAACCATGATACCTCCTCCCTTCTCTTCATGGTTCACGAAGCACTTTCATATATTGTCTGGATAGGGAAGGGGCTGTGTTTTACTCATCTTTAGAAACCTGTTGAATAACGCTAAGTATATAGTAAATACTCAGAAACAATGACTTGAATTATCCTTATAACGAGATTTTAAAAAATTGCCACTTATTCAGCATTCACTATTAGTTACTCACTCTGTTGAGCACGGACCATACTCAACTCTCCTTGCATTTCAGCCTCACAACCACCACAGGTGGTGGTAAGCTCACTTATCAATCCTGTCTTACAGAAGAGGAAAGTGAGGCTCAGAAAAGTTGAGCAACATGCCCAAGGTCATGACTAGAGAGTGACAGACCTGGGGTTTGAATCCTTGCTCTTATTACCTCCAGCTTTTTTCCTGGAAGAGGCAGCAAGGAGGAGGATGAGAGACTGTGTGTGGAGTCTGAAGAAGTAGATCAATAATGACACAATTTTATAGTTGGAAAAAGAAAAATCCTATAGTCTTCATGATACAAACTACAAAAAGCAAATATAAGCAAAATCACCTTGGCTGCAGGGACATGAGAGTCTCTGCTCTACTTTCTGCGGTCCCTCTGCATCTGTGTGGCTGTTTTAAGTGCACCCTCAGCTTCCAGATAGCCCGTAGCATGGAGCACCTTGGCTTCCTTCCTGCAGATCCACCCACCTCAAACTTTCTAGCAGTTTCTTCTTCATCCTACCCACCATTGTGGGAGCGGAGGGGAACATCTTTTGGAAAAGGGCCCAGAGTTGTTAAGTTCCTGTTTCCTTGGAGGTTTTATCTCTGGCAGCTGCCCCAGCCAAGAACTTAGAGTTTATGGGCAACTGCCTATGGGAAGGAGGCCGGCAAGGAGGGATGTGGTCAGCGCAACCCAGGCATAAGAGACGCTTCATTTCCCTCTTTTTCATAAGAAAAAGATGAATAGCAAAATAAGGAAACCATTGGCATTGACACTCAGCCACAGGATTGGGGGCGATATGGAATGGTGGGGACTGTGGCCAACCAGAGCCCCCTGGAAGGAGATGGCAGCTGCTCAGTTCAAACACATGCCACTGTGTAGGCAGGCAACTCCAGGGTTGCCAAATCTTACTTTCCAAGGGATGCCAGAATCAGATTTCTTTTTTCTACACGAAATCTCCTGATTTCTAAATGTTGTCAACGAATTCTTCCCCTACCCGCCTTTTTAAAGTAAACACAGAAGTGAGTTGGACTTGGCCACAAGCCTCATGTTTCTAACCTCTGTACTGATCCTTGCAGTGCACAGCATGCTCACTCCCCAGATGTCCCCATGGTCCCCTCTACTTCCCAGCCGCTGTGCAGTAGGTGACACCGTGTCTCAGGTTCTGGCCAACGGCCTGTGAGTGGAAGAGCCACGTGTAACTCCCAGGCCATGGCAGTTAAAAGCTAGCCTCCTCCAGTTTCTCTTCCCTGGTGAGGCAGCAACCCTGGAGGCTGCATGGTACAGGTGGCACAGCAAGGCTGCAAGATGAAGCAGCTGCTCTTCCCTCCAGACTCCAGGTGAGGGAGAAATACACCCCTGAGATCTTGGGGTCTGTCAGTGGAGGCAGCCAGCATCACCTGCCCTCACACACACCTAGAACCCTGTCTTCATTATCAAAGAACCCTTGTAGTAGTTCAGCATTTCCCAGTTTTCAAAGCACTTTAACCCCCTTACGTTGTATAACTCTCGACTCAATAAGATAGACAGGGCAAGGCTTTATTATCTCATAGTCGTGTACACTGAGGCTCAGAAGATAAAATTGAACTGTCCTAAGGTGGGCGGCCAATAAGTGGTGAGGGTGGGTAGAGCTCACTCTGGTCCAGTGTTGCTCCCCCCTCCCAACTTAAGTGCTGGCCTCTGCAACATGAACTCCCTGTTACTCTCTGGGTCATCTGTGAGCTCGTGCCTTCCCCTGCCACGGTTAGCTGCTTGAAGATCGACCTCTTACCTTTCCTGTAGACTTGGTCCCCTTCCAGATACAGAAGTAACAGATGGTCCAGGCTGCCAAGAGACACAAGGCCAGCTCCCAGCGAAGGTTCCCGATGTGCTCGATCCCATCGGAGATGGCCAGGACCCGGTGCCTGTAGAAGGGAGGGTGGAGAGTCACTGGGGCTGGGGCTGGGGCTGGCCCATCTTCAGCAAAGCTAGTACTGCAGAGGAGCAGGGACGGGCCCATGTGCTGATTCACCCACGTCCACCATGGGCCCAATGTCTCCTCTGGGGAGGACTTGGGGCCTCCAAGAGGAACAAGACCCAGCCCTCTGGACCTTGGATCATGAATTCACACTCTGGAGGAAAAGATAGGCAAGTCTGCAGATGTAGTACAAGAACAGCGTGGAAAGGGCTCCAAAGGAGGATGCACCCAGCCTACCTTGGGGTTCCCAGGAGATCATATTACCAGCCATAAACATCCCATGTCCCTCCCTGAAAGAAGCCCATAGATCCTGCCCTGCCAAACTTGAGGGGGGCCATAGGACTTGCTTTGACCATTGTTTGGCCAACAATAAAACGTGTCATTTCAGATAGAAGCTTCCAGAGACTGGTGGCATGGTTCTCCATCGTCTCTTCTCCCTAACTCTGCTGTCGTTATGGAAGCATGTGTCAAGACAGAGCCTTGAAAAGCCTGAGTTCCTGAGTGACCACCTGCCACTGTGTCAGAGACATAGTCTGAGCAGGAAATAAACTTTGTTGCTTGAAGCTGCTGAGCTCTTTGGGGACATTTGTTACTGCAGCATAACCCAACCTATCCTGATTGCTACAGGGGGTCAGGGAGAGCTTCCTGGAAGAAGTGATATGTGAGCCAAATTGTGAAAGATAAGTGGAATTTGGTCAGAAGAAGAAGGAAGTGGAGATGGTTTTAGGTGGAAGGAATGGCATGGCCAGAAGTAGAGGATGGTGTGCTTTGGGAACAGCACTCTGGGGTGCAGGGATCAGAAGGAAAAGGCAGGAAAGGCAAGCAGAGGTGGTACCACGGGGAGCCTTGACTATCATGCCAAAGTGTAGAGGCTTCCCAGAGGGCCCAGGCCACAGGACAGGGAGGACTCCGGGTGAGCTAAGCTAATGCCACCAGGCTCACTTCCCTCAGAACCCATCAATTCTTCAGAGTTGACGCAGGCCTGGCTCTCAGAGCCCACGCCTGGGGTTTGTGTTCCTTAAAGTCAAACTCGCCACGCTCCATATTGTGCAGAACTATGGCACCAACACAAACCCCCTCTCTGAGCTTGCTCCACGAACCCCATTCCGGCTGCCAAACCAACCCCCATCAGACCATGCCAGTCGCTTCGGCACTCTGGGAACGTCCTTTGAGAAAGGAGCTCCCATCCCACCAAGCATGAAAGCCACCCTCAGTGTCTGTCTCCCTGGGAATCCGCTTGGGGCCTGATTCTGCATTAATTACTCAATGACACCAATTAGCACTGGTCTACAGGCTCCCTCCAGCCCCAGCCCCGCCAGAGAAATCAGGCAGGCCCCCAGACAAAATCAGACTGTGTGCAGCCATAGACTTACTCAAAAGGAAATCAGCTCTCATGCCCATAGCCAGGAGAAGTGAGAACATCCACTTAAATACAATACACATTTACTGAGCACCTACTAGGCGCCAGGCACTACGTTAGACCCTAGGATAAAAAAGGTAAGCATCATATGGCCCTTGTTCTCTACTAGGATAAGGTGGACCAAAAAAAGGTCCAAGTTATTTATGAAAGAAAGGAGGCAGCCATTTAATTATAATAACAACTGTTATTTTATTTGCTTCTTATGTCTTAGCAGTCTTTGGCTTTAATTCATTTTAAAACTACAGGCCTTATTAAATGAGGCCTTTAAGAGAATCTATGAGTGTAACACAATAGCATGTCCCAGAGCATGATCCTTGGGCACCTGCCAGAAATACAAACCTTTCTGCACCCCCACCTGACCCACTGGGTCCCAACCTTTGCAAAGTGGCTCCCAGGGAGCTGCATTTTGTGATTTCCCCAAGGAGTTCTCATACACAGTAAGGCTTGAGCACCACAGAAGTAGAGTTTCTTGGTAATGAAGGAGTAATCTACAAATGCCATCCGAATCATTTTTAAACTTGTTTTTTGGAGGGAGGGAGGAGAAGAGTTTGAGGGAGGAAGTCATGGATCCCTTGAGAAGTTACCAAAGGGATGGACTTTCTCCCCAGAGAAACACACCGGCTCCCAAAATGCTGCAGGAATTTCAGAGTACCTACTGGCTCTCCTTTGCCCAGATTAAGAGCCCTGTGGGCTTTCCCTGACTTACACACAGCCACCCAAAGCATCCCCAATGCCCATCAGCTGGTGAACTATAAGGGACAACCCAGAGCTGGAAGGAATCGGGGCTGCTGCTGACGGAAACAGCCCAGGTGTACTCTGCACCAGCCCACTCCAGATGCTGAGCTTGTCACTGGAGGAACACACGAGGTCCCTACTGAGCTGGGGTGTATGCATGCATATGCACATGCACATACACACACACACACACACACACACACACACACACACACACAGACATGTGCCTTCTTGTTGAAGTAGTTGTTTTCTGAACCTGGGACCTGAAAACTGGAACCCGCATGGGGACAGACGGAGAAAGTGGGACAGGCCCACCAGGCACAAACTGGCTCAGATCCCCTCTCTTCTACAATGTGGATGCTGCAAACTTTTGAGTCATGCAGCCTGCTCCCGCACCCTCTCGCTTAATTGAACAATCTAATTCCCAGAATGGGAAGCAGATTACTAAAAGCTACGGAGGATGAACTGCTCTTTTGTTCCACCAGACACTATTTGAAAACATCTTCAAACTATTTTCCTTAGGTTTTACCAATGCTGACTTTAACTAGGAACAGACCTTGGTTTCCAAAGGAAAGGGGGCTCAGGGGCCAGATTCTCAGCTTGCAGGGCAGTGGGGTTGTTTTGAAACCCACAAGGGCAGCCTTTGAGAAGATGGGGGCTGGGGCACTCAACTCCGGAGACTTGGAGAAGGCACAGCTCTTCCTGGGAAAAAGCTTTCTTAATGAGCCTCCCCCACGAAACGCTGGGACAGAAGAAAGGTCTGAATAAGGAAGAGTTTGCTGCCAACACGGTGGCCAAAAAGGACCCAGAGACAGACCTCCCCCGACACTGTTCAGGGAGCGGGAAATGCTGAAGCCTAGATGGGGCTCTGCAGAAGGATCCATTTACGTAAGTAATATTTAGTGTGTACCTACTATGTGCCAGGCCCTAAAGCAGATTCTTCATGAACCACCCTTTTCAGGCCATAGTAGAGTATTTCTGGAGCTTTCCACCGAGAAGCTGCTCAAATCCCAGCCCTGCTCCTTACCAGCTGCTCCACCTCGGGAAAGCGGCATCACCTCTCTGAGTCTCAGCTTCCTCATCTGTAAAATGGGAATAATGATACCTACCTTCAATGGCTTTTCAAGCATGAATGCATCTAACCCTCCCCACGGTCCTTGAGATGAGCACAATTATCATCACCATTTCAACGACAGTGAACCTGAGGTGCAGAGAGGCGAAGTAACTTGCCCAAACTCACATCCTCAGCAAGAAACAGAGCTTGGATTTGAGCCCAGGGATCCTGGCTCCAGAGTCCACACTTTCAGCCTTGATTCCTCCATAACCCTAACATCACCTGCCACTTTCCCTTCTTAACAAATTAAAGCTACGGTAAATGCATACCCCAAAGCTGTCTTACATGCCTTTGTGTACTAGGAGAGAGGATTGTACGGAACATGGCACTCATACATTTAGTAATTTATTTAAACAATACTTACAAAAGCATCATCAGTTTGCCAGACACAGAGCTAAGCCTTGGGGTCTTTAAAGAGCCCGTGGTCTAGTGGAGAAGGCAGATAAGGAAACAGCAGCATGTGGAGAGGGTGGGCACAGAGAAAGGTGGGGGAAGCTCCCAGGCATAGCAGGAGACCCCTGTGGGGATCAGTATCAGAGTGTGGGGTTGGGGGTCCTGAAGGGTAGGAGGAAAGCTAGCAAAGAAGGGGGGGGCATATGCAGGAGAAAGGCCCCCAAGGACAAAAGCTAGGAGGCTGGGGAGAACACCACGAGGCCAAAGAAGGGCACGGTGGGCTAGGTGAGTGCAGCAAGGGCTGGGTGAGAAGTAGGGTGAGGAGGCAGCCACATGGGGAGCAGGGGCTAGACTGTGAGCCTTGCTGAGGGGGCGTGGCTGCTTCCTGTGGGTGATAGAAGCCCAGGGAAGTGGTCAACAGTGGTGAGACCCTATCAGATATGTGTTTTAGAGCACTCTGGCTGCCATGGGAAGAATGAATGGGAAGAATGAACGGTCAGGGTGGGGCAGAGGAGTCCGCCTCCATTTGAGCAAGCAATAGGGAAGGGATTAGTCCTGGGGAGGAATGGGTGACTGGAGAGCAGCAGAGGCACAAGGTGACTGCCTGGGGCAGCCAGCAGCAGGAAGAGTCAGGGCTAGGCTGACACCAGGCTCACGGCATGGATCCTTGGATGGGTAGGGTGGGTCTTTAGCTGAGCAGGAGTGAAGTGGTGCTTGGAATAGAGGAAGAGATCATGGCCAATCATTCTTTTAGATATGATGATTTGGAGGTGTTGGCAAGACACTCAGGTTGCTGCAATGCCCAGAGGCTACTGGGTCTCTGAATGCCACCCAGAAAAGACATGCAGACAGGGGATTCACACTTGAGCCCTCAGCCTTCGGGGTATCCTGGGAGACCTGAAGAAGGGGGAAAGATGGGGCCTGCAACCAAGCTCCCACAACCCCAACATCTCAAAGCAGCAAAAGGAAGGGAGTAGCCCTTGGAGAAGCAGGGAAGGAGTGGGCAGAAAGTCAGGGGAGCAACCCAAGGAGGGGTATCCTCAAGGCAGAGGGAGGGGCATCTCCAGCAGGCAAGTAGCCGACCTGCAAATGCTGCAGGCCAGCCTGGTGAGACAGAGCAATGTCTGCAGGACTTGGGACCAGGAGTGGGGAGGTCAGGAGCCACTGTTTGGTCTTGGAGTAGACTGGGTCGGGGGCAGATGAGAGGTGAGACCCTGAGCCACGTGGCTTCTTCAGGAAGTTTGGCTCCGATGAGTTACGGAGAGGTGGTGGCAGCTAAAGGGGCCACAGGGTACAAGGGTTGTTTGATCCACATTTGTTTTGTTTTCAGGTTGGTGTAACTGGGCTAGTTCACCAGAAAGAGATGGAAGGAGGGAGAAATTTCAAAAACAGGAGGGAATGGGGGATAAGAGAGGAAGAAAAGAAGTGAAGGCCCTTACGATGGTGGCAGAGACAGAGTCCACAGGTGAAGGTGTTAGGCCATCCAGGCATGGAGACGCCCTTTCTACTTGACAGGAGGGAAGGAGTGGGGGAAACCAAGAGGGTAGCTCAAAAGCAAATTACATCCTTCCTTATTAAGAGACTTGGAGGAAGGAGCGGAACTGGGAGGAGATGGCAGTGGTGAGAACTGTGCTCGGCACCACCTGACACCCTCCCCCATCTTGCTTCATTCAGTCCTCATGGCAACACCACTGCCAGGGCATGATTATAACCATTTCACGGATAAGGAAGCTCAGGGAGGTGAAGCAACTTGCCCAAATTGAGATATATATATATATATATTTGAGACAGAGTCTCACTCTATAACCCAGGCTGGAGTGCAGTGGTACAATCTCGGCTCGCTGCAACCTCCACCTCCCGGGTTCAAGTGATTCTCCTGCCTCAGCCTCCTGAGTAGCTAGGACTACAGGTGCCTGCCACCAAGCCTGGCTAATTTTTGTATTTTTAATAAAGACAGGGTTTTACCATATTGGCCAGGCTGGTCTTGAGCTCCTGACCTCAAGTGATCCTCCTATCCTGGCTTCCCAAAGTGCTGAGATTACAAGTGTGAGCCAACCATGACCTGCCCCCAAATTGAGAGTTGAAACCAAGTTCTGATGCCAACACTCCCCACTGCTACACCAGAAAGGGAGCCCAAGGTTGGGAGGGTGTCTCTCACTCAGGCCTTGTCCTGTGCCTGATGGTTGAAGGATAGTGGCTGGAATCTCACATATGTTCCCTCTGGGCAGCTCACTTACAGCTGCTGAGTCTGGAGAGAAGGAAACAGTCTCCCACCTGAAGCTTCCAGCTCCCAGCACAAGGGCTGGTTTGCCCAGAGGGCAGAGCTGGAGCAGAACTCCCTCCAGCCTGGCACCCAGGAGGGCCATGTGGGAACAGCTCCCAGCCCAGCCTGGGGTGGCCTCATCTTCATGTTGTGCACGGAGCCGGCAAACAGATCACCTTTCTTTAACCTGCCACTGAGGAAAGTGCTGCCAGGGCCCTGGAGACCGCCCTAAAAGCTGGCGCTGAGGGGCTGAGCTATAAATAGCCCTGCTGGTCTCCCAAAGCAACAAGCACACAAACCAAAAAAGGCCCATCACCAAAACAAATGTGCTTTCCTGGCCCCCGCCAGGGGAGCTGGCCGCTGCCCTGGGGAGTCTGCTCTCACTTCTCCAGGAAGAAAGCAGTACAGTCCCCTGCACTCTCCACATTTATGGGGGACTCCGACAGAGTCCACGGCAGGGGCCCCTAAACCAAGCCAGGGACTCAGCCAGGCCTCCTCTGCAGGAATTTCAGGCCTCTACATCACACACTCATTCAGTCCACACTACAGTGATGAATAAGCAGACTGTTCCACCCTCAGGAAACTTACGGTCTAGGGGTATAAAGGTATCAACAAGGACAGTTACAGCTTGCATTTCTCACCTGCTCACCATGCCACATGTAAAATCTGATCTGACCTTCTCTGCATCTTCTCAGGTGGGGACAGCTATTATTCCCACTCTACAGATAAGGAAACTGTGGCTCAGGCAGGTGACATGCCCAGAAAATGGGGACAGATCTTGAAGCCATATCTGTTCAATGTCAGAGGCAGAGCTCAGAACCACTGCCCTGTCTTGGTAAAGACGGGGAATTGTGTGATTATGAGTGTCAGTGGAGCCAGTACCCTGGGGAGCCAGGGAGTGCAATCAGGGACCGACATAGGCCTAAGGGGTCTGGAGCTACCTCTCCAATTCCCTCTGTCCCTGCAAAATTCTACTCTTTGGCCACACACTAGTCTCCATCAGTTCCCAAATATCCTGCACTTCCTCACATTGCAGAATTCACTCCTGTGATTCCCTCGGCTGGGAACATCCTTCCCAATTCTCCCCAGTTATCTACATTCTAACCATCCTTCAAGCACCAGCTCAAATAACACTAAGCCTCACAAGTGCTTCCTTGGTCCCCACCCCAACCCCAGGGCCAGCCCCTCCTGCCACCCAGGCTAAGCAAGTGAGCACCTCACTGTGTACCAGGGACTCCCAGGCCAGAGCTCAGCAAGCTTTTTCTGTAAAGGGCAAGGGAGTAAATTCCTTCAGTCTCACAAGGCATACAGTCTCTGTCCCAACTATTCTCTATTCCTGCAGGGTGAAAGCAACCATAGGTCATTTATAAATGAATGGGTGTGGCTTTCTTCCAATAAAACTTTATTTACAAAAAACAGGCAGCAGCTGGGATTTGGCCAGTAGTTTGCTGACCCCTGTCCTAGGCTAATGCTTCCCAAAGAACACTAATCCTCCAATGTCCTGAGTTCCCAGGTCACATTGGGCTCTCATTTGAGAAAATACTGCACACTAGACTTCCTTAGAGATGTTCAATGCTTAGTAGAACATGAAAGGCTCTGAGAAGTCCTGAAACAAACACATTTGTACGGCTTTATCTAACTCAATGTTTCTCAAATTTATTGAGAAGTGTTCCTCATTGAAATGGAAATTAAAACCACAAGAAATACCACTTCACACCTACTAGGATAGCTATAATCAAAAAGTCAGACAATAACAAATGTTGATGAAGATGTGGAGAAATGGAACCCTCATATATTACTGGTGGGAATGCAAAATAGTTCAGCCACTTTGGAAAGAAGTTTGGCACTTTCTTAAAAAGTTAAACACAAAACCCAGCAATTTCACTCCTGAATATAAGCCCAAGAGAATAAACATATGTTCAAACAAAAATATGTGCACAAATGTTCATGGCAGCATTATTCGTAATAGCCCAAGGTAGGAACAACCCAAATGTCCATCAACTGATGAATGGATACACAAAATGTGGTCTACCCATGCAACAATATTTTATACAGCTACAAAAAGCAATGAAGTACTGATTCATGCTACAACATAGATAAACCTTGAAAGTGTTATGCTACATGAAAGAAGCCAATCACGAAAGACCATAAGTTGTATGGTTCCATTTATATGCAATGTCTAAACAAGGCAAATTCACAGAGATAAAAAAAAATAGTTGAGCGTTGCTTGGAGGTGGGAATGGAAATTAATGGTGGATGGGCAGAGAGCTCTTATTCGGAGCATAGAAACGTCTTAAACTTGTATTGTGGTGATGGCTTCACACTTAGTAAATGTACTCAAAACTGTACACTTAAGAGGAGTGCATTTTATGGCATGTAAACTACAACAAGCTTTCTAAAAAGTTAAAAAGGAAGGGCTCCCCGCTCCCAACCCTGTTTCTGCTTTTCCAAAGCAATACTTCCTAACATCCTGCAGAACACACACTTCGGAAGACGTGTCAGGTGCTTTTGCGTATGCTATCTTGTACACCCATTGTTCAGAGGAAACTCAGGCTCCACAGAAATAGCTACCTTGTCCAAGATCACAAAACCGGTAGGTAGCAGAGCCTGGTCTTGAACCTGTCTCTTGATCCCAAGTTTAATGCCTGCGCTGCCCCTCTGTGGCCGGAGGGTGAGACTGAGGGCAGCAGGGGGGAGTGTGGGGAGAGTGAATCTAAAAGTGGGGACTTTCCAGAGGAGCAGGAACCCAGGGAAATGCCTCAAAACTTAGGCCTCACAGGGAGAAGTGAACAGAGGTCCTGCAGGTCAGGAGGCAAAGTGCATAAGCGGAAGGTGAGAGACAAAGGAACTGCCGCAGCTGTGAGGAATCCACCACGGGTTCATAACGCAGCCATTCTTACTCGCAGAAAGTGGATCCCATGTGGCGGGAAGGGCCTCCCCCACCCCACGGCTGGGGTCCAGGCCCTCAGATTCCTGTCCCTTACTCCTCCTCCCAGGACTCAAGCAGCTTAAAAATGCTGCCCGGGTCATGGCTGCCCTACAGTTTCCCCACATGTGCCCGAGGGGAAGCAAATCTGAATTAAGGAGCAGCCGGAAGCTCAGGCAAAGCTGGCCCACCTGTGCCCCGGGCCCTTCCGAGGTGGTCTGCGTTAAGAATTGCAAGAAGCCACTGTGTGTCGCGGACAGATGGTGGCCAGGATAGGCATGAGAGCATCAGGAGCAGCCCTGCACAAGGATGTCAGAGTGGGGAGTGGGGGTCTGGTCCCAGCTTGGGTGCATCCCACTGGGAGACCGCAGGTGGTCACCTGTTTTTGGAATGCCACTTCATCCACCTCAGCTCTAAAATGAAAGTGAGGATGAGAGGTCTGTGGAGGGGGAATGGATTGTGAGGAGCTACCACTGACCAGCAATGTCACGCTGTCCACAGCTCACTTCATGCCAACTGCACCCCTAAGTGCTGTCTATTTACACCCATTCTACAGAGGGGGAAACTTGAGCTTCAGCATTACCTGCTCAGGGTCCCAATTCCTAAGTGAAAAGGTCAGGTTGCCCCAGCTCTGGCGCTTCTCCCCCATCCTGCATGTCTTCTGTCTGCCCCTTAGTGAGAACAGCACAAAGAACAAGCAAGGGATGTGTGTGTTTGGGTGTGCATGTGCGACCCTGGAGAGTTTTATATACTTCTTCATTGTTTTATTAAAAAACAACCTGGTCGAGTTATTCTGCTGACAGGTCCTGACTCTAAAGCCACTTCCTAAAGAAATCTTCTGAAACCCAGGAAGGACCCAACCCACGGGGCTTACGTTGTTGTTGCTGGATGCTGAAGGCTTCTGTGAAGCCATTTCTCATGAGTTTCTTCCTTCATCCCTTCCTCCCTTTTCCTATCAAATATATTCCCCATCTGCTGAAAAAAAAAAAAAAAAAAAAAAAAGAACTTACTTCCAGAGCCTGAGTCCACGGGGCTGCAGAGAGGCGGCACACAGCAGTCCGACTCTGCACCTGGGATAAAGCAGGCAGCTGACCATATTTCACACACAGGAAGAAGCCTGGAATGGCAGAGAGATGCAGATGGCTGGGTTTCAGACCAGCTTGCGCTCTGGCCCACCATGAGAGACACTTTGGTCAGGTCCCTTAATCTCTCACGCCCTCAGAATCCCTCGTGTGAGATGAGAACTCATATACTGATACCACATCATTTATCCCCTGGGTGGATGGGTTAAATGAGGTCACGTGCTTAGAGGGCCCTGTGTAGGGCCAGGGTATACAGTAGGTGCTTAGTAACCAAATGTGACTTCCTTTTCTCTACTGCACCCATCTGGATGTAGAAAGAACCTCAGACAAAACTCTTGCAGTTCAGTAAGTTGCTGCTTCCTGTTCTATACTGTAAGACAACCAATGTGAAAAATACAAATACCTGTCTGGCTAATTTTATACACAAATATGTTTACTGTAATGATCAAGAACTCATAATAACAGGACACCACAGCTATTCAGTATTTATTAAGCCCAATTACTACTAGTAGTGCTATAACAACAATTATTCCCATTTTGCAGACAAAGACAGTGAATTGCAGAGAGATACAAGCAACAAGCCCAAGACTAACAAGTGGAAGCAGCAGGATTCAAATTCTTACTGTCTGACCCCAAAGCCCAGGTCTCTAGGTCGCCGCACTAAACCATGGCACGGCACTTTTAAATAGCATTTCAACAACAGTGCATACAAGCAGAACCTTGATCCTTGGCTGAAGGGCTTTCAGTATAGTATTCGGATGGCGTCATCACCAGAAGCATTAACTGGTCCTTCTGGGAAGGTGTTCTGGGCAAGGGGCCATCCCTGGCATTGATGGCTTAGGGCAAATAGACCTTGGGTTCTCCCTCAGGCCTCCACCCCTTACACTTAATTGGCAGTGGGCCAGGCATGGTGGCTCACGCCTGTAATCCCAGCACTTTGGGAGGCCAAGGCGGGTGGATTACCTGAGGTCAGGAGTTTGAGACCAGCCTGGCCAACATGGTGAAACCCCGTCTCTACTAAAAATACAAAAATTAGCTGGGTGTGGTGGCGAGCACCTGTAATCCTAGCTACGTGGGAGGTTGAGGTGGGAGAATTGGTTGAACCCAGGAGGTGGAGGTTGCAATGAGCTGAGGTCATACCTTTGCACTCCAGCCTGGGCGACAAGAGCGAAACTCTGTCTCAAATAATAATAATAATAATAATAATTGGCAGTGGAGAAGTGCTTCTTGGTGCCTGGCAGATGGGGGTCCTGGTCTGCTTCAGGGATGGCCAACAGGGTGGGTCTGGCTTAGGACAAGGGAGTGGAACTGCAGACTTTGGCATGCCCCTCCCCTACTTCAGCAGCTTGGAAACCCAAATCCTATTGTGTGCTGTATTTTCTTCTTTTACTTAAACCTACTTCCTACATTTTCTACAAAAAAAGGACACGGATCACTTTTGCACTAAAGAAATCAAGTGTTCATTGGAAAACCCGCTTCTATGAAAGGGAACCGATGGAAGAGGAGAATTAAATTTCTGAACCTGGGAACTTGTATGCTTTGACAGACAGGACAAAAAAGAGAGTAAGAGGAGTGGTACTAAGAGTACCGGGAAATACTGGCAGGAGGAGAACAGAGTTCTCTCTTAGAGAGCAGGGCTAGGGGAGACATATTTATAGGTTATATTAAATCTGACATACAAACATATCCCATTTATATGTCTATTGTGTTTTCATTGCTTACAACAATAATCACCATTATTAACATCAGTTAAATATTCAACAATTAGAATAATAAGGTCACAACACCCTATTAGAGCAACAAAGTGTTGATCTGGGTTTGCTTTGGTGAATTGGCAAATCTCATGAGAGTGCTGCATGTGGCCCAAGCCCCCACTCAGCACAAGTCTGGTATGTTCCTCAATGGGACCTCCTCCTATTCCCCCGAACCCTAATCAAGGATCCCCAGTGCCTCCCTGGTGGGGAGGAGTAACAACGGCCCTCTCCTTGAGACAAGAGATCCTCTGTGGGGCAGCTGGTGGGTGGGTTTGGGGGGCACCAGGGCTGCTCGGGGCCACTAGGAGCCAAGAGGCTGGCTTTGGGTTCTGGGAAATCCCTCAGCGTTTCCAAAATTATGTTTAGTTAATGGTAAAATTGAATTTTTTTCTTCTGCCTGCATTACAGGCATTAGTTCATTTAAAAAATTAAATGAACTAATATCAAGACAAATGACTTGATGACTAAATACATAAAGATTAACAAGGTGGAAGCTTCTACTAGCTTCTTCTCAACGTCTGCCTGCAAATTCTCCTTTGTGTTAAAATCTTCCATTCACTGGAAGGAAACAGTAAATTATGAACCATTCAGAAAGCAAGCTTCATTTCACTTTTCAGGGCTAGATATCTCTATGGGCCTATAGGCGCATATAGGAGAAAGAAAGAACTACTAGTTTCTTCACAATGTCTGCCTAAAGACTACTGTAAATGGGATTTGTTACACAAACAGGAGGGTTCATTATGATACACAACAGCTTATTCACTAACCCTGTGGCTCCTATTTTTTAAATTATGAAATAATTATGTTCCTAGTTTTAATTGTTTCTAATTTAAATAATACAAAAAAGTACAAAGCAAAAAGTAAGCCTCTCTCTCTATAACCTCACTTACCCCCGAGTCCCACTCCTGGGTAATCTGTTAATAGTTTCTTGTGTATATTTCCAGACATGGTTTATGGTTATAAAGGCATATACAACACATATATTACATACGATATCATATACAACATTCTACACCTCACCTTTTTCACTTACTATTAGCTTTTCTGTGTCAACAGATTTTCTGCCTCATTCTTTTTTAGCAGTTGTATAATTTATCTAATCTGTATCATATTTAAGAACATTTTACATGTCCTTTTTAACTATCACATACAGTGCTGCTGAGGACATGCTCAGGTTCTGTGTAACTAGCGAGGTCATATCACAGAATAAACTTTCAGAAGTAGGATTTGGGGACAAAACTTATGTGCAGCCCCAGTACTGCAGGTTATTGCTAAATTGGCTTCTGTTGCTGTTGTTTAGAAAAAAAAAAATGGGGACTTGAGAGTTCAGGCAGATTAAGAGCTGCCCATCTGCCTGCGTCAGAACAAGTTCACTGAGGACATACGAGGTTAGAAGACCTCACAGCAAGTGGGAGGCTGTGGAGGAATTAATACATCAGAGAGACCATTCTCTTACTCCCTTCAGTGTATTCTATGGCCAAGCATGGCAAGAGTGCTTCCACCCTGTCTTTCCCAACAGTGCAGGGCACTACCACCCAGCTTCTACCTCTGGAGGAAGGAGCCTTAGGTTGCTGCACCTGGACCACATCCAGGGCCTCCACCCGCAGCCTGGGGAGGCTGCCTTATCCCCAGGCCTGATCGCACAACTCTAGGGATAGAACATTTGCAGGCATCCCAAAGAATCACTGCAAACCCTTTAGAAACGTACAGAGGCCCTTCATGCTCTTCTCCAGGCTCTTTGACTGCCTTGCCATTCCCCAAACAGCCTCTCACTATGCGGTCACCACCCCTGCTGCTCCCTCGGCCCTGTAGCTCCTGGGACCTCACATGGCTTGCTCCCTCACTTCTCTCAGTTCCCTGGCTGACATGCCACCTCCTCAGAGAGGCCCTCCCTGACCCTTGGACACTTTCTGCCCCCTAACCCTGCTGACTTTTTCTTCAGGAAACTGATCTCAACTTAATCCAATATTTTCTGCTTATTTGGTTGTTGGTGCTCTCAGCTCCATAAGGATGAGTCTTTGTTTTTTCATGTTGCATTCCAGAACCTACAATGAGACCTGCCATATAGTAGGTGCTCAATAAAGACCTGTAAGTACAGAGATGCTCTGGCCCCTGCCTGCTCTTCAGTAAAGTCTCTCCTTAGCCCCTAGGATCTAAATGCAGTAGCATTGTGGGTAAAATCTATAAACTGCAACACACAACTTCAGGTCTCTGTGCTCTTGCTTTTTTTATTCTCTCCACCTGGTATGTCATTTACTCACTCCATGGCCAACTGCATGAACTTCTATTCATCCTTCAAAACCCAGCTAAAGTATCACCAACTCCATGTAGCCTTCCCCAAAGTCCAGGTATCCAGGGTTCCCCAGCCTTACTCTGCAAGCATCCTACAGATATATCTGTTACCTCATAATTCAAAAACTTTTTTGTTTTTCTACTTCGCAGCTTCCCCTGCTGGGCTGTGTGCTTCTTCAGGGAGAGCCAGTGTCCTCCTCATCTTTCTGGCTACTTATAAGATGCCCAGCCCCAGTATTTACTAAGAAAAATGTCAAAAAAACAATTAAGTGAAGAAAAAATGCACTAAGAAAAAGCTCACCATGCCTACTGTGAGGGGAAAACAAGGCCTTGCTTGATGAGCCTTCTCTAAAGAATCTTATAAAGAATCCACATAGACCTGCAGAGGTCTGGATAAAGTCTCCTGTGTAAAAACAGCTACTATTTATTAGCACTTATCACATGCTAGGAGCTTTGTAAGCATCATCTCATTCCATGCTCTTGACAAGCCTAAGGGATGGGTATGTTTACCATACATCATCCCATTTTCAGAGGAGCAGACAGAGGCTTTACAGGTTTCCCAGGGTCACACACTTGACAGGAGGAAGGGGCAGCTGCTTAAACTGGGCTCTAGAACTTGCCGCTAAAATCTACACTTTAGCCATGGGGTGATGTGTTGGGGGCATGGTGGGGCCAGGTAATCCAAACTAGCAGAACTAGATGTTGCTAAACAGCATGCAGTGCTGACCTAGGAAAGGGTCCGAAGGGCACTTCTGATGCTGAATCAGGAGGCATGAAGGCTACTGTAGGCAAACAGACCAACTGTGCACAGGCCTTGGCAGCTTGGGCCCAACCATGACTCTGTATCTGTAGAGATGAAGCTGGAAGAGACCCTGTACCTCCAGTAGCCAGAACTAACACAGGCACCCCACTTATGACTCATCAAAGTTCTCAGAATGCGTTATCTCATTTAATCCTCACAGCAGCCCGGAGAGGTTGGTAAAGCAAGGAACAGGGTTAACCCCATTTCACATATGGGAGAACCAATTGCAAAAAATCTTCTTACACATTAAAACCTTTCCAAAGAGCTTAAGATGGGCTGGGCTTCCTACAGGAGAAGTCTTATTCAATTCTCATCTCAGCCTTGCAGGTGGGTGTCCAGGTGGGTGTTATCATTTCCAATTTACAGATGTGGACACTGAGCTCCAAGGGGGTAAGAAATATTCATTCATTCATTCACTCTTCCATTCATTCATTTCAACAGATATTTATTGAGCACCTAGAATGTGCTGGCAAGACAATAATGAACAAAACAGACATCGTCTTTGCCAGCATGGAACTTAAATTCTGATGGAGAAAGAGAAAATAATCAAATAAATATACAAGGATTTCAGATAAGAACTATTAAGAAAGAGTGATGGGGCATTAAGAAAGAGTGATGGGGTTGAGAGGGACTGGGGTGTGGATTACATGGGCATGGTCAAGGAGTGCTCCCCATATGACATTGACATTTGAATTAAGACTCAACGATAAGAAGGAGCCAGACACACAGGATCTGGTGAGAAATCTTCTAGAAAAAGGAAAAGCAAAAGCCAAGAGACTGACCCTGGGACAAGGCTCATACATCTGAAGGACAGAAAGAAGGCCATTGTGGAGGACGGTAATGTGCAGAGGGGAAGATAGGCCTGGGAAAGAGGCAGGGAGTCACCCCAGTCCCACAGAAAGAACCAACCTTCACTCTAGTTCCTCTGATCACAAATCTCATGTCCAAAGAAAATCAATTAAAACGTTCACGTGACTCAAAAATAAACACTAAAAACAAACTCCTCCAGTGAAGATAAACCAGAAAAATAAGGCCTCATCCTTCTGAATAAATAGAACTGAATACCCTTAGAGCTTAATTTGGGCCCAGCACACAATATGTGCTCAACATGTGCTTGTTGAATGGATGCCGTGCAAAAACAATTTTGATTGTATACATAGCAAGAATGGAGTTGCTCCCCAAACCCTGGACTAATGGGACTTGTGGGCTTGAGAAAGGGAAGTGAAGATGAATCAATGTCCATCTGATGCCACAATATTGGTTATGCACTTAACAGCATTCAATCCCACCAGAGGGTACAGGCTCAAAATTTAGAACTGCAGACACATTTAGATAAATGCACGGATGCCAGATGCATAATGGGTTACTAAGGGAAACGAGGATGGCCTAATTTTGAAGTCTGACATTAGGAAGACAAGCAGCCCTGGCCCTGTAGGACCCCCATAAGAAGAGTCAGAATCCAGGACTGATGTAGGGCCTGAACTTCTCTTGTGGGCTAAGCCCGCAATTTTAATTACATCTGAAAAGGGACTTGACACTTCAAGATGGGGAGTGGGCAGGCCAGGTGCCCATGACCAAGGCAAAGCCATGGCCAGATGCAGGCAGAGAAATAGTGCCTTGTAGATGATTTTAAGGTAATCTGTGGGCTTGTCTCACCTCTGCTTCTAGAGACTGGAACCTCATCTTCCATCTTTGCTTCCCCTAAATAAGACACCGTGTTTTTCTTATGTGTACCAGGAGCTCAGATGTTTGTCAAATGAATTAACTATAATAGCAGACAGCCTAGGCAGTCTACTTTGACTGAGCAATGTGGCCCTGACTGAAGTCCCTGGAGTTGGAGGCCGTGTGAAAAGGACAACAGGAGCCCACCAAACCAGCCACACAAGGAAACAACAAAGAGAGGTAAAGAAATGTTTTTGAGGAAGCTTGATCCAATACTTGAAGAGTGCTGTCACACAGAAAAGGAATTAGGTATGCTCTATCAAAGCCCCAGAAATCAACTTTTGGCTGAATTTAAGGAAGAACTTATTCCTAGCAAAATGTTTCCCAGACTGCATTTAGTGGAATGCTAGCATTCAGGGGCAGGGGCAGAGAGAGGGAAGGGATTCTAATTTATTCCGTAGGAAAATAAGTTTGGAAATTTGGGTTCAGCAAAGGTAAATGGATATTCTCACTGAAGGACATAGCTTTCATCCCTTCTCAAACTTATGTGGCTCAAAAGCTTTTCATAGGATGATATGAACATCTCACACAATCTCTATATTCCAATCTCAGCTCAGGGGCAAAGAGGAATCAGAGGTGTCTGACAAAAGCATAATTTTATGAAGGAGTGTGTGTCCCACTAGTATTTGAGTACTTTTAGGATACAAGATTCAACACCACATGGATGATACAGACAGAGATGCAATCTGAATAGAAAACTAGAACCATGGGTTCATTTGCCCATGAACTTTCATCTTGAGTAACCAAGTAGCTGGCAGGATGGTCTATACCGATGAGGATGCACACAAACTACCCATGCCTGCCCTTGGTGCCCAAATTAATGGATAATATGGATATTGCAAAGGGATCCTGGAATTAATCAATGCTGTTGGGTGAGAGGCTTAATGACAGCAGGTGTTCTTGCCAGAGCCCACTTTGACTCTTCTCATACAGTATTTTCTAGGATATATTGCCTGCCTGTCTGCCTTCTTCATCCATCCATCTAGTTTATAAATATTAACTGAGGGCCTTCCATAGCCTGGCAATGATGAGTAAAACCAGACAAGGTTCTGCTTCATGCCTGCCTATTGGGGAATACAGACAATGAACAAATACATTATACAAAACATGATTTAATTAAGGTTTTCCATATATGTTACAAAGGAAATGAATGGTACAAAAACAACAGTAACTAACACAGAGACCTTGTCCAGTCTGGAGTTTCAGAGTGAATTCTCTAAAGGAGCTCAGAAACTGTTCTGCAGACCCCCAAATGTGCAGGTCCAATACAAGTCTCTGACATTCTTCCAGGAAACCTCAGCCCAATGGTATTGGGAAAGACCACACAGGCCCACCCAGCACAGAAGTCTCCTTTCAAGCACATATCTAACAGATGCTCTATTTGAGACTATGATTCAGTAGGCCTGGGGTAGGTAACCAGGTGATTAAAATGCTGCTACTCTGTAGACCACATTTAAGTAGCACTACTCTATAAGGCACTTTAAAAGACATAAACAAATGGAGAACTAGCTATACCATGTCCATAGACAGAGAGGTTCAATCATAAAGATGTCAAATTTTCTCAAACTAACCTATGAGTTCAATAGACTTTTAATCAAAATTCCCACAGAGTTATTTTGTTGTTTTATTGCTATTCTTGTTTAATTCAACAAACTGATTCTGAAATTCATTTAGAAGACTAAAACAATTTTGGAAAAGAACAAAGTGAGAGACTTGCCTTACAGGCTCAAGGCTTACAATGAAACTATAGGTGTGGTATGGGCACAGAGATAGACAAAAAGAGACCAATGGAACAGAACAGAGAGCCCAAACACAGACTTGTGCTTAAAGGAAATTATGTATAGAAGATGGCATTACAAATCAGAAAAGAATGAATGAACAGTAAGTCCTGCTAGGAAAATAGGTTATTTGTATATTAAAACCTGGATTTCTACCTAATACAACATTAAAAACATAAAATTCCAGATGGATTATATTCCTAAATGTGAAAAAAAAAACCTGTAAAACTCTTAGAAGAAAATATGGAAAATCTTTTCAACTTTGGAGTAGGGAAATATATTTTAAATAAGACACCAACTGTGCAAACCCAAAAGAAAAATCGACAAATTCGACTTCAATAAAATGGAAACTTCTGTACACTGTAAATAAGAAAGAAAAGCCACACACTGGGAAAAGATAATATCTAGAATGTATCAACAATTTCTAAGAAAAGACAAACAATCCAAATAGAAAAGAATGTAAACCTGAAGTTCACAGGTACAGAAATCAAATAGCAAAAAACCAGACAAAACAAAACATGAAAAGGTGCTTAACCTCACAAGTAATTAGAGAAATGTGAATTTAAAATAGTAAGATATAATTTAATGCCCATTACACTGGCAAAATAAAAACTGAACAGAGCAAGTGCTGTCCAAAATGTGAAGCTGCAGAAATTCTCACAAACTCTTGTTTGGAGTGTAAATTAGATTAAATTTTTTTTTTTTTTTTTTTTTTTTGAGACAGTCTCGCTCTGTCGCCCAAGCTGGAGTGCAGTGGCGTGATCTCGGCTCACTGCAACTTTCGCCTTCCAGGTTCAAGTGATTCTCCTGCTTCAGCCTCCTGAGTAGATGAGATTACAGGCATGAACCACCACCCAGATAATTTTTGTATTTTTAGTAAAGACAGGGTTTCACCATGTTGGCCAGGCTGGTCTCAAACTCCTGACCTCAGGTGATCCGCCCACCTCGGCCTCCCAAAGTGTTGGGATTACAGGTGTGAGCCACCATGCCTGGCCTAGATTAATTTCTTTCTAAAGCAATTTTACATTATATGATAAAACTGACAATACATGTATGCTACAACCCAGCAATTCCACTCAAGGAAGCACATACTAGACATTTACTCAGTGTGCTTAATAATAGTGAGAAATGGGCAACAGTCTAAATGCCCATCAAGAGGACCTGGATAAATACAACATAGGCCATTCATACAATGAAATACTCTGGTAGAAAAATGAAAGAACCAAAGCTACATGTACCAATATGGATACATCTAAGAAACAATATTGAGCAAAGAAATAAAGTTGTTATAAAAAATGTAAGTAATGGATGCTAGTAGCATAAAATTTGAAAAATATGCAAGAAAGACCTAGGTGCTATTTGGGGCATATATGTATATATATATATATGAGATTTATATGAGAGTGGTAAATCTAAATTCAGCATATATATATATATATATACACGAGATTTATATATATAAATATATATGAGATTTATATGAGATATATATGATATATATATATGAGATTTATATGAGAGTAGTAAATCTAAATTTAGCATAATGACTTCTAGAGAGGGCAGGAGACAAAAGGTATCTGGGAAAAGAATAAAAATCACTCACAAACCACTGCCCCACCACACACACACACATATACTACTATTAATCATCATCAGAATAAGGGAGGCTTCTTCAATGAAGCCAGGCCTTTTTAGATTGCAAAGCTTCAGAAAGCATTTAGTCCAGCCTTTGACCCATACAGGAAACTTCTATCCAATATCTGGGGCAACGGATCCTTCTACCTTTATAACAAACTTGAAAGTCAGGGCCACTGTGTATGGTTATACAGGTCATGCACCACACAATTCTGGAATGTATATTTCATAATGTAAATTATGGCCCCTTGGGTTTTTCAGTGTGCAATGTACACAACCACAGTTAGCAGCCCTGTAAGGGTCACAGATTCTTTGGAACTCTGATAAAACTATGCCAATTTCTGGGAAAATGCCCATCCACACAAGTACTACTTACAACTTCAGTAGATTCAGACATACCCCCAACGATGATTGGCAACCCTATACTGGTCAACTTCCAGACATGGGTGCTCACAACCTTCTGAAGTACTTCCAGACAATGCTATGCTGTGAGACCAAGTTCTCCCCTACGCACATTTGAAACCTGCCTCTTTATAATCTCTGTCCATTAAAGTTGATCTCCTTCTTTTCCATATGACACTTCAGCTACTGAAAGAAAGCTAACCCATCCCCCCTAGAGACTTATGCTTTCCAGGCTAAACACACTCTTGACTTAGCTTATTGCAAACAGGCTGCATCTCCTCTTTTGCGCAAAATGAATTTTTAAACTGTCTATCCTTTCACCAAGCACGTCCTGTCCTAATAACTCACTATGCATGCTGACATATTATCAAAGAACAAGAAAACATTTCTCTCAGCTGCCCCTTTGGGAAACCTCTGAAGATTTGCACTCTTGCTTCCGAAGCTGTCGAATGCTCACAGAAGCCAGGAAGTGCCAGGCTGGAAGAAGGGTCAGGCTTTTTCCAGGACTAGGGGCAAGACCAACTGAGCAGAACCAGGACAGAGCCCCCACAGGCCAAGGGAGACAAGTTCTTCTCCACTTACTCCCAAAACTCCATGACGGGGGAGGTGGCATTCTGCAGAGACACATGGCTGTAGTTGCTCACATTCAGTTTCTGGAACTCCACACAGTTCTCTACAGTGGAAACAAGACAAGAAATAGAAGAAAATTAACCTCCATGAAAGCTGAATCCTGAAAAACATTCAGAGCTGATGTGCAACTAGGCATTTTCATCTAGCCACTCCAAGTAAACATGCGTCAAAGGGCATTGGGGAAAATCAATACTTTACAAACAGTTAAGAGGCTTGGACTGATTAGAACAGGAGGAAAGGTTTATGGGGCAGGGGGCCTTCTCTCTCCCGTTCCCAACCAACACTCCCTATCAAACTGTCTCCTCTACCCTTGTTCCCAAATCTTCTTTTATTTTTTCTGCTTCCCTGCCTAAGGCCTATCAGTAGCATTTATCTGTCTGGCTGAAGGGCTGTAGTGGAATAGAGGGATTAAAGGAATGGATCGTCCATGATGACCTTGGGGCAGTAATGCAGCTGAGACTCAGTTTTACTTTATGTGAAAAGGGGCTAATGCCACAGCTGTCTCATCAAGAAGTGATGATTGGAGGAAATGGTGTGAGCCAACGTATGTCAAGAATCCCTGGTTTCTTCATCATTCCCTCACTCGATCCAGTCAATCAGAAAGGACTTACTGAATGCCTCTTCTCATTTCACGAAATTTGATGTCCCAGGGAGATTTAATCTCAAGTAAAAGCAACCTAGTGTTCATCCTTCAAGGCCCAGTGCCCCTGGGCCTTAACCCCATCTCCAAGAGGCCTTCTCCAACCTCCCTCCCCTGAAATCTAAGAAAGCAAGAATTCAAAGGCCCTCCAAGCAATCACCTTCCCCAACTCCCTTTATTTTGAGGAAGAAGAATCTAAGGTTCAGAAATAGTCAAGGGACCCCCACCTATACCCTCTTCCTCCTCTATAAAGTCACTGGCCAGTGTGGATAGAACTGCAATAAACTCCAGCCAGAGCTCCATCTACTTTGCCATGGGTATTGCCCAGAAAAGTCCACCACCATGGGACCCATGTCCCTCTGTTTAGAGACACCTGGGGCACCAGACCGTGAGCTCCTCGAGGGCAAGGCCTCCTGTATCCATTCACCTCAGAGGCCCCTGCACCCCGCACCATGGCCAGCACGGAGCAGGAGCCCAGCTGGCTTCACTCTTGCATGTCTTCCATCTCATATACGTATGAACGCTCCAAACCACATCTGTAATCTCTGCAGGCAGGAATCACCTCCTATATGTGATGATTCACACATTGCAAGTGTTCACACACCTTTAGAGAAAGGGGATTGCAAACCAGTTGAAGAAAGAGGTTTGCAGTCCACTGGGGAAAATCCAGATTGTCTGCCTGCTTCTTGCTCCTCTTGGCAAGTGCTAACTATGTTTTGAAAGGAGGTGGTCTGGGGTCCTCAGTCAGGCTTGAGAGGAGCCTGGAAACCTGAAATTGTAAGCAAGATTTCTGAATGTGTCCTGTGCCTTTTTCTGGAGAGAGGAGACCTTGGCTTTTATCGGATTCCCTAAAATAGGATTTCTCAATTGTTTTTTCTTCCTAGAGCTAAAAAAAAATTTCTTGGACACCCAAGTTGACCAGTTATTTTTATTAAAACATTTAACCATGTACAAATAAACAATGAGTTATAAAGTCTTTGTGATTATAGTATTCATATAATTATAAAAGTCAAATTAAATTTATAAATTAAATACCGACTATACTACAGAACCAACACAATTTAAAGCGATAACAGAAAATGGAAGCATAGGATAATGTTATTTGGCAAAATTATATTGCTTTCCCAACAGAAAAATGAAACTGACATGTAAGAAGCAGAATCTGTTGAGTTCAGGTGGTTTATTCCTCCGTGCACTATTTGAGATTTGATTACACCATTTTCCTCTGGTTACACTTCTCCAAAACCCTCATTCCTATGGTGTGTTGCATTCTCAACCGGACTTCACTTAGTACTAATGCTCTATTTATGAATTAAATCTTTCTGGTCTTTTTCCCTTGGCCATCATCATTCTATTTGCCATGAATGCATCTTAAATTATAAACATGCATAAAGTCAGCCACTGGAATCTCCTGACTGTCTTCAGTTATATGGTGTTTGCTCAGACCATCCAGATACATATTTTGAGTATCCTCAAAATAAGTACATACAATTAAATTATCCTAGAGGACTCACAGGCCTCCAAGAAAATGTCCTTGAATTTTAGTTTGATAAACACTTCTATGAGTTCCCTGGCCAAAGGGAGGTTAAAAACAAGGGCCCTAAAGAGAGAAACAGCAAAAGCTCCACAAAATGCAACAACCAGGGGTTGGCGGAGTGGGGGAGTAGGGCAGAGTCAGGCATCACATAGGGCTAGAAGCCAGATTGCAACATCTCAGCCCTCACGATGGCAGGCCACTTCCAGACACAATCTAACCACAGGTTATCATATAGATGGTGAATAGGTCAAAGAGTGTGCGCCAATTCCAGTCAAAAGGCAGCAGCTCTCTGGAGCACTACTGGAGAAGGGTTCTAAGGCCAAGACTAGACTGAGAAGGAAAGAGTGCTACAATTGATTAGCAATGTCTTCTGTGAGCATGGCCAGCTTAGACAGGGATTGGGCAGGGATATGCCTTCCTTGGATTATAAAACTCAATGCTAATAGGAGGATATATGGAAAAATAAATAATATTATCAGAATCAAAAATAATCTAAAAGATTATCCATTCCAGCAGGAGTGGGGTTGGGGGCTAAATTCAAATGTCAGCTGGGTTGGATTGATAAAGTAAATGAATAAAGTGAGTTGGGTGGGGTTTGTGCTAACTCAAGGACAGATGTGTCATTGAAGGCAATAGCCACCTCTTGGCTACAGCAACTGCTGTCAAGCAGGAAGGTGGGTCTGGTGTCACCAGATCGTTTAAGTTTTTAAGATAGGCTGGAAACCTGAATTTTTCACGTGAAGTCTTCCAATTTTTTAATTTTGGCAACCAAATCTATTTTTTAAGTCTGCCATTCACTGATCTAAAGCCTGGTTGTCCTGTAGGTTCTCTGTCTGCAGCCCTTGATCTGGTCTAACCTCAGTTTTACAGGGGAAAACTTGACACTAGAGGCAAGACTAGTAATTGGAGCCCTAGTCCCCTGAGTCTAAGTCTAGTGCTCTTCCTCACACCCCCATCCTGCCCCCAAAGCGCTCAGTCTCTACATTTGACAAACAGAGGACAGAACATCTCCATTCTCCTAACCATGCCAGTCTCTGGGCCAATGCTCAGCTCAGGCTTTAGGGCTGCAACTCACAGAATGTACCGGAACAGGTGCAGAGCTGACCCCAGTTTCAGCAAGACTACCCTAGAAAACTGGACTCATGATGAGAGGCCAGGGACCAGGACTGGCCTGAAGGGCATGAACAAACCCCAATCCCAGGTCACCCAGCAGGACCAGCAGGGAGACCTCTGTGGGGCCATACCTGTGTTCCACTCATGCCCACAGGTAGCCCAGGGTAGCTCAGTAGTGAAGCAGTTGCCCAGGTAAAAAATGGCCCATGCCAGGATGATGATGTAGTACACATTCAGATGGGCCTCAATCACCTGTGTTGCATAGCCAATGCCTGAAAGGACAAAAGAAAGGAAGGAATTTGAGTCTATCTTTTCAAAACAATCTGCCTTTGCAGTTGACATTCCCTGGGCAAAATTTTATTTTCTCATTAACTCAACACATACCTTCAAATAAAGGGCAAACTTTCCTCCAACACGTAATGCCACCTTCACTTGTGAACTGCCCCAGAGCTGTCTCCAGGAAAAAAACAGGAATTCCACAGCAAATAAAAAACACCACATAGGGAATCAGGAATGCCCCTGTAAGGATGCAAAGGAATGAAATGAAAACTGTCCCTGCCGTTTCATACTTGGCGCAAGAACTCTTTAATAAACACCTACCACAGGCCAGACACGATGTTCTTTGAACTTGAGTTCAAGTTCCCATTATGAAGACCAGAGTCAGAAAACAGGGCTAGGTTTGTGTAAGCCTACCTCACATCTCCAAGCCTCAACTTCTCCATCTGTAAAATGGAGCCTTAGTTTTTAATATCTGCACTGCTTCCTTCATAGAAATGTAATGTAGCTAAGATGATAATGTAAAAGAAATTGTTTCATTGGCTCATTTAAAAAAAAAATTTTACATTTCATCCTCCAGCATGGGTCAAATTCATTCCTTCCCTGAATGTTGCACCCTTTTTCGTTTTAAAGTGACCTCAACAGACCAGGCGAGGGGCACCCCTTCCTCTTACTTTGGAAGTGACTTGCAAACAATCTTTGTCATAAAGAAGAGCATTCTCAGGGAATTATACAATGAACAATATCAAGCCTCAAAGAATTAAGTACCCCTACACATGAGGCCCAGGTGTGGTGTCAACTTGCAAGGAGTTTGCAACAAGAATCTATCTAGCAAAGCCTGGCTTTGAATTGGTCCAGGAAAAGACCACCCTAAGCATTAGTGTTCCTATCTTGAAACACAATACCCATTGCCTGGGTCTTTCTGTGAAAAAAATTAAATAACTGAGGTGAGCATGAACTATTACACCCAGAATGGGGATTTTTCCAAATCCCTCATTCTGTCCCTCCTGTCTAATAACAAAGCATGAAAACACATGCTATTTGCCACCATCTGATCTCACAAATGAAGGCTTTAACTGAAAGTGCTTTTTGCTAAATGAAGTCTCCTTAACCGCAAGGATTAATAGCAACAATTTTGATCAATCCTGATAGCAGGACCACATCTATCAGGGTTTGAAAGGGTCTTAGCTTTTCTAGGCAAGCAGCTAATTTAAAGTTTCATATTGGGAAAGAAATACTTTAAACTATTGTTGGGATCTATAAGGAGGTAAGTAAGGATGTTTTTTAAAAGGTAAACAGTTGAGAAGCAGATATCCCAACTACATTAGAAAGCAAAAAGTGTGGAAAAGGAGATAAGAGGATCTGTTTACTGAATCAAAATCTAAGTGATTAAAATCAGCTGCAGCAGGTCCCCTAACATGCTGTTATTTACCTGTGAAACCTCTAGAATCTAACATATGACACTTTCAGAAAGCCTTTTGACCTGTGTATTCACAAAGCTACTAATCCTTAGGATAATAAACTCAATCAAACCAGGAGATCTATGCGTCTCAAGGAAGTTCTTGGCAAGTCAGGAAAAAAAAAAAAAGACTCATTTTAAAAGCTTTACTCACTACAACCTTTTTAAAAAAAAAAATCTGAGACAGAATTTGTAATTAACCCACTTTACCGTGTTTTCTGCTTTTAGGAATGCTTTTTGTTTTGGCACAATTTCCTGTATGGAAAAAAAAGATGTTAAAACAATTTGTGCCTGGGGACTACCCTAGGTGTGCACAAGTTTCCAAGTGGACGCAGCTTACAAACGCTGTATCTGCAAAGAGAGGCGGGATTCACAGCCGAGAGCACAGGGCACGTTGGGGGTCTCCAAGTCCACTCCCTCTCTCTCCCTTGCCAAGCCACCAACACCGGCGGCCACTTCATTACCAGTGCAGAGCAGGCTTGGAGCAGCCTGTGCCTTCAGGATGAATGTCCCCAAAGAAAGGGCCTGGGCCAAGCAGTACCCTTCTCCCTCTCCCGGCAGCTGCTCGCACAGGAAGTCCTGCTCTGCACAGACTCACAGCGCGGTCCCTGCCAGCCAACTTCTGAGCCACTTTCACTGGGGTTTGGGAATTTGCTGGAGGGGCAGGGGCATAGCAAAGAGAAGAGGGAATATACAGATACAGGCTCTTCCTTCGAGAAATTGTGCCACCGAAGGAGGTTTTATAAGATCCCTTGCCATGGACCTGCCCAGCTGTCCTGCTGATATGACAAGTGGGGGTCCTGAAGGCTGGAGCCCCTTCCCTGAGCTGGGAAAGTTACGGATTCGCTGCTGCATCTTTTGCCAAACTGACTTTGAGAGGCTGTCACTAGAAAGGACTCTCTCATCACTGTCCTTTCCCTCTCCCCTTCTACATCTCTATGCAGAGCATCAACATTAAACCAGTGTTGCTGTTTGTCGTGGGTGACTCTCAGACCCGTAAAATAAACTGTTCGTTGTCAATTCTTCCACCAGAGGGGCCCCAAATATTAGCCCTAGAAATGGGCTTAAAAGCAGACGAAAGACTAGGCAGGAAACCATAGAGCAATGCCTCGCCTAAAAGTTCTCCCTGTTGTGAGTCCAGTCCCAGTTTAAAACAAGGCCTTTGACATCAGAATCTCATCTTTATTTTCGGTCGAGTGAGACTTCTCTGACCTTCAGTGTCCTCACCTGCAAAATGGGTAGACCCCTGCCTACAAAAGTGACTGCGAGGATGAAATGAGATGAGATGGTCAAAGGTGCTCGGCACTTCAGTAAGCGCGCAAAAACTGAGACCACTTTGATCACCAGGAGTCCCTTCCCCATAGGCCGTTTTCCCAGTCAGGAAAGCTGAGGCTCCAAGGGGCCAAGTGCCTGAAACACCAGGGCGCCTACCCAAAGCAAGGGCTCCCTGGCCTCGGTCTGCATCTCATGCTGGGGACAGAACGCGGGCAAGTCCCCGCGCTGGCAGGTGGAACCCTCAGGCGCGAATTGGCACGTGCGCGTGCGCACTGGCACAGGTGGGCCGTGCTCCGGGGCGAGCTCACACGCCAGGTGCCTGGAGTCGAGGTTCTCCGCTCGAGTTCCGCTCCACGCAGGCGCGGGAGGGGGTCTCGTGCTCGCCCCTGGCTCCCCGCCCCCACCGGGCGGGTGGCGCCCCCTCCCCTTCTCCTCACTATCACCTCACCTCCTCCGTTCTTGTAGCACAGGTAGGGGAAGCGCCACACGTTGCCCAACCCAATGATCTCCCCGGCCACGCTCAGCACGAACTCCACCTTGTTGTTCCAGTGGCCGCGCTCGTGGACCGCCTTGTCGCGCTTGTCGCGCGGGTCGCGCGCGGGCGCCGCGCCCCCGCTGCTGCCGCCGCCACCCGGCGCCTCGGACTCCCGCGCCTCCTCGGCAGCCTTCCCATTGCCCAGGGGCAGCGCCTTCTCCGCCGTCAT
Source organism: Nomascus leucogenys (assembly GCF_006542625.1). Lineage (NCBI taxonomy): Eukaryota > Metazoa > Chordata > Mammalia > Primates > Hylobatidae > Nomascus > Nomascus leucogenys. The sequence goes on from NC_044401.1 coordinate 54,427,917, forward strand.
GGCCGCGCTGGCTGCCTCGTGCGCCGGCCCGGCTCTGCGCCGCCGCCCCGGGCGGGCTGGCTTTTCAGGAGGCGCGAGCGGGCGGGAGGGGGAGGCAGGGGGTGGAGCTGAGGGACCGGGCCAGGCCAGCGCGGAGACGGGGACTGGGACGCGGCGCGGAGGCCCGGCCCGCAAGGCGCCCACGCCACCCCAGCCCGGCTGGGCCCTGGAGCCCGCGAGCACCTTGCGCGCGCCGAGCCCCTGCAGCGCCCATCCTTCCCTCAGCCCTACCCACTGGCCTGCTGGGACAAGAGTGGAAGCGCCCATTCAGGCCTGGGCTGGCTCCACTCACCAAACCCCAAAGTTCTACCACCGTCCATAACCTTCAAACGCTTGGGCCTCAGTTTCCTGTCTCTAATAAGAGGAATGGGCTCTAGACCAGACTTCTCCAAATTGAACTTAGACACCAGACACCTGCGGGTCTTGTTTAAACTACACATCACCGTCTAGTAGGTCGCAGTAGGCTGAAGAGCCTGCGTGTCTGACTAGCTCCCCAGTGACGCTGATATGTCTGGTCCAGGGACCACACCTTGAGGAAAAGGGAGTAAATGAACTCGTGGCTTCTTCCCAGCCCTAGACACCCTGCAGTTCTTGTTCATACTGGTGTCCGCAGCTCTCAACATAGTCAGGACCGTGTGGCAGTTAAGTGCTTGCGTCTGGAAACAGGTGAATCTAAGTTGTGTGATTTTGGCCAGTCATCTGATCCCTCTGTGCCTCAGTTTCCTGTTCTGCAAAAGGTAATATCAGTAGTATCTTGTAGGTTTTAATGTAGGGGATGGATTTTTAGGTAAAAGGTTATTAAGAAATGCCTATAAAGGTCTTGATACCTTGTAAGTGCCCAACGAACATTACCCATTGTTAGTATTATACAATGTGTAGACATACATACATTTGTCCATCTTCTTGTATAATATTTGTCTCCTCATTTAGTTGTAAGGATGATATACACTGTCCTGTTCATTATAATAGCCACAGAACCTAGCACAAGACTTGGTACATAGTATGTGCTCAATAAATATTTGTGGCTAGAGAGGAAGGGAGGAAGGAAAGAAGAGGAAAAGGGGAAGAAGGAAAGACCATTAAGCTGCTGGGGGCCACAGAGATGAACACTTCCACCTCTTCCATTGCACAGGCCTGGAGAAGTCCAGCCACATGAGTCCCCACCAACCCTACTCTCCATCTGTCCCTCGGAGCTCCCTCTGGAGCTCTCTTAGGGACAGGCTCCTTGCCTTGTAGCCTTCAAACTCCTGCCTTCTGCTTCTCCTTTCATTCTGGCTCCAACTGCTCAAGTCTCTCCCAACCTCCATCTCCCCAGAAAGCCCTCCTTTCCACCATCTTCCCCTTTCCCCTCCCCCCACTATCATATTTCTTGAAAGAGTAAGTTGACAGGCTGCCAGCCCTATCTTCACGTCCCACGCGTTCCTCGGCCCACGGCAATCTGGCACCCACCCCCACCACTCCTCTGAAAATGCTGTGAAGTCCCGGACGCCCTCTCAATTTGGCAAATTCTACGGTTCCTTTTCCATCCCTATCCTGCCTGGCCTCTAGGTAACTTTCTGCACCGTTGCTCCCTCGTTTGCTTCTTAAAATTCCCACTGGTGTGGTTTTCTTGGCATTGCCTGACGCAGCTACCATTTCTCTCCCTGCTTCTCTGGTTCTCCTTTCTCTCTCCTTAAATTCAGCCTTTCTCATTTCTTGAACCACTGAACTAAATGTGGGTGCCTCCCAAACCTCTGTCCCCATGTGCTGCCCAGGTTATGTTTAAAAGCAAGGATCCTGCGGTGTTCAGGGTGAGAGTATACTGAATTCAGATGGATGTGGCTTCGCATCCAAGCTCTGCCCCTTAGGTGTTCTGTTACCTCTTTGCCTCATGCTTCTCACCTGTTAAGTGGGCTTCACATGACTTCTGACCTCATAGGGTGGGTGTGTGGGTTAAAAGCCTCAGTAGGAGCTCTGTGAACAGTAGCTATTATTGTTGTTTATTATTATTTTTTAAAAGATGGAGTCTCACTCTGTCACCCAGGCTGGAGTGCAATGGCACAATCTTGGCTCACTGCAACCTCCACCTCCCAGGTTCAAGCGATTCTCCAGCCTCAGCCTCCCGAGTAGCTGGAATTACAGGTGCCCACCACCATACCCAGCTAATTTTTGTATTTTTAGTAGAGACGGGGTTTCACCATGTTGGCCAGGCTGGTCTTGAACTCCTGACCTCAGGTGATCTGCCCGCCTCAGCCTCCCAAAGTGCTAGGATTACAGGCGTGAGCCACCACACCTGGCCAGTAGCTATTGTTTTTATTGTGAGGAAGAGGAGGATGGTTAGTTCATTCCCTTGCTTAAAAGCCCTAATGGGAGGCCAACATAGCAAGACTCTATCTTTAAAATTAAAAAAAATAAAATACTTAGCCAGACGTGGTAGTGCACACCTACAGTCCCAACTACTCAGGAGGCTGAGGCAGGAGGATGGTATAAGCTTGAACTCCCCCAGGATTTCTAAGCTGCAGTGAGCCGTGATCATGTCACTGCATTCCAATCTGGACTACAGCACAAGACCCTGACCGCAAAAACAAACAAAAAAACCTTCATTTGACTTCCTTTTCCTACAGGATAAAACCAAATTCCTGGCCCTAATATTCAAAATTCCCCCTCAATCAAATTGTCCCAGCCTTTCCTTCTACCATTTTTGAATGCCATTTTTCTCCCACACTAAGACATCATTATTTTTATTTTCTTTTTGATGATCCTCAATGCTGTATATAGAATGGGCAATAAAGGAAGGAATTTTATCTTCAACCTCAATGATCTTACACAGAGTAGGCACATAGTAGCTAGGAGTCAATTTGTTAAACGAACAAGTACATCGAAAGTAAGACATATTCCTGGACGGGCGCGGTGGCTCACGCCTGTAATCCCAGCACTTTGGGAGGCTGAGGCGGGCAGATCACGAGGTCAGGAGATCGAGACCATCCTGGCTAACACGGTGAAACCCCGTCTCTACTAAAAATACAAAAAACTAGCCGGGCGTGGTGGCAGGTGCCTGTAGTCCCAGCTACTCAGGAGGCTGAGGCAGGAGAATGGCGTGAACCCAGGAGGCGGAGCTTGCAGTGAGCCGAGATCGTGCGACTGCACTCCAGCCTGGGCTACAGAGCGAGACTCTGTCTCAAAAAAAAAAAAAAAAAAAAAAAAAAAAAAAAAAAAAAAAAAAAAGTTAGACATCTTCCTGAACCTTACTATTGCAATATTAGGCTGTCACTCCAGAATCTGTGCAAAACTCCTTTGAAACTAATTACATTTTCACTTTGTGCTTGCGCTCAGCATAATTAGCTCCAGGAATTGACTTCCTCTGAGCAGCTGTGATTCTACCAGACCTGCTTGGGAAGTAACACTGAACCAGCCTGAGAGGGCTGAAGCTGGCCATCATCTGGTCTGGGACCCAGGCCCAGTTCTGCTGATGGATGGTTCTGTGGCGTTGGGTACATCACCCAATTTCTCTGAGCTCTGGTGTCCTCTTTTCATTCAAATGAGCACAATTATTCCCATGTCCCAGGGTGGTCATCAAGGCAAAATGAGATCACATGCAGGGAAGAACATTGTACAAATACTGATGTTGCAAACTCACCTCTCAGGTTTGAATAGTTCCCTTTGTAAAAGTTAGCCAGGTCAATTTCCTATTTGAATTTAGTAAGTAAATATTTAAAGTCCATCTCCTTGGTTATTTTATGGCCCTTGAAAAGCTTTGGTCTTTTTACTCTGTCCTTATCCAGAAGAGCCCACATCCGCTTCATCATTGTGGGACCTCATCTCTAGACCTTTGCCACTTCATCATTTCTTTGTTGAGGGACAGTGGGCTGAAGAGCACACACTGTCTGTGGGGTCGATATACAGGGATTGGGACACAAATGGGACACACATCTTATCCCCAGGGCTGGCCCTAATGCAACAGAGCGTAGTGGGTAAGAATGTTGGTTCTGCAGTCACACTGCCTGGTTTCAAAGCCAACTCCAAATGACCTTGGAAAATGACTTCATGTCTCTGAGTTTCCATTTCCTTATCCGTAAAATCAGGGTAGTAATAGTATCTACCTTTTAGTTGTCATGAGAATTAAGTGGGTTAGTATTTGTAAAGCACTTGGATTTGTGCCTGATATAGACGTGTTTGTTATAAGCAGTCTTCAGAGGACAGAAATGTCATGACTCCCTTTTTCCTTTCTTGGGGCAAGCACTCAATGTCTTCCATCTTCTGGAAACAGCAGTTGCTGTCCTGAGGCTCATTTAAGCTTCAGCATTGCTCATTCATTCATTCATTCACCAAATGCTTTGGTTCTTTTTTTTTTTTTTTTTTTTTTTTTTGTATTTTCAGTAGAGATGGGGTTTTACCATGTTGGCCAGGCTGGTCTCAAACTCCTGACCTCAAGTGATCTGCCTGCCTCGGCCTCCCAAAGTGCTGGAATTACAGGCATGATCCACCATGCCTGGCCTTGCTTTGGCTCTTTAATTATTTTCCAGATACAATATCAGTCACTAGGGAGCAATACCAGGTATAAGGCCCACCTCAATGGTATGCTAGAGCTGGCTCGCACTAGCTCATGACAGCCGATTATTGCATTTTCAGGAATTTTGCAAGGCACCATTGTTGGTGTCTTAAAATATTCCACCGTGGTTGTATTTACATCGTGGGAATTTGCAAGTGCCACAGATCAGCCCTATCCTCCCCAGCCAGTGTGCAAGCCCCATTACAGGATGGCGGTGGAGGTAGATGTTAACCAAGCCATCACAGAAATGAAAGTTAGAGGTGCTAGGCGATGTACAAGGGAAAGGGCTGCATTGCTAGAGAGCTTGTAACCCAGCAATCTGGCCTTGGCAAGGAGATAAAGGAGAGCTCCCTGAAAAAGTGACAGATAAGCGGGAGCCTGAAGGGAGAAGAACAGTGAACTGGACAAGGAGGGTCTGGGGTTCTGTAGGATGCTCGCCAGGGTCGAGGCTGGAGAGCATGGTGTGGAACAAGATGTGCTTGAAGGTGAAGCATTTTTCGCAGTGGGTGCCGTGAGAGCACATTCACATTGTAAAAAGATGACTTCTGCTGCAGTGTGAAAAGTAGATTATAGGGTGGGGTGGTGGTCTGGGGGCAGTGAAGAAGCTACTGCACTGGTCCAAGCAAGAGGTGATGGCAGCTTAGACTGGAGAAAGGAGAATGATATCGAAGGCTAAACTCACAGGACTTGACTAGGTCTGGATATGAGGGTGAGGGGAGGGAAGATGTCAAGAACATCTCCTGTGTTAGTAGAGCTACAGCAGCCCATCAAGAGGGTTAAAGTCCCCCTCCACTTTGTGCCAATGCACCCACAGTTGTCTCACTTAGGGTGTGATAAACCAGAACCACTGGGTCAGTGGACCGTCTTCAGATGTGTAGATGGCTGCCAAACCAAAAGCCTACATGGCGAACCAGAATTGGAGAGGAAGCAGGAAGGAGTTAGATGCCAGGAAGAACTTCCTACAAGTCATTCAGTGACAGAATAATCTGCCCCAGGCATGGTGAGCCACACGGGAGAGGTAGACTTAGAAGCTGGGCTGTCATAGCCTAAGGCAGGGATACCATGAGGGGACTTCCCAGTCACTGGGGTCTGAGATGGGATTTCTGAATCATGAGAGTCTGCAATTGTAAAACCCTTAATCTTGTTACTACCACCAGACTTTTTCTAGTAGGTTTGCACGTATGATCCCAATTCTTCACCCTTCCCTGTATGCATGCCATCTGCCATGTAACTTTGCAGCGCCCCCTGCAAAACACAAGTTCAGCCATATGACTTGCTTTGGCGACTAGAATGAGGCAGAATTGATACACTGATATATGTCAATCCCAAGCCTTGCGTTCTTCGACTTCTGCCATGACTGCAGAAGGATGTCCCCAGGTCAGTCTGCGGGTCCAAGAGGAAAACTAGATACACACAGAGTAGAATGGCCCCAGCTGAGATGCCCCCAGGAAATCCCAGACTAATGCAGAGGCCTCCCCAGACTCAAAGACGTATGAGCAAACCCAACCCACATCAGCCAACGTCCAGCCTCATGACTTACAAGCTACAATAATAAATGTCTGCTGCTTTGAGCCACTGAGTATTGGCTTCTGCTCATGCCCTTCCCCTTTCTGAAAGCTTCCCTCTGCTTATCAGATATAACCCATCCTCTTAAGCCCAGGTTAATGCTTACCTTCTGGATGATTTCTCTACCCTCTCAACTCTCAGGGCTCCTTGATGACAGTAACGCCCAAGATGAAACATCATTTTGCAACCTTTACATACCAGATTTAGGAGCTACTCTGGCCAGGTACTGTAGAAACATTTCTTCCTTTGATGCCCTCAGTGCTGGTTCGGGGCATGATCTTTTTACTGTTAGGGCCAGAATCAAGATGGAAGGATGGGGTGACGTCTCCTGGTAACATGTCCTTCCCCTTACCCATCGGCAATCTCCTAAATTTTTATACCACATACTCATCTTCTGCCACAATGCCTAAGACATTTCTTTGAAAGAAGAAAATACTATAAGAACTACACATTTTGTTCCACTGAAATATTTGGATGAGTGAACATGAACAGATGATAATTCTATTTGTATACTATTTCTATTTGTAGTAGTGAATTATTGGTCCCAACTTCTCACTCCCTCATAATCATATTCTACATCCTCACTCCTGCTGTGGCCCATGGTCGACAGACTTTGCTTCTCCAGACCTTGACTTTGGGCTCAGCCATATGATTCACTTTGGCCAAGCAGAGGTTTGAAATGTGCTTGCATAGTTCGGCTTGCCCCCTTATCTGCCTACATTACTGTGGAAAGAACACACTTCACTTAGCTGCTGCCTCTCCAGACTGGGCCCCAAAAGGAGATAATGGAGCAGAGATAACTTAGCCAAAACTTCAGATCCATAGCCTGAAGTAGAGCTGCCCCAGCCAACCTACAATCACAGGAATGAGAGATAAATGCTCATTGTTATTTGCCACTGAGATTTCAAGATTGTTACGCAGTACAACTGACTGATACACTCTGCACAGCCTGTGCTTAGGCCCTCATGTACCCTGTCTCTATTATGCTGCACAGCATTATGGGGTAGGGATGGAAATATCTTTACAGATAAAGAAACTGAAGCTCAGGTTGAGCAACTTGTCCAAAATCACACAGTGGAGCCAGAATTCAAACCCAGTTCTCTGACTTATGCTGTACATCGTAGAGGGTCTCACCAGTCCTCTTCTAGCCAGAAGAGGTTTCACCCACATGAAGTTTGTCTTCTTTAATTGATTTAAGTAGAAAATAAATGGGACAAAGGAGGAAGTTCATGTCTTTTTTTTTCATCTGAGGGGAAAAGCCCAAGAATGTTAGCTTAAAACTTAATCATTGGGCTGGGCAGGGTGGTGGCTCATGCCTGTAATTCCAGCACTTTGGGAGGCTAAGGTGGGAGGATTCTTGAGCCCAGGAGTTAGAGACAAGCCTGGGCAATATTGTGAGACTCAATTTTATTTTGTTTTTAAGAATAATCATTGTGTCCTGGATGCTAACCTGGGAAGAAAAGCCCCTATGTGGGCCCTGTTTCTATGAGAGAAGGCTTTCCAAGTTCCAAAATACTGAGTTTATACTTGGCCTTTGTGCTACATTTCTTCTGGATGTGGGCAGCATCTGTGTGTGTGAACGCACACACCTCCTTCTGTTCTGAGTTTCCCTCTGTTTAATCTCCTTGATATCCTGGCTCAGATGTCTAAAGTCAGTGGTCTGCCATAGATGTTCACCTATAGATAGGCTTTCAGGATGATTGCATCCAGCCACACAGGCTATGCATGCTCAGGTCCAGGGACACCATTCACGTGGTCACTCTGCAGTGCCCCCTGGAGTTGTGCAACAGGGGGACCCTAAGCCCCATATTATAGGTCAAAACTGCCCTTAGGTCACTCAGCTGGTAAACTGCCCTGCCACCCTTGTGAAATTAATCATGTATTTCTTGATGATTACAAGCCCATCAGCTTCAGATGTACAGTGCCTTGTAGCTGTATATCAAGGCCCAAACATTTCTTAGAGAGGATCATAGACTAAGAACCGAACAACTATTAAAGCTGCATACAGCCCCATACTCCTTGGTTCAGAGTCTCTCTGGAAACAATAATACCCTAAGCAATATTTTCTACCACTTTCTTTATTGTGACCCATCTCTCTCTCTCTCTCTCTCACACACACACACACACACACATAATAATGGGAGAACTTTAAAAGAAATTTTCCTGGTAATCTAATACCTTCATCTCACAGCAAGCCCCCAGTTGCCCCTAAAACCAGCAATGACTATTGTATGTCATTGCTTGGCACATGGTAATGTGCCAAGCAATGTGCTATGTGCTGGTAGCTCAGAAATGGTTTTGGCCTTTCAGTGACATTAAAAAGATAATAAGCTAGTATGGCAGGCACTCAAACAGAGATGGGTACAGGGTCCTGTGAGGACACAGGGAAAAAGGGAAACCCTCCTTCTGGGGGATTGCATAAGGCTTTGGGGGCAAAGTAACATGTAATGCTAAGCCCTTGAAGTATGAGTGGGGAAAGGAGAGAAGGCTATTCCAGGCAGAGGGAACAGTGTAGGCAAAGTCCCAGATATGGGAAAGTGCCTGGTGGGCTTGAGGGCATCAAGTATCTAGAACATGTGGTTACTAGGTGGTTTAAATGTGGCTGGTCCTAATGGAGCTGTATAAAACGCAGTCTAGATTTTGAAGACTTGGTATTTTTTAAAAGAATGTAAAATATTTTGATAATATTTTAATAATGATTACATGTTGAAATGATATTTTGATATATTGGGTTAAATAAGTAAATTAATCTCATTATTTTCTTCATATTTTTAAAAGTGTGGCTCCTAGAATACTTTAAATTACTACTAGGGACTGAATTGCATTCCTCTAAAATTCATATGTTGAAGCCCTAACTCCTAGTACCTGAGAGTGTGACTGTGTTTGGAGATAGGACCTTTAAAGAGGCAATTAGGGTTAATGGAGGACTCCATCCAATAGGACTAGTGTCCTTATGAGACGAGGAAGAGACAGTGATGTGCGTGCCCAAGGGAAAGGTCACGTGGGGACACAGGGGAAGGTGGCCACCCACAAGCCACAGAGAGAGGCATCTGAGGAAGCCAACCCTGCTGACACCTTGATCTTGGACATCCAGCCTCCAGAACTGTGGGAAAATAAACTTCTGTTGTTTAAGTCATCTAGTCTGTAGCATTTTTGTTATAGTAACCCTAGCAAGCTAAGAAGACTACTTATGTGACTCATGTTATATTTCAATTAATGGGGATTAATCTGGAAAAGTTGGGGCACTAGAAGGCAATAAATTCAGATTTGAGCCTTTCGTCCAGCTATGGGATGAAATGAGCCTGTGGACCTGCCTGATGTGCCATACGACTCACAAAACCCACCACTTGCTGCTATGTGAGCCCTGGCATCTTCACACTCTTACATTCCCTGTGCAGTCTCTGAAGCATCTGTGGCTTTGACCCTGACACCTATGTGGTTGTGATACTCCCTTGAGTGGCAGCCAGAGCAGTGAGCATGCCTGCTTTTCTAAGTCAGCACTGTCCAGTTGAGATATAAAGAGAGGAGGACTTGACTCTCATTCCTGGGCTACCTGGGAAAAAAAATTGGCCCATGCTGCAAACCCAATTTAAGCACCCAGAAGCCAACCAAGTAAGTTCTTGGCTGGGCTATTTTAGGTCTCAAATTGGAGATATCGCCAAATCCAAGTCAGATGGCTTCCTGCCTGAGTCTGGGTATTCAGCCGTGACTTAGAGATTAGGCACCCCCAGTGGGCCATTTGCTTCACATCAAGCTGTGAGTTATGATGTGCTGTGCCCAAGTCTAACTGCCCATCTGTTCTCCTCTTTGGAGAATGGCAAGGGTACAGGTGTCTGTCACTGCCCCAAGCAGATCTTTCTCAGCTGTCTCTTTTGCAGATTCCCTCATTCAGTCCACACAATAGTGTGGTTTGTATTCTCATTATCTCCAATTTACATTTGAGCAAATCAAGACTGGAAGAGTTTGAATAACCCACATAGTTTTTAAGTGGGGTCAAAGGGACTTGCATGTGGGCCTCCCAACTCTAGAACCATCTTTTCATTGCCCAACCTGGCCTCAGTCTTATAGTGTCATCTGGCTTCCCAAGCTTCAATCATAAGACTGTATTAGTTAAGACAATGCTGATGGCTATACCAGATAAACTCTAAAATCTCAGTACTTTAACACCTTTGAGGTTTATTCTTACTTATGCAAAGTCCTATGCAGATGTTTGGCAGACAGCCTTCCATGCAGTGATGCAGGGATCCAGATTCTACCCATGCTGGGGCTCTATCATATTCAACATGGGGCTCCCAAGATCTCTGTGGGGGACTGCCCATTGGATGTGAGGGACAGACAGTATGGCAAGTGGTAGTTGCATTCCACTTCTAGTACAGAGACCCAAAATGATGGTTTCTTGAAGGCAGAAAACATGCCTCTTCTTCCCTTCTTTCTTCTCTTTGCTGCTTAAAGTGGATTTGGTAGTAAACTGTCTTGAGCCACATAGGTGAGAGAAACATCCTAGGGATGGCAGAGTACAAGAGAGGAGCCTGGTTCCCTGAATAACCTCATGGAACGGAGTCAGCAGCCAGCCTGACACTGCCACCTCCAGACTGTATGCATGAGAAATGAATTTCTGTCTGGCTTAAGCCACTACCAGACTGTATGCAGGAGAAATGAATTTCTGTCTGGCTTAAGCCACTATTGCTTTGGATACCTGTCACATGCTACTGAACCTAGATCCCAAATACAGGGATCCTGCCCTTTTCGTTCACAGCAGGACACTGCCCAGCAAATAGTGGCTAGAAAAAGATGTTACTTAACCCACAAGCCCCAGCTCTCGCAGAAATTTAGTTGAGTGTGTAGGAGACGGCAGAAGAAATAACTCCTTTTGGGCACACAATGCCTTTTTTATTGTGGTAAAATATACATAACATAGAATCTGGCATTTTAACTATGTTCGAGTGTACAGTTCAGTAGCATTAAGTACATTTACATTGTCATGCAACCATCACCACTATTCATCATCAGAATGTTTTCATCATCCCAAGCTGAAACTTCATACCAATCAAACACTAACTCTGTATTCCCTCTCCCTGAGCCCCTGGCAACCACCATCCTAATTTATGTCTATGACTTTGGCTATTCTAAGTACTTCACATAAGTGGAATCATATAGTATTTGCCCTTTTGCGACTGGGTTATTTCACTTGGCATAATGTCTTCAATGTTCTGCCTGTACATAGCATGTGTCAGAACTTCTCTCCTTCTTAAGGCTGAATAATATTCCATTGTATGTGTAGACCACACTTTGTTTTTCCATTCATCCATTGATGGACACTTGGGTTGCTTCCACCTCTTGGCTACTATGAATAATGCTGCTATGAACCTCGGTGTATAGAGATCTGTTAAAAAAAAAAAAATCTCTCTGGGAGGGGGAAGAAACTGTATCTTAACCATATGTGCTTGGCAGTGGCACATAACCTGTCAGGTCACATTCATTTGGCAAGAATTAGTCATAGGGTATACTAGTTATCTCTTGAACATGACAAATTATCCCAAAACTTAGTGGTTAAAGCCATAAGTATTATTACCTTATGGTTTCTGTGGGTCAAGAGTTAAGGAGAAGCTTAGCTGAGTAGTTTTGGCTCAAGGCTTCTCATGAGGTTGCAGTGCTCAGAAGGCTTGACTGGAGCCAGATGACCTGCGTCCCAGGTGGCTCACTCACATGACTGTTGGCAAAAGGTCTCAATTCTTTGTCATATAGACTACTCCATAGGGCTGCATGGGTATCATCAGTATGTGGCAGCTGGTTTTCCCCAAAGTAAGTGATCCAGGAGAGCAAGGTAGAAGCTGCAATATCTTTTATGATTTACCCTCGGAAATTATATACCATCATTTCTGTAGTAATATCTATTCGTTACACAGGCCAGTCATATTCACTGTGGGAGGAGGCCACACAGGGGCAGGGTTCATTGAGGACCATCTTGAAGAGTGGCTACAACTGAGGTCACATGTAGTTGTAAGGGCATCTGGAAAATGAAATCCTTGGCTGAGCAGGCATTTCCCAGCGATAGCCCTTCCTTTGGAAGGGATGATATTTGGTGAACAACTGGCCATCTTGGCCATAGAGCTCTCCCAAGGAGTCCTGGTGATGTCTCTATCTATATGACCTAGTCCTCAGTTTCCCCCTCTGTACAATGAGTTTGTTCTTTCCCACTGCCTGGAACTACCACTAGTATTTTCTGTGTCACCTTACAGCCTATGTCAAGCAGTAGGTGATGCTCACTGGTATAGGTCAGATCCAAGTCAGAGAGATTGGCAAGGGGCATCATTATACAAAGTTTGACTAGGGCTGAACTTGGGGGTTGGGGACCCTGGAAGCAGTGTAGCATGTCAGGTAGGAGCACTGGTTCTGGAGTCAGCTGTCTGGGTTCAAAACTCGCTTGAGGTCTATATTTTTTTGAGATGGAGTCTCGTTCTGTTGCCCAGGCTGGAGGGCAGTGGTGTGATCTTGGCTCACTGCAACCTCCGCCTCCCATGTTCAAGCGATTCTCCTGCCTCAGCCTCCCGAATAGCTGGGACTACAGGTGCTCACCACTATGCCCAGCTATTTTTTTTTTTTTTTCAGTAGAGACATGGTTTCACTGTGTTAGCCAGGATGGTCTCGATCTCCTGACCTTGTGATCCGCCCGCAGTGCTGGGATTACAGGTGTGAGCACTGCGCCCAGCCTCTCCAATTTTTTTTTTAATATTCATGTGCCATCTGTAGGGATTTGGATCATAATCCTGAAAACACAGTCTCAGAAGCTATAATCCCGTATGTTGAAATCCCTAAATATCAAACTTCCTAAAGTCTAAATCCGTAAAGTCTAAAATCCCTATCATCTAAAATTCTGAAAATCTCAATCACAGAATAGTTGCATCATGTCAAGAAGAATTATTACCTTGTTATTTCCTTTATGGAGAAGGAAACAAATTTAAATCTCCAAACATAGTATCAGATATGGAATTAGGTGTGATTAAGGTCTCTAGAAGTGCATTTCAAGTGTTACCAATAAAGTTTGTTTTTTCCATTCAGCCCAATGCATTTGGCAGAAAATTCAGATGAGTAGCTTGGCCGGCCATGCCATACGAGGGAAACTTTGGGTTAAAAATGTGTTATTTTCCTGCATTGGCATTCCTTTCCAGCTGATGACATTCCAGGAGCTTTTAATGAATTAAAGCTGCATTTGTCTGAAGAAATTAAGCGGTTACTGACTGGTTCAAAAATAATTATGTAAATGGTAGGATAAGAAGACACTTATGCAGTGGTGCTGCTGTTTGATCACCAATATTCTTTCCACCAAGTTTGTGGTCTGTATAAGTACTCATGAAATGGATTTCTGGGTACCCAAAACAGGATTAGAATCATGGCACAGAAGAGGGGAAAACTTAATAAGGAATGCTCACGTCCATGTATATCGAATCATAGAAGAATTTTAAAAAGAGAAGTGCCAGGTAGAAATTGAATATGAATATATTCTCCAAGGAAAGTGATGTCCTAAAAGAAAAAAAAAAAGCAGCTATTCATTGTGATACATGACTTCAAAATAGAGTTAATGATCATGAAATCTGGCCAGCTCTTATGGACTAACTCTGCACGATTGCTCATAATCTACCCACCCCTGTAATATACATTTTCATATGTCAAATTTTCTTTTTCTTTTTTGTTTTTTTCTTAGTTTTTTTTTACGTTTTAAATTGCAGCATTGTTTTTTACAATCACTATGCTATATATTTCTTCCCATCATCTCCAATCCTGAAGGTGTAAATTATGTAAAGGCTTTTAGAGAGTCCTAATTCTCTCCATGCATTTTTTGCAAATGTGACTCCATGAAAGTGCATTGTCACAACATTGATTTCATATGTAAGCATTGTGCATGTACATAAAAACATTAAAACTCCCTCAATAAATGAAAGGATGTCCTTTATATACGTCTACATTCGTGAAAGTTAAAATTTGTCAAGATCTTGACTATTGGGCGATTGGTGCTATGATAATGCAGTGCAGACCCATCCACGTTTTTGACCAATCTTGTCAAAAGGCGTAAGTTGTCCATCACCGTATTTCAGATAACTGCAATTAGAGAGCTGAGTGCACACAATTACCAACCATAGTGATATGCATTTATACATTTTGTTTTTTGACCTATTTTTTTATGAATAAGATTCATTTGTTCTTAACTGTTATACCCATTTTTGCAAAAATATATATCTATTATTGCCTCTTTTATTATATAAAGTGTCCTATGAGGAGTTCTGTTGTGGTTTTATGTGTTTTTCGACTAAACCTCCTTTTTTCTTTTTTGAGATGGAGTCTTGCTCTGTTTTCCACGCTGGAGTGCAGTGGCGTGATCTTGGTTCACTGCAACCTCCGCCTCCCGAGTTCATGCCATTCTCCTGCCTCAGCCTCCCGAGTAGCTGGGACTACAGGTGTGCGCCATCACACCCGGCTAATTTTTTTGTATTTTTAGTAGAGACGGGGTTTCACCATGTTAGCCAGGATGGTCTCAATCTCCTGACCTCATGATCCGCCCGCGTCGGACTCCCAAAGTGCTGGGATTACAGGCGTGAGCCATCGTGCCCAGCCCCAAACCTCCTTTTAAAAATGTAAATAAATACCTTCAAAGTACTTAGTAAAATTCTTTTTCCAGAATTATATTTTCGGGATGTGATCTTTCTGGATTTCAACACTTGGGATTATGGCACTGGAGATTGTGTCTTTTGAGACTGTGATCAGCTTTCTGACTATAGTATTATCTAATACATTCTTTACCTATTTTATAATGGTTTTATTGATACATACTTCACATGTCATAAAATTTACCCATTGAAAGTATGCAACTCAGTGGTTTTAGTATATTCACAGAGTTGTGTAAACCGTCACCACAAGAAATTTTCAAACACCCCAATTTTTGTTAATCCCCCCAAAAGAAACCCTGCACCCTTTAGCAGTCACTCCTTATTCTCCCCACCTAAAACTCCTCCTGTCAGCCCTAGACAACCACTAATCTACTTTCTGTCTCCATGGATTTGCATATTCAGGACACTTCATATGTATAGAATTATAAAATATGTGACCTTTTGTGGCTGGTTTCTTTTACTTAGCAAAATATTTTCAAGATTCGTTCATGCTGCAGCATTGATGAGTACTGCATTCCTTTCAATGCTGAATAATGTTCCATAGTGTTTTATTAATCCATTCATCAGTTAATGGACATTTGGGTTGTTCTCAGTTTGGGGCTATTATGAATAATTCTAGGAAGATCCCTGTATGAATTTTTACATGGGCATATGTTTTCTTTGTGGGTATATAGTTAGAAGTGGGATTGCTGGATTGCATAGTAATTTTCTATTTAACCTTTTGAGAAACTGCCGGTCTGTTTTCCAAAGTAGCTGAACCATTTTATATTCCCACCAGCTGTGGATGAGAATTCCAACCTCTCCACATCCTTGCCAACATTTGTTAGTATCTGGATTTTTCTTTGTTTGTTTATATGTTTTCTTGCAGCCATTCTAGTTGGCATGAAGTGGTATCTCATTATGGTTTTGATTTGCTTTTCTCTTATGTTGACTCATTTTATTTATATTTATTTTAAACTAGACTTTACAGTGCTACCCTAAGTGGAAAGACAGCACTAGTTGCCATAAATACAAGGTAACTTATAAATAATATAATGACCAAAACAACATGTGTCTGTATCACATGCTATAATCGATGTTTACCACATTTTGGGAAACCCTAATATAATCTAGGTAAGGATCTTATCAGTGGAACTGGCATAGAGTTAATACTTAATAAATGTCGAGCTATGATTTTATTATTGTTTGTGAGGCATTGACAAAGGTATAAAAAGGGCTTTAATTTTGTTTTCTTCAGGAAGAGGGTGGGGTGGGAGTCAGAGATCAGAAGTTCCTTAGTAAAGAGGGGGTCCATCTGGTTAGAAAGAGCCGGCTTAGAAAAAATGACGACTACCAGAATATGATGGCAGAGAATTTATGAAGTAGGGCTAAATATAAAATCTGAGATCAGCATGCTGGGTGGCAGCTGCAAGAGTTCAGGCATTCTTTTCTGCAGGGTATGTTGGTTGATCTTAACTTTTCCTCACATCCTTGCAAAACATATTAATGTATGTGATCTCAGAGCTTATCCAGGGCAGTGATGAGTCTGGTTCAGCCTTAAATGCCGCCCTTTCAGCCCCAGCCTTCACTACAGCAGCTCAGACACTGGTGAGGAGGGCAAGGCAGGGCAGGGCAGGGCAGGGAATCCTGACCTGGCAGCTGGGATTGTTGTTCAGAGGAGTGTGGAAATTTGCCCAAGTTCCCCAGCTCCTAGGCGGGAGATCTGGAACTAGAATCCAGGTCTCCTATCACTATCCTATCCAGTGACCCTCCTATCACTTTTTTTCCTACAGCCCCTTCTTGGACCTCTATTTCACCTCTTTGCATAATGGGACGCCCACAGATTCCTTGTCAGAAGACTGAGATGTGCTGCTCAAAGGGTGGTCCATACCAGTAGCATTGGCATCCCCTGGGAGCTTGTCAGAAATGCAGGATCTCTGGTCCCACCTCAGACCTACTGAGTCAGAGTCTGCAGTTTAACAAGATGTTCAGGTGATTCAAATACACAGTAACATTTCAGAAACCCAGACTAAGTTATTACAGCTGGGCTTATTCATCCACAACGCGCTGATTTCAGCACTTACTATGTGCCAGGCTCTGATAAGTGCTAAACATACAGAGAAGAATAATTTCCCCATTTCTATCATCAAGAAGGTCCCTGTCTAGTCCAGGAGATAGATGAGAAGCCAAAGATCCCAGACGTCCACTGATGTTCTTTTCTTTGTGATTGAAAAAAATTATTGTTTGATCGATTTTCCTAAAAAAAAATGAATTGCCAAGAACTCCATAGTAAGCTGCTGTAGGCAGTAGTATATGCCTACTCAGAAGCTTTGTTTCTTTATCTTTTATCTTCCTCCAGATCCTTTGGAAAATTTTACCCCACTCATTTTTTAAAAACTATTTTATTGAGGTATGACTGACATACAAAAAGCTGTGCATATTTAATGTATACACCTTGATGAGTTTGGAGAGAAGTATATACTTGTGAAACCATCACCACGATCTATGCCATAAGCCCACCCACCACTTCCTAAAGTGTCCTGGGACTACAGATGCCCATAGCATATGCCCATTTATTTTAGGTTCAGGGGTACATGTGCAGTTTTGTTACACGGGTAAATTGCATGTCACTGGGGTGTGGTGTACAAATAATTTCATCACCCAGGTAGTGAGCATAGCACTTGTTAGGTAGTTTTTTTATCCTGTCCCTCCTCCCACCCTCCACCCTCAGGTGGGCCCCAGTGTCTATTGTTCCTTTCTTTGTGTCCATGTGTGCTCCACGTTTAGCTCCTACTTATAAGTGAGAACATGTGGTATGTGGTTTTCTGTTCCTGCATTGATTCACTTAGGATAGTGACCTCTAGCTGCATCCTTCATGCTGCAAAGGACATTATTTTGTTCTTTTTTATAGCTGTGGAGTATTCCATGGTGTATTTGTACTGCATTTTCCTCATCCAGTCCACTGTTGATGGGCGTCTAGGTTGATTCTATGTCTTTGCTAATATGAATAGTGCTATGGTGGATAAATGAGTGCGTGTGTCTTTTTGGTAGAACAATTTATGTTACTTTGGCTGTATACCCAGTAATGGGATAGCTGGGTTGAAATGGTAGTTCTGCTTTAAGTTACTTGCAAAATCTTCACACTGCTTTCCACAGTGACTGAACTAATTTATATTCCCATCTGCAGTGTATAAGTGTTCCCTTTTCTCCACAACCTCACCAGCGTCTGTTATTTTTTGACTTTTTAATAATAGCCATTCTGACTGGTGTGAGATGGTATCTCATACTGGTTTTTATTTGCATTTCTCTAATGATTAGTGATGTTGAGCATTTTTTCATATGCTTTTTAGCCATGTATATGTCTCCTTTTGAGAAGTGTCTGTTCATGTCCTTTGGCTATTTTTAAGGGGGTTCTTTGTTTTTTGCTTGTTAATTTGCTTAAGTTCTTTATAGATTATGGATATTAGACCTTTGTCAGGTGCATAGTTTGCAAATGTTTTCTTACATTCTGTAGGTTGTCTGTTCACTGTGTGGACTGTTTTTTTTTGTTTTGTTTTTTTTTTTTGCCGTGCAGAAGCTCTTTAAGTAGGTCCTGCTTGTCAATTTGTTTTTGTTGCAATTGCTTTTGGAGACTTCATCACAAAATCTTTGCCAGGGCCTATGTCGCAAATGGTATTTCCTAGATTTTCTTCTACTGGGGCCCTCTTTATGATTGTTGTTATTGTGATGATGATTATAAGAACACTTAGGATAAGATCTACTCTCTTAGCAAATTTCAAATATAGATTACAATATTGTTAACTATAGGTGCTATGCTCTACAAATCTCTAGAACTTATTCATGTTGTATAATTAAAACATTGTACCCTTTGACTGATATCTCCTTGTTTCCCCTTCCCCCCAGCCTCAGGGAACCACCATTCTACTCTGGGTTTCTATGAGACTATTTTAGATTTCTCCTATAAGTGGTATTGTGTAATATTTGTGCTTAGTGTCTGGCTTATTCCACTTAGTATAATGTCCTTCAGGTTCATCAATGTTTTCTTGAATGACAAGATTTTCTTCTCTAAAAAAATGTTGAAAAACATTCTGTTGTATGTATATATCACGTTTCTTTATCCATTCATCTATCAATGGACATTGAGGTTGCTTCCATTTCTTGGCTATCATGAATAATGCTGCAATCAACACGTAATCCAGATATCTCTCTAGGTCCTGATTTCAGTTTCTTTGGGTATATACCCAAAAGTGGGATTGCTGGATCATATAGTAGTACTATTTTTAATTTTTTGAAGAATCCCCACACTCTTTTCCATAGAGGCTACACCAATTTACATTCTCACCAACAGTGTATAAAGGTTCCCTTTTCTCCACATCTTTGACAACACTTGTTATCTTCTGCTATTTTTAAAACAATAGCCATCTTAATAGATGTGAGGCGATACCTCATTGTGATTTTGATTCGCATTTCCTTGATGATTAGTGATATTGAGCACTTTTTCATATATCTGTAGGCAATTTGTATGTCTTCTTTGGAGAAATGTCTATTTAGTTTCATTGCCCATTATAAAATCAGATTATTTTAGAGGTTTTTACAGCTACATTGTAGGAGTTCCCTATATATTTTGGATAGTAATCCTGTGTCAGATATATGGCTTATAAATATTCTCTCCCATTTCATACATTGCCTTTTTATTTAGTTGATAGTTTCCCTTTCTGTGCAGAAGATTTTTAGTTTGATATAGTCCTACTTGTTATTTTTACTTTTGTTTTCTGTGATTTTGGTGGCTATCCAAGAAATCATTGCCAAGACCAATGTCAACGTGGTTTTTCTCTATGTTCTCTTTTCAGAATTTAGTGTTTCAAGTCTTATGTTTAAGTCTTTAATTCATTTTAATTTTTGTGTATGGTGTAAGAGTCCAATTTCATTCTTCTACACATGGATGTTCAATTTTCCCAGCACCATTTGTTGAAAAGACTATCCTTTCTCTGTGGTGTCTTCTTGGCACCTACTCATTTCTTTATTCAAAAATATTTATCAAGCAACTTTATAAGCCAAGTCCTGTTCTAGACACCAGGAACACAGTAATCAAGAAATCAGACAGGGCCCCTCTTTTCAAGGAGTTTATTTATATCCTAGCAAGGAAAGAGAAATAAAGAAGACAATAGCAGAGTAGTGAGTTTTATCAAGAACATTAAACAGGCAAACAGGGTCAGGCGTGGGGTCTACTTTTGGTAAAGTGGTTGGGGGCAGCCTCCTGAGGAGGTAACATTCATGCCCATGCCCTGAACAGCATCCAGTACTGTGGCATCTCAAGGAGGAATGGTTGGTTTTGATGGAGCTGTCACTCAGGGTGTCTGCTCTGCCCTCCTTTTCATTGCTATAGCTGCCCTCTGGCCACAATGATTGGTGCAAGAATGGGCAAGTGACCCACAAGAACCAATCAAAGTCTTTTCTTGGGTTTGCTACATAGCCACAAAGAGTGATCTGTTGTTAGTGATTTCTCTGTGACTGAATAAATCAAGACATCACAGCACTGGCTTTTTTGGGGGTCTGTCCTCCCTCTCACCTTCTCAGATACACTTCAAATAACAATTTTATGTGCCACATTTTCTTAATCCAGTCTATCGTCATTGGACATTTAGGTTGGTTCCAAGTCTCTGCTGTTGTGAATAGTGCTGCTATAAACATACGTGTGCATGTGTCTTTATAGCAGGATAATTTATAATCCTTTGGGTATATACCCAGTAATGGGATGGCTGGGTCAAATGGTATTTCTAGTTCTAGATCCCTGAGGAATCACCACACTGACTTCCACAATGGTTGAACTAGTTTACAGTCCCACCAACAGTGTAAAAGTGTTCCTATTTCTCCACATCCTCTCCAGCACCTGTTGTTTCCTGATTTTTTAATGATGGCCATTCTAACTGGTGTGAGATGGTATCTCACTGTGGTTTTGATTTGCATTTCTCTGATGGCCAGTGATGATGAGCATTTCTTCATGTGTTTTCTGGCTGCATAAATGTCTTCTTTTGAGAAGTGTCTGTTCATGTCCTCTGCCCACTTTTTGATGGGGTTGTTTGTTTTTTTCTTGTAAATTTGTTTGAGTTCGTTATAGATTCTGGATATTAGCCCTTTGTCAGATGAGTAGGTTGCAAAAATTTTCTCCCATTCTGTAGGTTGCCTGTTCATTCTGATGATAGTTTCTTTTGCTGTGCAGAAGCTCTTTAGTTTAATGAGATCCCATTTGTCGATTTTGGCTTTTGTTGCCATTGCTTTTGGTGTTTTAGACATGAAGTCCTTGCCCACGCCTATGTCCTGAATGGTATTGCCTAGGTTTTCTTGTAGGATTTTAATGGTTTTAGGTCTAACATATAAGTCTTTAATCCATCTTGAATTAATTTTTGTATAAGGTGTAAGGAAGGGATCCAGTTTCAGCTTTCTACATATGGCTAGCCAGTTTTCCCAGCACCATTTATTAAATAGGGAATCCTTTCCCCATTTCTTGTTTTTGTCAGGTTTGTCAAAGATCAGATAGTTGTAGCATGCGGCATCATTTCTGAGGGCTCTGTTCTGTTCCATTGATCTATGTCTCTGTTGTGGTACCAGTACCATGCTGTTTTGGTTACTGTAGCCTTGTAGTATAGTTTAAAGTCAGGTAGCGTGATGCCTCCAGCTTTGTTCTTTTGGCTTAGGATTGACTTGGCGATGCGGGCTCTTTTTTGGTTCCATATGAACTTTAAAGTAGTTTTTTCCAATTCTGTGAAGAAAGTCATTGGTAGCTTGATGGGGATGGCATTGAATCTATAAATTACCTTGGGCAGTATGGCCATTTTCACGATATTGATTCTTCCAACCCATGAGCATGGAATGTTCTTCCATTTGTTTGTATCCTCTTTTATTTCATTGAGCAGTGGTTTGTAGTTCTCCTTGAAGAGGTCCTTCACATCCCTTGTAAGTTGGATTCCTAGGTATTTTATTCTCTTTGAAGCAATTGTGAATGGGAGTTCACTCATGATTTGGCTCTCTGTTTGTCTGTTATTGGTGTACAAGAATGCTTGTGATTTTTGTACATTAATTTTGTATCCTGAGACTTCGCTGAAGTTGCTAATCAGCTTAAGGAGATTTTGGGCTGAGACAATGGGGTTTTCTAGATATACAATCATGTCATCTGCAAACAGGGACAATTTGACTTCCTCTTTTCCTAATTGAATACCTTTTATTTCCTTCTCCTGCCTGATTGCTCTGGCCAGAACTTCCAGCACTATGTTGAACAGGAGCGGTGAGAGAGGGCATCCCTGTCTTGTGCCAGTTTTCAGAGGGAATGCTTCCAGTTTTTGCCCATTCAGTATGATATTGGCTGTGGGTTTGTCGTAGATAGCTCTTATTATTTTGAGATACGTCCCATCAATACCTAATTTATTGAGAGTTTTTAGCATGAAGGGTTGTTGAATTTTGTCAAAGGCCTTTTCTGCATCTATTGAGATAATCATGTGGTTTTTGTCTTTGGTTCTGTTTATATGTTGGATTACATTTATTGATTTGCGTATGTTGAACCAGCCTTGCATCCCAGGGATGAAGCCCACTTGATCATGGTGGATAAGCTTTTTGATGTGCTGCTGGATTCGGTTTGCCAGTATTTTATTGAGGATTTTTGCATCAATGTTCATCAAGGATATTGGTCTGAAATTCTCTTTTTTGGTTATGTCTCTGCCAGGTTTTGGTATCAGGACGATGCTGGCTTCATAAAATGTGTTAGGGAGGATTCCCTCTTTTTCTATCGATTGGAATAGTTTCAGAAGGAATGGTACCAGTTCCTCCTTGTACCTCTGGTAGAATTCGGCTGTGAATCCATCAGGTCCTGGACTCTTTTTGGTTGGTAAGCTATTGATTATTGCCACAATTTCAGAACCTGTTATTGGTCTATTCAGAGATTCAACTTCTTCCTGGTTTAGTCTTGGGAGGGTGTATTTGTTGAGGAATTTATCCATTTCTTCTAGATTTTCTCGTTTATTTGCATAGAGGTGTTTGTAGTATTCTCTGATGGTAGATTGTATTTCTGTGGGATCGGTGGTGATATCCCCTTTTTCGTTTTTTATTGCATCTATTTGATTCTTCTCTTTTTCTTCTTTATTAGTCTTGCTAGCGGTCCATCAATTTTGTTGATCTTTTCAAAAAACCAGCTCCTGGATTCATTAATTTTTTGAAGGGTTTTTTGTGTCTCTATTTCCTTCAGTTCTGCTCTGATTTTAGTTATTTCTAGCCTTCTGCTAGCTTTTGAATGTGTTTGCTCTTGCTTTTCTAGTTCTTTTAATTGTGATGTTAGGGAGTCAATTTTGGATCTTTCCTGCTTTCTCTTGTGGGCATTTAGTGCTATAAATTTCCCTCTACACACTGCTTTGAATGTGTCCCAGAGATTCTGGTATGTTGTGTCTTTGTTCTCGTTGGTTTCAAAGAACATCTTTATTTCTGCCTTCATTTCATTATGTACCCAATAGTCATTCAGGAGCAGGTTGTTCAGTTTCCATGTAGTAGAGCGGTTTTGAGTGAGTTTCTTAATCCTGAGTTCTAGTTTGATTGCACTGTGGTCTGAGAGACAGTTTGTTATAATTTCTGTTCTTTTACATTTGCTGAGGAGAGCTTTACTTCCAACTATGTGGTCAATTTTGGAATAGGTGTGGTGTGGTGCTGAAAAAAATGTATATTCTGTTGACTTGGGGTGGAGAGTTCTGTAGATGTCTATTAGGTCCACTTTATGTAGAGCTGAGTTCAATTCCTGGATATCCTTGTTAACTTTCTGTCTCGTTGATCTGTCTAATGCTGACAGTGGGGTGTTAAAATCTCCCATTATTATTGTGTGGGAGTTTAAGTCCCTTTGTAGGTCACTCAGGACTTGCTTTATGAATCTGGGTGCTCCTGTGTTGGGTGCATATATATTTAGGATAGTTAGCTCTTCTTGATGAATTGATCCCTTTACCATTATGTAATGGCCTTCTTTGTCTCTTTTGATCTTTGTTGGTTTAAAGTCTATTTTATCAGAGACTAGGATTGCAACCCCTGCCTTTTTTTGTTTTCCAGTTGCTTGATAGATCTTCCTCCATCCCTTTATTTTGAGTCTATGTGTGTCTCTGCACGTGAGATGGGTTTCCTGAATACAGCACACTGATGGGTCCTGACTCCTTATCCAGTTTGCCAGTCTGTGTCTTTTGATTGGAGCATTTAGCCCATTTACATTTAACGTTAATATTGTTATGTGTGAATCTGATCCTGTCATTATGATGTTAGTTGGTTATTTTGCTCGTTAGTTGCTATAGTTTCTTCCTAGTCTCGATGGTCTTTACAATTTGGCATGTTTTTGCAGTGGCTGGTACCGGTTGTTCCTTTCCATGTTTAGTGCTTCCTTCAGGAGCTCTTTTAGGGCAGGCCTGGTGGTGACAAAATCACTCAGCGTTTGCTTGTCTGTAAAGTGTTTTATTTCTCCTTCACTTATGAAGCTTAGTTTGGCGGGATAGGAGATTCTGGGTTGAAAATTCTTTTCTTTAAGAATGTTGAATATCGGCCCCCACTCTCTTCTGGCTTGTAGAGTTTCTGCTGAGAGATCAGCTGTTAGTCTGATGGGCTTCCCTTTGTGGGTAACCCGACCTTTCTCTCTGGCTGCCCTTAACATTTTTTCTTTCATTTCAACTTTGGTGAATCTGACAATAATGTGTCTTGGAGTTGCCCTTCTCGAGGAGTATCTTTGTGGCGTTCTCTGTATTTCCTGAATCTGAATGCTGGCCTGCCTTGCTAGATTGGGGAAGTTCTCCTGGATAATATCTTGCAGAGTGTTTTCCAACTTGGTTCCATTCTCCCCATCATTTTCAGGTACACCAATCAGACGTAGGTTTGGTCTTTTCACATAGTCCCAAATTTCTTGGAGGCTTTGTTCATTTCTTTTTATCCTTTTTTCTCTAAACTTCCCTTCTCTTTTCATTTCATTCATTTCATCTTCCATCAGCGATACCCTTTCTTCCAGTTGATCGCATCTGCTACTGAGGCTTCTGCAATCTTCGCGTAGTTCTCGAAACTTGGCTTTCAGCTCCATCGGCTCCTTGAAGCCCTTCTCTCCATTGGTTATTCTAGTTATCCATTCTTCTAATTTTTTTTCAAAGTTTTTAACTTCTTTGCTGTTGTTTTGAATTTCCTCTCGTAGCTCAGAGTAGTTTGATCGTCTGAAGCCTTCTTCTCTCAACTCATCAAAGTCATCCTCCATCCAGCTTTGTTCCGTTGCTGGTGAGGAACTGCGTTCCTTTGGAGGAGGAGAGGTGCTCTGTTTTTTAGAGTTTCCAGTTTTTTTGGTCTGTTTTTTCCCCATCTTTGTGGTTTTATCTACTTTTTGTCTTTGATGATGGTGATGTACAGATGGGTTTTTGGTGTGGATGTCCTTTCTGTTTGTTAGTTTTCCTTCTACCAGACAGGACCCTCAGCTGCAGGTCTGTTGGAGTTTACTAGAGGTGCACTCCAGACCCTGTTTGGCTGGGTGTCAGCAGCGGTGGCTGCAGAACAGCGGATTTTCGTGAGACCACAAATTCAGCTGTCTGATAGTTCCTCTGAAAGTTTTGTCTCAGAGAAGTACCGGGTTGAATGAGGTGTCAGTCTGTCCCTACTGGGGGGGTGCTTCCCAGTTAGGCTGCTCAGGGGTGAGGGACCCCTTTAGGAGGCAGTCTGACCGTTCTCAGATCTCCAGCTGCGTGCTGGGAGAACCACTACTCTCTTCAAAGCTGTCAGTCAGACAGGGACAGACAGAGACATTTAAGTCTGTGGAAGTTCTTGCCGAGTTTTTGTTTGTCTGTGCCCTGCCCCCAGAGGTGGAGCCTACAGAGACAGGCAGGCCTCCTTGAGCTGTGGTGGGCTCCACCCAGTTCGAGCTTCCTGGCTGCTTTGTTTACCTAAGCAAGCCTGGGCAATGGCGGGCGCCCCTCCCCCAGCCTCGCTGCCGCCTGGCAGCTTGATCTCAGACTGCTGTGCTAGCAATTAGTGAGACTCCGTGGGCATAGGACCCTCCGAGCCAGGTGCGGGACACAATCTCCTAGTGTGCCGTTTTCCAGGCCCGTTGGAAAAGCGCAGTTAGGGTGGGACTGACCCGATATTCCAGGTGCCGTCTGCTTCCCCTTTCTTTGACTAGGAAAGGGAACTCCCTGACCCCTTGCGCTTCCCGAGTGAGTCAATGCCTCGCCCTGCTTCGGCTCGCGCACAGTGCGCTTCACCGCCTGTCCTGCACCCACTGTTAGGCACTCCCTAGTGAGATGAAACCAGTACCTCAAGCAGAAATGCAGAAATCACCCGTCTTCTGTGTCGCTGGGGCTGGGAGCTGGAGACCGGAGCTGTTCCTATTCGGCCATCTTGGCTCCACCCCCTGTTTCCTGACTTTTTAATGATTGCCATTCTAACTGGTGTGAGATAGTATCTCATTGTGGTTTTAATTTGCATTTCTCTGATGGCCAGTGATGATGAGCATTTTTTCATGTGTTTTTTGGCTGCATAAATGTCTTCTTTTGAGAAGTGTCTGTTCATATCTTTTGCCCACTTTTTGATGGGGTTTTTTTTTTTTTCTTGTAAATTTGTTTTAGTTCACTGTAGATTCTGGATATCAGCCCTTTGTCAGATGAGTAGGTTGCAAAAATTTTCTCCCATTCTGTAGGTTGCCTGTTCACTCTGATGGTAGTTTCTTTTGCTGTGCAGAAGCTCTTTAGTTTAATTAGATCCCATTTGTCAGTTTTGGCTTTTGTTGCCATTGCTTTTGTTGTTTTAGACATGAAGTCCTTGCCCATGCCTATGTCCTGAATGGTATTGCCTAGGTTTTCTTCTTGGAATACTATGCAGCCATAAAAAATGATGAGTTCATATCCTTTGTAGGGACATGGATGAAACCGGAAACCATCAATCTCAGCAAACTATCACAAGGACAAAAAACGAAACACCGCATGTTCTCATTCATAGGTGGGAATTGAACAATGAGAACACATGGACACAGGAAGCAGAACATCACACACCGGGGACTGTTGTGGGGTGGGGGGAGTGGGGAGGGATAGCATTAAGAGATATACCTAATGCTAAATGACGAGTTAATGGGTGCAGCACACCAACATGGCACATATACATGTATGTAACAAACCTGCACATTGTGCACATGTACCCTAAAACTTAAAGTATAATAATAATAAAATTAAAAAAAACATTTGACTCTAAAAAAAACAATTTTAATAACTGAAGCTGACTCCTACTTGAAAATTTTGAATGGCTAGCCTCTGCCTAACAGAGAGGTTTATCTATTGCCCCCATATTTGTTTCACAGCTAGAATATGAGAAGAAGAACGTGGGCTCAAATCCTAGTTCTGCCTCTTACCGGTTGGGTGGCCCAGAGAAAAAAAGCGTAACTTCTCCAAGTCTCAGTTTCTTTATTTGAAATGTGAGTATAATTATAGTCTCCAACTTATAGGGTCCTTCTGAGAAGTAAGTGCACTGTCACATGTACCTCTCATTCCAGAGATTGTGGTTTGTGGATGAATGTCCACTCTCCCCACTGGACTGTAAGCATCATGTGGGCATGAACTGGAACTGATTTTATACGCAATACTGTAGCCATTTTATTATTGTTGTCATTATTAAGAACAAAGTTATTACTGATTTTTGTCTTTTTAAATAGCTATACCAAGATTGTAGAGAGGCCTGGGCTAGGATACAACTTCTTTGGAGTCTCTTGTGAAAGTGTTGGCTTAGAATAAGTGGAAATAGCAGAAGGAGATGAGAACAGGCATCTTTTGAGCACCTCTTGTGTACCAGTCAGTATGTAAGGAGCTTTCCCACGTGATGCCCATTGATCCCTCACCATGATCCCACACAGTGAGTACAACTGTACCTATTGTGCAGTTGAGACATTGGAAGCTCAGAGAGGTTAAAAAACTTGTCCAGGGTGACACAGCTAAGAAATGACTCAGATGAAACTCAAACCTGCTTGGCTCCAAGGGCCAACTCCTCCTCACTTCTTCACTATGTGGTTCTTCAGAAGTGACAGGAAGAATCCATCCTTGGTCAGGGAGATAGTATTCTCTGGCAATTGAGGAGGGATGAAGAGATGCCACATATGAACTGATACTTCTGTGCTGAGAGGATGATCTTGGGCTGAAAACAAGAGGCATCAACCAGAGTGGCCAAAGAGCTGGGGTCCCATAGAGACCAGAGCTCAACTGCCATTTGTTGAGGTTCCTGCAGGCTGTGCTATGTGTTTAGATTTATCAACATTCCCTCACAACAGCCCAGGAGATAGGGATGTTCTAAGTCAGACCTGACAGATGAAGAAAGTGAGGCTCAGAGAAGTGAAGCCATTTGGTGGATGCCATACATGTAGTAAGAAACAGAATCCAGATTTGAATGCCGGTCTGCCTGATTCCAGAGCCCATGCTGTTTACGAACATCATGTATATATATGCAAAACAAAACGAAGTGAAGTAAATGCTTCCTTGTGTAATTCTGGACCTCTAAGGGAGAAATTAAACAACAAAAACAGTGGAGAGAAAAGAATCCCAAGATCACTTGGCTTTCATGCCTACACCTCTCCTTATACCTGGACACCGCTCCAGTACTCCGTTCCCAGGCCCTGTCATTACCATAGGCAAGTAGGTCTCATCCTGTGTTCCCAGGGTCCTGCAGGCCTGTGAAGGCAATGGAGACTGCTTGGGGTACTTTAAATATTTCAAAGAGTTTAAGATTATGCAGATCCCCACTTCAGGACACAAGGGAAAAAACACAGTAATTGCTTTTGTTGGAGGTAGACTTTCATTCCACCCAGGAAAGGAGGAAGTTGTGTCCAGTCATTAAACAGACCTATGTCTTGCTTTCAACAGATTGCTCAACCTCTCCTAAGCCTCCATTTCCCATCTGTAAAATGGGATAATAGCAGCACCTACCTCAGGGGCTGCTGTGGGGATTATCCACATTGACTGCTCAGTGCGGCACCTGACACCTGGTGAGCATGCAATTCAGCATGTCCCTATGTCTCTGCAAAAGTGACTCTGACCAGCTCACACGGGCCAGAAGATCTGATGGCCCATTATTTGTCTTTGATTGATAAAGTGTTATGATACACAATAATTCCTTTATAAGAGATGGTGGGCTAGGGCGGAAAAAAACAGTAGATTAATTAAAATGCCAGGCAAACTATATCTGAATACCAGCCCTGCACTCCCCAGCTGTGTGACCCTGGGCAGTTCAGTTCCCCTTGGGGAAACTCAGTCTCCATATCTATAGAGTGGAGCATCAATGGGGTTCCCTCACGAGGTCACCTCTTTAGGGCAGCTGGCACACAGTAGCCTGCCGACAGACAGAAGTTCTTTCCCTTTTCATCAGTGTGGTTAGTTTTTCAGAAGTAGCGCTTTGGGAAGTGGGAAGAAATGATAAAAGGCTGCCACAGTGGGGAAAAAGTGGGGACATCAGGGACGCCATGGTGCGGATTATGGCAGACCTTGGTGCATGCTGCCCAGACCCTCCTTTAGGGACACATTGCTGCCAATGACAGAGTGCTATCTGCAAGCAGCCTCTAGCACTGGCTCCTTCGGGTTCACCTTTAGCTGTGGAGAACCCTTCACTGAGGTTGTGCCCTTCCCAGTTGGGGGTATAGATCTCCAGCCATTTCAGCTGGTGCAGGATACCCTGGTAGTCAGGACTGGACCAGAGCTCCCCTTTCCCCCAAAAAAATCACACCCTCAAGACTTTTCCCTCTTCCTTCCACAGGTATTAACCCCCTAATAAGCACCTTGCACTCAAAATCTTCCTCAGCCTCTACTTTTCGGGAAACCAAACTTCAACCGTTGGCACCGGGACTGGTCTGAGAGAGCAGGTGAGGAGGTGGGCTCTGGGAAATAGATCCCTCACCTCTGGCTGGGGAGAAGATCCCCATCACTGGCGGCTGTTGAGCAGAGACAGCCCAAAAGTTAAACATTTAACCAGCAGGGGATTGGTAGGGTGTACCTGTGGAAGGGAATGCACTAGCAGCATGCTGCACTGGGTGTTTGACGTGGGTGCAGAAAATACTGGCCACAAGGGTGCATGGGATTGGATGACTATTGCCAAGCTACAGGGGTCAGCAAACGGTTTCCTTAAAGGGCCAATAGCAAATATTTTAGGCTTTGCCATCCGTAAGATTTCTGTGGCAGCAACTCAGCTCTGCTGTTGTAATGCAAAAGCAACCATAGACAATATGAAAAACAAAACTCTTTACAAAAGCAGGCCGTGGACCAAATTTGACACAAGGGCCACAGTTTGCCGACTCTTATTTTACACAAAAGACAAAGAATTAACAGCTAAGGGTAAGTAACGGACAGGCTGAAGCCAGAGGTTCTTTTTGGTTGCATCCAAAGAAACTTTTTTTTTTCTAGCAGGAGAGAGAAGAAAGTCAAGGATGTAACAGAGTGAATTTTAAAGACAGTTAAATGACCAGTCATGACAGGTCTGCCAAGCTATGGTCATTGCTGTACAGCTGGCGGTTTTCTGAGAAAAAAAAAATCCAGATTGATAGAATTTGCTGATTTCCCACATCATTTGCATATTCCAAGCCACCATGGTGACCTCAATGAACACAGTTGGGTCCAGATGCTCAGAACTGGCTCTCATTGATGGCACAAGCCAGCTTCCTGCACATCACTGCTTCACTCACATCCCAGCCTTCCTGGCTTTGTCCATCTGTTCCCCCCTGCCTTGGAAGCTCTTCCCCGCTGCTTTTCTCATAGCAGGCTCCTCCTCATTCTCCAGCTCTCAGCCAAACATCCTTTCCTCCAAGGAGCCCTCCCTGACTGACTACCCCAGCCAGATTCTGTCTCCAGCACCCTGTTGTTTTCCATCACACCACTTTCCACAGTAAGGCTAGCCAATCTTTTTGTTTTTTTAAGTGTGACATACATATATAAGAAAAGTGTAGAGATCACAATGGTACAGCTGGGTGAATTTTCACAGGGTGAACACACCTTCATAACCAGAACCCAGATTAAGTCATGGAGCAGGGCCAGCACCTGGAGCCCCCTTCACATATCCTCTCAGTCACTACCGCTCCTGAGAGTGGCTACTACCTTGAGTTCCAACATTGTAGATTACTCTTCCCTGGGTATGAGCTTTATGTAAATGGAATCCTACCATATATACTCTTTGGTATCTGGCTCTTTTTCTCAACATTATAACCACATGGTTGAACTTCCTCCACGTAGTTATGGTTTTGTTTGTTTCCATGATGTGAAGATACTGTCATTTATTTATTCTATAGTTTGATGGCCATTTGAATCGTTTCTGGTTTTGGCTGACAGTGCAAGTGCTACTGTGAATATTTCTGTGTGTCTTTCAGTGAATGCATGCACACATTTCTGTTGGGTATATACCCAAGAAGTACAAATGTTAAATCATGGAGTATATGTATGCTCAGTTTAGTCAATTCTGCTAGAGTTTTCACAATGGTTATATAGTCAACACCTAACAGTAATGTAGGAGAGTTCCATTTGCTCCTTGTTCTTGTCAACACTTGGTATTGTCTGCCTTTTCCATTTTAGTCATTCTCCTGGGTGTGTAACAGTATTGTTTTGGGTTTTTAATTTACCTTTTTATATTTATCTGAGGGTAATCACATTTAGCACATTTCATATGTCTATTGACCATTTAGATATTACCCTTTGTGGAATGCTTGTTCAGGTTGCCTGTCCATTTTTCCATTGGGCTGTTTGCCTTTTTTTTTTTTTTCTTTTTTTGAGACGGAGTCTCGCTCTGTCCCCCAGGCTGAAGTGCAGTGGCGTGATCTCAGCTCACTGCAAGCTCCACCTCCCAGGTTCACGCCATTCTCCTGCCTCAGCCTCCCGAGCAGCTGGGACTACAGGTGCCTGCCATGACGCCCAGCTAATTTTTTGCATTTTTAGTAGAGACAGGGTTTCACCGTGTTAGCCAGGATGGTCCGATGTTTGCCCTTTAAATTTACTTTTTGGCTGGGCACGGTGGCTCATGCCTGTAATCTCAGCACTTTGGGAGGCTGAGGCAGGCAGATCACAAGGTCAGGAGATCAAGACCATCCTGGCTAACACAGGGAAACCCTGTCTTTACTAAAAATACAAAAAATTAGCCAGGCATGGTGGCGGGTGCCTGTAGTCCCAGCTACTTGGGAGGCTGAGGCAGAAGAATGGCATGAACCCAGGAGGCGGAGCTTGCAGTGAGCCAAGATCACACCACTGCACTCCAGCCTGGGCGACAGAGCAAGAATCTGTCTCAAAAAAAAAATATATATAATAAATAAATTTACTTTTTATAGGAATTCTTATTAAATTCTGAGTATGAGTCTCATCAGATATATGTAACACAAATATCTTCTCCCACTGTGTGGCTTTCCTTTCCAATATTTTAATTACTTATAATGAAATGCAATTCATCATTTTTTTCAAGTTTTGTGCTTTTTTTCAGTTTAAGAAATCTTTGCATACTCAAGGGTGTATATATTTTCTCTTGTGTCTTCCTCTAAAAGTTATATTGTTTTGCCTTTCATATTTAGATTATGAACCATCTGGAATTGACTTTTGTGTATGTTATGAGCTAGGAGGCAAGATTATTTTTTTCTATGTGGATATCTAATTACACTAGCAGCCTTTATTGAAAAAACATCCTTTCTTGACTTAATTGCAGTGACACTTGTGTAACCATATACATGTGGATCTCTTCAAGACCCTCTGTTCCATCAGTCTATTTGTTCATTCTTGTGCCAATACCACACTGTCTTAACTACTGCAGTTTTTTTACTAGGTCTTAAAATCTAGTAACATAAGTCCACCAAACTTTGTCTTATTCTTTAACATTATCCTAACTATCCTAGATATTTTGCATTTCCATATACGTTTTAAAAATAATTTCTCAATTTCCACCCCTCCAACCCATTGGGGGTTTTGATTGCAATTGTGCTGAATCTATAGATCACTCAGAGGGTAATTGACATCTTGAAAATATTGAGTCTTCCTATCATTAACACGGAATATCTTTCCATTTTTGTATGTTCTCTTTAATTTCTCTCAGTCATGTTTTCTAATTCTCAATGCAGAGGGATTGCACATCTTTTATTAGATTCATTTTCAGGTATTTGACATTTTTGGTGCTCTTATAAATGGTATTTTTAAAATTTCATCTTCCCCAGTGCTTGTTGCTTTAATATATAAAAATATAGTTGAATACAATTAACTTTTACAGCTTAAGGTATAATTAAGCTGTAAAATAGAATAAAATTAATTTTTACAGCTTAATTAATGTATAATTAAGGTACAAAAGAACTGCACATGACTGAAGTATACAGCTGGGGAATTTCAAGGAACATAACACACTATGAAACATCACACAATCAAGATAATGCAGACGTGCGTCATCCCCAGAGAGGGGATCATGTATCAATAGTTGCTTCATGTATCAATAGTTGTTGCTGAGTGTTCAGATATAACACAGTTCACTTACCCATTCATGTGCTGATGAATATTTTAACTATTTCCACACTGGGGCTGTTAAAAATAAAGCAGCTATGAACATTCATGCATAAGACTTCTAGTGGATATTTACTTTCATTTCTCTTGTCTTGGGTAAAAATACCTAGGAATGAGATGACTAGGGTCATAGAGATATGTTTAACAGTTTGAGAAACTGCAATCTGTTTTCCAGAGTGGCTATGTTGTTTTGCACTCTCACTAGCAGAGTGAAATTTCCAGTTGCCTCATATCCTTGCTAACATTTGGAGTGGTCAGTCTTAATTTTAGTCATTCTATTGGCTGCATAGTGATATCTATCTCATGGTGGTGTGAAATTGCATTTCCCCAATGAGTAACGATGTTGAGCACCTTTTCATACACTTATTTGCCACCAGAATATCCTTGGTGAAGTGTCACTTCAAACCTCTTGGCTATCTCTAATTGGGTTGTAGATGCAAGTCCTTTGTTGGATGTGTATTTTGCTAACATTTTCTCCCAGTCTGTAGCATGTCTTTTCATTTTTCTAACAGTATCCATTGAGGAGCAACGGTTTTAAATTTTGAAAGAGTCCAATTAGCCTATTTTTTCCCCTTTATAGTGTGTGCCTTCTATGTCCTTTTAAATAAATCTTTGCCAAATCCAAGGTCACTAAGGTTTTCTTGCACTGTTTCTTCTAGAGATTTATAGTTTTAGCCTTTACATGTAAGTCTATTATCCATTTTGAGTTAATGTCTATACGTAGAGTAATATGGTAAGAACCTGGGTTCAATTTTTGCTTTCGAATATTCAATTGTTCAAGGACTATATGTTGAAAAGATATCCTTTCCCCCATTGAACTTCCTTAGCACCTTCATTGAAAATCAATTGGCCATATATCTGAGGGTCTATTTTTGGATTTTTCTCTTCCGTTCCATTGAAGTTGTATCTTTTGCCAATACCACACTGCCTCGATTACAGTGTGAGTCATAATAAGTCTTGAAATCAGATAGGCTAAGTCATCCAACTTGATTCTTTTTCAAAATGACTTTGGGTATTCTAGGTCCTTTGATTTCCGTAAGACTTTTATAATAAATTTGTCAAATTTCTCCAAAAAAATCCTTCTTGGATTTTGACTGGGATTGATTACATCTTTAGAACAATTTGGGAAGAATTGGCATCTTAACAATATTTCGTTTTCCAATTCATGAATATCACGTATTTCTCCATCTACTTAATTTGTCTCAGCAGTGTTTTGTAGTTTTTGATGTACAAGACTTGTGTTATCAGTTTTTTCAAATCTATCACAAAGTATTTCATATTTTTTGATGTTACTGTTAAGTTTTTTTAAAAAATTTTCAATTCCAAATTGTTTCTTGCTGGTATATAAAAGTATAATTAATTGTTGTATGTTAGCTTTGTATCCTGTAATCTTTTTAAACTCATTTATTAGTTCTAGTATTTTTTTGTGTAGTCCTAAGGATTTTCTACAAAGATAGAATGTTGGCATGCAAATAAGTAGAGTTGTACTTCTTCCTTTTCAAACTGTACGTTTCTTTTTATTGCCTTTTTGTACTGGCTAGAACTTCCAGTATAATGTGGAATAGAAATAGAGGGACTGCACATCCTTGCCCCTGTTCTGATCTTAGTGGGGAAATTAGTCTTTCACCACTAAGTATGATGATGTTAACTAGGTTTTTATAGATCATCTTTATCAAGTTGAAGAAGTTTCTTTCTATTCATAGTTTCTGTCATAAATGGTTGTTGAATTATGTCAATTTTTTAATTTCTTATTTTTTGTATCTATTGAGATGATTATATACTTGCACTCTTTTTTGGTCTCTTTTAGTCTTTAAGTATGGTGAATTAATTTATTTTTAGTTGTAAAACCAACCTTACATTCTTGGAATAAACTTTACTTGGTCATAATCTTTTTATATATTATAGTTATGATTTATTAAAATTTTTTACTTTTATAAGGATGTTTATGAAAGATACTAATCTGTAGTTTTTCTCCTCTTCCTCCTCCTTCTTTTTCTTCTTGTAACGTCTTCAGTTTTGCTATTGAGTTAATGCTGACCTCATGTAATTTTTTGGAAAGTGATCCTTTCTATTCAATTTTCTGGAAGAGTTTGTGTAGAATTGGTATTATCTTTCTTAAATGCCCATAGAATTTACCAGTAAAGCCATCTGGGTCTGGAGTTTTCTTTGTGAGAAGAATTTTAACTACAAATTCAGGTTATTTAATAGGCATAGGGCTATTTAGGATATAAATTTATTCTTTAGTAAGCTTTGGTAATTTGTGTCTTTCAAGAAATTTTCCACTTGATCTAAGTTGTTAAATATATTGGTATATGGTTGTATATAATATTCCTCTAGTAACTTTACCATCAATAGGATCTGTAGTGATGTCCCCTCTCTCATTTCTGTATTAATTTATCTCTTCTCTTCTTTAATTTTTTTGATTAATCTGGCTTGAGTTTCATCACTTTTGTTGATCTTGAAAAGGGATTTTGATTGCCTTTATTATTTATTATTTTTCTGTTTTCTATTTCATTGATCTTTTTAACTTTATCTTTTTTTCTGTTTATTTTTTATTTACATTTATGTTCTTATTCTAGGTTATTAAGCTAGAAGCTAGGTCATAGAACCTGCCTTCTTTTTTAAGTATAAATGTTATTATAAAATTAGCACATTAGTATAAATTTATTACTATAAAATTTTATTTAAGCACTGTTTTAGCTGCAACTCACACATTTTGATATGTTGTGTTTTTATTTTCATTCTGTTCAAAATATTTTCTAATTTTCCTTGTAATTTCTCCTTTGACCCATAGCTTAATTAGAACTTTGTTGCTTAGTATTTTAATATTTTGGAATTTTCCAAATTCTTTCCATATTGACTTATAATTTAATTCCATTGTGATTTAAGGACATGATTTACATAAATTATTTTACATTTATTAATTTTTTGTATTGATTTTGTATCTAGTGACCTTGAAAATTTCACTTATTTATTCTAATTATTTGCTTTGGCCCTGAGGTTGGGAGCAAGGTTATGAACATCCTTACGTTATTCCCAACCACAGGGGAAAGAGTGCAATATTTCATTATTAAATGCAACATTTCATCATGTTAGGCGTGGATATCTTGTACATATGCATTATCTGTTTAAAGAAGTTCCTTTCTATTCCTAATGCTGAGAGATTTTTATCATGAATAGGTGTTAATTTTCTCAAAGGCTTTTTTTTCTACATCTCTTGAGATTTTTTCTGTTAGTATGGTAAAATATATTGATATTTGAATGTTAAATCGCTCTTGCGTTTTTAAATTAAACCTCACTCAGTTATGCTATGTTATCCTTTTATATATATCACTGTATATAAATTTGCTAATATTTTGTTTCTGATTTTGCATCTGTATTCAAGATAAATATTGGCCTATAATGGTCTTTGCTGGTAACATCTTTGTCAGTTTTGGGTATCAGGTGTATGCTTGTCTCAAAATAAAAAGGCAGGAAATGTTCCCTCTTTGTTTTCTGGAAAAGACAATTAAGATTGGCATTTTTTAAAGTGTAGGAAGAGTTGTCTTTTTTTAAAAAAAAAAAAAAAAGAATATAAGACTGCTCAAATTCACTATTTTTTTCTCTTTTTGTTTCAGCAAGTTGTATTTTTCAAGGGATGATGGCATAACATTCCCCTTTCAGCATGATAGCATGAACATCAGCTCCCTGTTAAGTTTCCTGAAACAGAGAGCTTGCTCTAGCTTATCAACACATGACTGTGGCCAGTGGGCAAGTCCAGAAAAGTCATCTCAACATTTTGGGGGAAAATATTACGGGAGTGTGTGACAACATGTCGCTTGTTTTTAAGCATATGCTTAAAGGTTGTTGTTGGTTTCCAGCAGGGTGGGGGTATATTTTAGAGTGCCTGAGGCATTCTTTTGCTAAGCCTATCTTCTGTGCTAAGATAGAATGGAAAATATAGGTTGCTAGGAGTCTCTCAACTTCCAAGGAAAACTGTTGTACATGTTCACACTACCAGGAGTGATCAGGAGAGTTGACCTTCTTTTGGTTGGTAAAGAACCAGTCTAGAAATCACTTCCTCCAATCACCCCAAATACTCAGGCCAAGAATTTCCTGGGTGCTGTTAAAATAGTGCATGTCAGAAAATAATTCTCTAGGATCTGAGGGTGATGCTAGCAAGGTCAGGTTCAGAAACAAGTGCAGGCCAAGCCATGAGTCCCTCAGCTAAACTCACCTCCTAACAGAGGGCACTCTGCCCAGCAGCCTGCGCAACCCTCTCATTTAGGAAGCAGGGACTGTCCTAAGTTCTCAGGGTCACCGAGTGAGCCATCTTTGGCTGGAACAGGGCAAATGTCAGGGCAGCAATTTTACCCACTCATTGGTCCTGGGTCACTACTGAGGTATTAGGGCCTGTAGGTGACTTCTCGTCTGGTGGCCACAATCCTCTCTTTCTCTGCTGTGGTTTCTCCTTGTTTTCCTTTCTCTCTCCATGTTTTCTCTCCCTCCCCATCATCCCTTCCTTCTCTCCCTTCCTCTCTCCTTTCCTCCTTCTCCCCATCCTCTCCACTTTCCCCTCCCTCACATCCACTCTTCTTTCCTCAATGTTTCCTCCAATGTTTCTAGAAATCAAAATCACTTCCTCCAATCACCCCAAATACTCAGGCTAAGGATTTCCTGGAAGCTGTTAAAATAGTGCATGAGTCAGAAAACTGAGTTCCCCAACACTGGAGGAAGTGATTAAGAAACATTTCTGCCACCCTCCATCCTACTGCATTTCCTGTCAGAGAGTAGAACCCTGGAGGTGGTTGCCAGGACACCATACTGAAATGGGGACAGAAATGCACTCTGAGAGATTTGTGCGCAGGAGTAAGAATTAAACCAATATTCACATCAATAGATGTCAAGCCACAGAACTTTTGGGTTCAACCAGCCTTTCCTGTCTGGGAAGGAAGGACCAATAGCTCTTTGGCCCTTTAAGGGGACTTATGCTTGGGACAGAGAAGGGCTACATAGCTGTACTTCTCGTGCTATGCACCAAGAAATCAAGAAAGAAGAAAGAAATTGCAAATTAAATTTAAATCTAGATAAAGAAAGAGGCAAATATCTTTCCAGAACCAGAGGCTCCACTTCAAAATGGAAGCTTCCAGGCATGTGATAAGGAATCACAGTTTGAACCTTCGGAGCCCCTGGTACTCATGCCTCTGTGTCAGTGGTGCCCTGGAACAAAGAAGAAACCAGGGATCTTTGTAAAATCAAATTCACTGAGAGTAAATTTCCCGGGGGGCCTTTGCCAGTGGGCAAACGACACAAGCCTGCAATTATGTAAATGACCACTAGGGGAGGCAGTGATTCGTGAAGATCTGGGGCAATAGACCCAGTGTGTGTAACTAAGATCAAATGGTATGTGTGTGCATGTGTGTGTGTCTATTTTTTCTTAGAAAGGTCCAACTCTTTATCAGAACAATGGCAAATATTATTCAACTACTCTAAAACTATAAAGTCTTGATATCAGATTTAGAATAAAATAGGGAAATTACAAATCCAATTTGGATAGCCTCTTGTATTAAACTTCAACTGGTTTCTAATGTTGCATACGTAGATTTGGTCCTTGGTGTGACATTAGGAAGAAACTGGCTTTCTGGGCCTCCTGGGTCCCCCGCTCAACTTCTTATTTCTTTCTGTTGAGGATTTCAAGTTATTTCTTTAAAAAGCCTTTAACTATTCATCTGCTCTTTTCAGGTAGAAGGAGGTAATTACCCTTTTCAAACTATTTCAACTTGAGAATTTTCTATGCTAACTATCTCTCTTGCCTCATTTCTGCCCACCGTGCCCCCACCTCCACCCCATACTATTCAACTATAAGAATTTTTTTCTACCTGAAGGGCAAAGCTGAATTCTTGTATGCCATACTCCAAGACTTTTTTTTTGAGACAGGGTCTCACTCTGTCACCCAGGCTGGAGTATAGTGGCGTGATCATAGCTGGCGTGATCATAGCTCACTATAACCCCCTACTCCTGGGCTTAAGTGATCCTCTTGCTACAGGTGTGAACCACCACGCCTGGCTAAATTTTTTGTGTTTTAATTTATTGTAGAGATGTGGTCTCACCATGTTGACCAGGCTGGTCTTGAACTTCTGGGCTCAATAATTCTCCTACCTTGGCCTCCCAAAGCGTTGAGCTTACAGGCATGAGCCACCATGCCTGGCTCCTAAAAAGATTTCTTAAAATATTCTTAAAACATACCCAATTTCCTCATACTAGTTTTGGACGACTCTTTTCCTTTTTAATCAGGAGAGTGACCCCAGACAACTAAATTCTTACTTCCCCTCTTACTACTGCTTTTAAATTGCAGGCTATCAGTGTTATTCACTGCAAACAATGCAAAAACAAACTACCTGTTAAAACTCTACTAGTACAGTGCTTCCCCTCAGGCCTAAACGTTGGCAACTATTTTCCCCTCTAGATATTTAAAATTTCATTTTAAAAACACTTAAATAAATGAATTTTTAACCAGTGTTGCAACAATGGGTCTTCTTCCATGATCGCAGATTCTTGGGAACAGAATTGCTCAGAAGCCAATGGGCAGTGCAAAGTGGCTTGTCTTCTGAGCCAGCTCATTTATTTTCTTGGGACAGTGAATGCTCTAATCACAACATATTTGGCTTCCTTTGTAATACTGGAATTCCTTAAGTGTCCTTGGACACTTTCCAATCCCCAAATATTAGTCATGCCATTTGACACTCAAACAAATCCTGAAGTCGACACTCTTAAACACATCCTTTCCTATTTGCATGGAAATTAGATTTTAAAAACATCAAAATGAAAACAGGCTTCATAGCCTGTGTCCACAAAATGCCTCTCCATCGGTAAGTGGACTGTAAACTCTGCTTCCAAATAGTGGCTTTCAATTCCATTAGTTTATGATGCTTGAGAGGCTAAGCAGGAATTGCAAGCTGGCACACCTCAGGGTCAGTGAGGGAGCTTTCCCTCTGTGCCAGCTTCATTGGTTTTGGCTTTGTTTGGGTCTGAATGGAAGCACCTTTTGATCTTTTACTTTGGGCCTTTTATTATGCATTAAAAAAATTAAATCAACTTTCTGTCTCAAATCTGTAAGATATCACAATCATTTTTTTTAAATCATAAGGTGAAAAAAAACCCTGAAGCATCTTTGACAATGCACAGAAAAAGTCACTGCCTCCATTGTAGGCATTAGGAATGATCATATCTCAATTATATCCTGACATTTTTAATTAACTTACTAATGTTTTATTAAGCACCTACTCTGTGCCAGATGCTGGGGACAGAGAGATAAATATGATGGTGCTCATCATGGCTGGGAAAGAGAGACCTGTGAAGAGATCTGAATAGAAAGCAATACATATTATTGGAAGGGTTAGGTCTGTAGGACCAGAATGGTTGACTTTTCAGGAAAGTGAGGGAGGGCTTCCCAGAAGAGATGCCACTTGAGCTGTGACTTAGAGAAGGAGCAGTACCTACCTAGCAGGAAGTTGGGTGTAGGACATATGAAAGGGTAAGATTCATGAAGGACTTTAAATGCCAGGCCAAGGAGTCTGGCGTCATCCTCACGTGCATTTGGAAACCTTTATTGATTCATTGCTTGGTTGGTCCCTGGGTGCCAGAGAGATAGTGGTGAGCTGGGTGGGATCTTCCACTGGTTCCTCAGGTCCTCTGGGCACCCTCCTCTGACCTGGGAGGCTGACCACATCAGCAGGCCCCCTGCCCTCTGGCTGCTGGTTAGAGGTGGCAAATTAGATGCACTAGCAAGAGACCAGAGGGCGAAGGGGAGAGTGATGGGCTATTTATCACCCCATTTCCCTCCCCTGTGGGCCAGCAGTGACTGAATCCCCTGGCCACTGCTGCAGGCAGACAACTCTCTCTGGGTCAAGGAAACCGCTGCCTCTCGGGACCCTTCAGGCTAGGTTGGCAATGGATCCCCACCGTTACTCATCCTGGGTGTCCCACCATCTTTGCTGCTCTCTTTAAACTCTGCCCACATCCTTGTAAGTAATCCCTTTACCAAACTTTCCTCAGTTCCTCAGCTTGGTGTGTGTGCCATTGTCTCTCCCCAGGACCATGACTCACAAAATTAATAAATGAGGTCCCAGCTCTCATGAAGCGCAGCTTGCACTCGCATAAGCAGGAGAATGACCAGAGCAGATATTTATGTTCTGGAAGAATCACTGGATGACAGTGAAGTGGAAGACTGTGATGTGATGAGGGAAAGGGCTGTTGCTTTCATCCTCAAGACAGATGAGGGTGGCCTACATCAGGGAGGGACCTCAGAGGACGAGGAGGGCTGGATGACAGAACAACTCGGCAAGCCAGGTAGGTTTGGCCAGACACAGTGAGTGAAGGAAGAGCTTCATGAGGTGTTCAAGCCCTGGCCTGGTTGACTGGATACAGGCTGCATTCCTGAGCTGTGGAGCCCAGGAGAAAGAGCTGACTGGCCATCAGAGGAAACGATGACTTTGACGTTGAACACATGAAGTGGTATTGCCCAGGGGGCATCCAGGTGGATGTGTCCAGGCAGCTCTTGGCTGTGTGGGTTGGAGTGTATGGGAGAGGCCAGAGAAGGAAATATATCTGGGTGTCACTGGGGCCTGGGTGCATAGTGAGGCCGAGGAAGTGCGTGAGATGACCAACAAGGACCATGTTGAGTGAGCACCAAAGAGTGCTTTCAAGTGAGAGAGAAAGGAGGATGGGGAGAGAGAGTGAGGGTGACCTCACTCGCTGGGTCATACAGAGCACTCACCAATGACTCAAGGGCCTCAGGCTCCCCACATCCAGGGGGTCCCCTTTTTCCAGTCACAGGGCAGCAGTCAGGGCCTTAGGCCACCCACGTGTCCAGGGTATATCACGGAATCTGTCTTTGATGACAAGGTTTGCCAGGTATCCCAGGCATTTCATTGTGCTGGCTGTGAAGATGGGTAAGAAACAGGGAGGACATTGAATGTGAGTCTGAATTAGCCCCAGTATTCTGAAAATGGGATTTTTTT
Source organism: Nomascus leucogenys (assembly GCF_006542625.1). Classification (NCBI taxonomy): domain Eukaryota; kingdom Metazoa; phylum Chordata; class Mammalia; order Primates; family Hylobatidae; genus Nomascus; species Nomascus leucogenys. The sequence continues at coordinate 54,470,215 of NC_044401.1, forward strand.
AAAAAAACAGCATGCCTGGTATGTTTGCTGGTGTGGCTGAGACCACCCGGCTGCAGCGTGATGGTACTGGGGTGGAAATGGAGGTCAGTTCCCAAAGCCCTGCCCCCACCATACTAGGGGAGCAGAGAACAGGGCAGGGCTGGCAGGGGCTGGCCAGGTGGAAAAAGGGCCATAGGCATCCAGGGAGAGGTGACTGCTTGAGCAAACAGCAGAGAGGGACATGCGGATGGCTTGCTTGCTGGGGTGTGGCAGCAGATGTGCCTGCAAGAAGGTGGGCCCCAGGATACAGAGCCTCACGTGTCACCTCAGGTGGGTCCTTGGGCCACAGTCACTGAAGGCTGCATGGGGGAGTGTCACCACCTCCTTTGTGCTTTAGAAAGACTCTCTTGTATCGAGCACCTCCCTGGCATGAGGCACCAGAGGTTGAGCTCGGACTCCAGTTCAGGGGCCCCTGCAGGAGGAGTTTGGGATCCATGAGCCATACCCCACCCTAGCTATGGGGAGTGGGAGGGAGGGGCTGAGATTTGCCTCCTTCCACTCCCAGGAGCAGGACCTTGGACTGGGGAATGCAGGGGTTCGAGAGCGGAGGAGAGTTCCCCCCAGGCAATTTCCTGATGCCTGCCTCCCATGTTGCTGAGAAGGTGGCTGCAGTTCCTGGGAGGCCCTCTGGGTTGGGGAGTGAGTGGCCCAGGAGACCCCCAGGAGAGAGAACAGAGCCTGCATAAGTGAGCTGTACATGAGGTAGACCTGCTGCCAGCCCGGGTCAGCAGGGCCTGGAAAAGGTGATCCCTGTGGCTGGAGCTCAGGGGTGCTGGGACTCTCGAGGAACTGAGCTCACAGGAGGGCATGAAGCCCAGTGCAGTGGCGTAGTTAGCAAGAGGGGAAGGTGCTGTGGGCTGAATTGCATCCCCTGCAAATTCCATGTTGAAGCCCTAACCACCAGTACCTCAGAATAGGACTGGATTTGGAGAGAGGGTCTTCAAAGAGGTGATTATGTTAAAAGGAGGCCATTAGAGTGGGTCCTAATCCAATCGGACTGGTGTCCCTCTGGAACAGAAGGAGATAGCAGGGGTGCCCATATTGGGGAATGGCCATGTATAGAAGGAGCCCAGGACAGAAGCTTCAGAGGAAACCAGCCCTGCCAGCACCTTGAACTTGGACCTCTAGCCTCCAGAACTCTGAGAAAATGAATGTCTATTGCTTAAGCCCACCCCCGATTGATGGTGTTTTGTTACGGCAGCCCCAGCCAACTAACACAGAAGGCAAGACGATCATGGGAATTAGGAAGTCATGGCATCTCTCATTCACCACACTTGCTGCAGCCATTCAACTCCTGCTTCCTGAATCTCCTTTTCACCCCAAAATAGCAGAAGGGGCTTGAAGGATGAGAACATTTCCTATGCTTTAGTGCCCTGACATTTGCAAATAAATAAATCATTCATTCAAGAAAAGCAATCAGTAGACATATACTGATTGATAAAGAAGAATGGACAATGGACAGTTACTGTGTGTATCCAGGGACCCTGTGATTTCCATATAATCTCATTCAATCCTCAAAACAGCCCTTTCCAGTGCACCTTATTCATCCCTGAGCTGAATAATGCAAAGAGGTTTGGTGAATTGCCCCAAGTCACAGCCATAAGCAGCAGACCTGTTATCCAAACCCAGGCCAGCCAGAGTTACATCACTGCTACTTCCACTATCCTCTGTGCTGAGTACCTGGGGCCTTAAAAAGAAGACAGAGATCCTGTATCCCCTCACCAAGTCTTACAGTCTCACTTGGAAGATGAGGTGTCCACAAATGCAACAGTGATGAGCAATGCAGGGTGATACACGTACTTGCCATGTGAATGGTGTTATTGGGAATGGGGTGTGCTCTCAAAAACACCCGGGGAAGTTGCCTGGTGACACTGGCCTGTATAGAGAGATGCACAGTGAGTACTTTGGCCCTGGAGACTTTGCTTTCAGACCTTACCCCAAGATGTAGTTTTCTTGGTTCTCAATGCCCAGCCCAGCTTTGCCTTAGCAACTGATTACCTGTTGCTGTCACCCTGCAACCTCAGCTAACATTCCTGGTTCTTTGACCTTGGCCTATAACCTCCCCATCTGTCCTGGCTGCAACCTGCCTTTCACACCCGTTGTGGCTCTGGGGCCTCCCACTATGCCCAAGCTCACTCACCAGCTCCTGGATCTGATTCCAGGTGGTAGGAAGAGACAGAAATCATTCTGGGCAGGTAATGAACAAGAATAAGGGGAAAGGAGCACCTGTGGGGAACAGAAAGCCAGAGGTGTTGAAAAGGGTTTCAGACACTGGAAACAATCTCAGTAATGGCTTCAGCATTGTGATCTACACAATTCCTTTATCCTTTCCTAAAATCCATGCACATGCTCAGTCTGACTCATGATCAGTCTCTAAGAAGGCATCAACCAGCCGGGCGCGGTGGCTCATGCCTGTAATCCCAGCACTTTGGGAAGCCGAGGCAGGCGGATCACGAGGTCAGGAGATCGAGACCATCCTGGCTAACACGGTGATACCCCGTCTCTACTAAAAATACAAAAAATTAGCCGGCACGGTGGCGGGTGCCTGTAGTCCCAGCTACTCGGGAGGCTGAGGCAGGAGAATGGCGTGAACCCGGGAGGCGGAGCTTGCAGTGAGCCGAGACAGCGCCACTGCACTCCAGCATGGGCGAAAGAGCGAGACTCCGTCTCAAAAAAAAGGGCATTAACATACATGTCATCAGTCAAAATGCATATGAAATAGGGTGAAGAAGAATTTTAAGTCACAATTTACAACTCTGAGCTGAGAAAGCTCAGATGAGTGACAGCGAAGAAATACAAGAGGCACACATGGAAATGAGCGGTGAGCAGGAGAAACTGGCAGGGGAGGGTAGTGTCCTGGATGGAGCAGAACATGAAATAGAAGGAATGCCAGTCCTCGCAGGACAGAAGTTTCTAGTAATTCCTGTGCTGTGCTAAAGGTGGCATGGACGAGGTGGCACCTGCTGTGGGGTTAATTGAGTGATGGAGTCAGGGAAAACATAAAATGAACAATTCACACTTGGAAGAAGCTGGAGAACAGGAGAGACTCTGAGAAATGCCACAATATGCCTGATGGAGCTAGGTTCCTGTCAGACTTGTGGAGGTTTCCAATCTTGGTTCTGCACCCTCAACTTTTCCCAGGGGGAATTCCTGGGGGCAAGACCCAAGTGTGGGCTCCTTGCCACAAATATCTTCTCTGGAGATATTCTTAGCTGGCTGGGTTTTAGGAAAGTGGAGGTCACTGGAGAGCCTACACGTGCCCTGCATTTTCCAGATGGGGAACTGAGGCACTGGCTGAGCCAGGGTCTGTCAGTGGCCTCTGCCAGCCCCAGCCTTTGCTCAGCTGCAGTCCTGGAGCTCTTGAACTTGGAGACTCAGCTCCCGATCCTTTCCTGAGTCAATCCTGTCCCACAGGGTTGTGTATGTTATGGGGAGAGGAGGAAGTTGTTTTAAGGCTGGAGTCCAAGAGCAGCACCCCAATATCAGGTGAAGGGCTCTGTTTCTCACACCCACCCTCTTTTCTGTGGGTTCATCTGTAAGTACAAAGGCGGCAAGTTGATATAACTTCACTTGACAACTGTCATTGAGAAGGACAGAGAGATTCCCAGGGGGAACATTCTGCAATGGGTTTGTTATGTCAGCCAGAGACATAGGCTGCAGAGTGGTGGCAGACAGGCCACAGACTTGGCATCCCAATTAGGTCACATCCGCTGCTTGCTAGACTTCAAGTGTCATTGCAAACTGCATTCTCCTGCCACACCCAGAACATCAGGCGCCCTCTCTATGGATGCCTGCCGCAGCCAACCCCAGGAGCGGTGTTCCCACTGTCCCCGGCTGCTCCATCCACAGGACCCTGCCTATTGCCAGCCTACTCTGTGCAGTCTCCACTTCTGTCTGATCCCAGCTTCTTGCTTAAGTAAATGAGCAAATGCCTGTAGCACATTCAGGAGTGTCTGCACATAGTAGGCATCTCGTGAGTTTCTATCCATTTTATTACACCACAACTGTCCGTCTTCCTTAATCAATGACACTCAAGTGCCTGCTATGCATCAGGTGCTTTCTATGCCTTCTCCCATTTAATCCCCCTCCACCCTAGAAGGTAGATTCAACAACCATAGTTCCTATTTTACAGATAAGGAAGTTGCTGCTCAAGAAATGAGGTTCCTTGGTCAAGGTCAGGGAATGTGTGAGTAATGAGCCAGGGATTCAAACCCAATCGTGTCTGGTGCAAAGCTCAGGCTCTCTCCAACTTGAACATTGAAGCTTCAACCCCAGTCAGGGCGTTCTTCCCCACTCAGCCCTCTACAGCCAGGCCGAGGGGCTTCAGTACTGACTGCTGGTGTAAGCCCGCATCTCCTGTCCACGGAACACTTATCCTACACTCACCAGGCACTTCTGAGTGTCCTTGTGCTGTTCTAGTAGGACAAAGTCACCGACTCATGCCTAGCATCCTTCCTCATCCCTCCAAACTCTCCATCTCTCTCTGGACACAAATCTGGGAGCCCAAGAATTGGCTGAAAGGTGCTGCTGTTCCCACCAGCCACCTGCCACCTTTGTATTTCTGGCAGGGAAATTATATTTCATTACCTTAAAATGTATTTAATGGGGCATTCATTCCTGAATCTTCTACAGAAACTCTTGAAACAGGAGAGTAAATACCTCAAAGGTATGAGTTAAAGGGCCTTCTCTATGGAGCCAGGCTGGCCACATGGGGGGCCCTGCTTACTTCAGAAGGAGCCCCCAGCCACCCGGCTTCCCTGCTCGCATGGGTACCTGCTCGACCGCCCTGATGTGCAGCATGGAGAATTGCTGTGTGCTCTCGAGTGAGGCAGCCTGGATGTAGACTTACTAAGTACGGAGAGGGGAGGGAGAGAGAATGGACACGTTCTGCTGGTGGGGAGTCCCTGGAAGCATGGCTGTGGCTCCTGGGTCATCCTCCCCCTGCCTTCATTCCTGCCTCAGGAGGATACACTTACTTCCCTTCTTTCCCATTCATGGGTCATACCTGGCCATTCACTGCCTGAACATGCACCCCAATCTCTAAGCCAACCCACGAAATATGCCAGCAGCCTTGGCATCAATATCCAGCCACGCCTGGCAATTCTGAGCCCCAGGAAAATAACACCCAGTGGGCAGGTGCTGCTGAACCCCCACTTTCCCTCTACATGCTGGCGGGTTTACTATGGAGAACTGGTGGGTAAAGCCCCTGCTCGGACGACTTTGAGGGATGTTCTACAGTGTCTTTCAGAGGTCCACAACAAGACTAAGCTCCACCTACCCACAGGGTCACGTGCTCCATAACAGCTTTCTTGCCCCTGCTTCCATCTCCCCAGCCCCAGTCAACTGGTATTTCCTAGGGTCGCCTGCCAAATAAACTGTTCATGCTTGACGGCTTGTCTCAAGTGTATTTCAGAGAGCACCAAACCAGGACAGCTGCACACATCATTCCCAGAATCTCCCAGCTGCCCCCAGCTCAGGGACAAGCTCCCCCAAGGACTCTCCCTTGCTGATCAGCCACATGGTTCAGCCCAGGAGCTGGGCCTCCCTTTCTCCCTACACTTCCTTTCCAACTTGCATCTCAGGCCACCTTCAGGACTGAGGCCTGACTCCCAGCTGGAGTCTTGCCCACTGAGGTCTTAAATACGGCCCATCATCTGAGTCCCACTCTTCTCTCCATCTGTCCCAGTGGCAGCCGTTCCCAGCATCAACTAAGGCCCTTGAATCTGTTCGGGCCATGAGACTGGTACAGCTGCAACCTGAGAATCAGGTCCTCACTCTTCCCCTCCCATCAGTTGAAGAACCTGACCTCAGACAGACAGAAAGAGATGAAATGCCCTGGGCTGAGACAGTTGTGTTTGGTGGAAAGATATCAAGAGTAGGAGGCAGACGGCTATGTGCTCCTATCTCAGCACTGCCATTTGCAAGCTGCTCTGCCTTGCGGGAGTTAATTTCTCTGAGATTCAGCATCTCAACACTTAAATGATATGTGGCGGAGATGGCTAACTGTCCCCCATGGTTTGTCCCCCCTCTTCCATAGCACAAAATGAGATGGGGGCTGCCTGGGCAGGGACTACATTTCTGGGCATTCCTTACACTGAACCGACTGCTATTTATCATTTAGTTATCACCAACAAAATGAGTAGAAGGGAGGCCTATCACTTCCAGACCAGTGTGGTTGAGATGCCAACTTATCTTCTTCACCATCTCTCCCAGCTTCCTCCCAGATGCAGGGGACTCCAGAGTTCTAAGCCTGGGTCCCTGAATCACCACATGGAGGAGAGCTGCCTGTTAACCAGAAGCACCAGCATTGTATTATTTGAGCAAAAAATATTCATTAAGCTACTGAATTGTGGAGGTTTATTTATTATAGCAGCTGGCATTAGCCTAGCCAATATATAATCATATCTCCATGTTGTGAAGAGCTAAAGGGATCATACAGATAGCAGCTACATGTAATGAGCACTTACTGTGTGCCAGACTCTGTTCTTCACATGCATGGTCTGTCTCACTTAATCCTCAAAGCAATGACATTATCCATATTTTATAGCTGGGGAAACTCAAGCACAGAGAGGTGAAATTATATACCCAAGATCACACAGCTAGGAAGTACTAGATCTGACAATAAATCTGTGTTCTTAACAATTAAGTTGAACTGTTTCCCAAATGCAATGTTAAATAGCATTTAATACAGTGTCCGGCACAGAGTGAGTGTTCCACAAATGGGCACAGTCACTGTTAATTAGGCTGAGCAAATGCACACCCCAGGAGCGTCTCCTCCTCAAGGCGCTGACATGGGTGTCCTTGCAGCTTATCCTGTTGCCTGATGCTCCACTGCCCCATCTGCTGGTGCCTAACATCAGCTCCCCTCCATCTCTATCCCAGTGCCCTTACTGGTCTGCAGACCCCTGCTCAGCCACCGTGCACAGGCGTATCCCTTTCCTCGACGTTCCCCTGGGCCAGGCAAAGTGGGGAAATCTGTTCAGGGTCTCCTAAACTGTTGGGGTCTTTGTCTAAATGGGGCTGAGGCTCTCACTCTGGGCAGATGAATGACACAAGGGCGCCCTCTCTGGTGGGTGCAACCCTGGGGTTCCAGCCTCACCTGAGTGTCCTCAGTTCAGGACACAGCCCGCCCACCTGAACCTGACCAGTCACGGCTTCCAGATGCCCTAAGTCACTCCTCAACAGGAATCCCTCCTATCAGGGAGCCTGAAATGAAACCCAAGATTTCCTGAGGCTAAAACATCCTTCACAGCCCTTCCCTGCAGCTGACAGCCCCATGGGGGAGCCAGCGAGCTGTCCCCTGCTCCCCTGGCAGAGGCCTCTGCGAGGTCCCCTGGACAGCTTCTGGCCTTGGCTTCAGCCCAGCCTCCCCCAGGGCTATTTCTGGCCAGGCGGGTAATAGATTTCTGTCTCCTTTTTGAGGGCCTTTTGTGTGCCCTCAAACCTGGGGCCAAATGCTCCCCCTCCAAAAGAAAAAAATATTAACAGCCATGCTTCCAGCCCCTGCACTAGGAGACTTGTGGGCCAGACGACCCCAGAGTGAGCTGGCTGAGGTTTCATTTCTGGTAACTGCCCACCCCTCTTCCCTGAGCCTGGCTTCACAAAGCTCGCTTGTGGGACACCAGTGAAGCATCTAATGTGTGGGATATATGGAGGCAGGGACGCCTGCCCTGTATTTCCTGGCCTGTGATTTATGAGGTGGGGCTGGGCTTGCTTCCCTCCCTCCCCAGCCCAACCCTGCCCAGTCCGGGAGATGCAGAGGCTGGAATTCTCCCCGGTGGGGGTCCAGGAAAGGGGACCCTGCCACACTGCTCCAGGAATCTGCTGTGTCTCCTGCCTGCCTGTTAGAGGCTAAAGGAAGCCATGATTTCCACATATACATAAGGAAACTGAGGCACAGTTAGGCAGCTAGACTTGGGTCCCAATTGGGGCAGCTTGGGCCAGCAGAAGTTGCCTTCTGGAGGCCAGCATTTTTCATACCTGTACTCATTGGAATCTTCTGGGAGGTGTTTAAAAATGCTGATTTCCAGCAAGAACTCTCAAGAGACTGACTCAGCCATGTTCGGGACACACTGTCATAGAGGGTGCACTTTAATAGGCATCAGACAACCCCTCAGGGATGATGTTGAAACCTACAGAAGTCCCAACCCTGGCCTGAGCCTGCACCACATCCTGAATCTACAGGGGATGGGCCTGGGCATTTTGCTTTTAACAAAGCCTGAAAACTCCTGAATATGAAAGCCGAAAGGGACTGTGACATTACAGAGTCCAGATTTCCTGTTTTCTGGATGAGAAGACTGAAGCTGGGAGTGAGAGGAGGTCTTGGCCAAGGTCACACATCAGGGTGGTTGGGCCTTTCCTTGAAGACAGGAGAAGAGAGAGGTGTGGGCTCTCCAGGAACCTGGAGGAGGTGAAAGGGAGAAAGGAAGAGCTTCACCAACCTGAATGCAGATAGGCTTGAACATCTCTACCTCCGGGATGCTGGAGTTGACGCCTGATCCCAGGCATCTGTCCTTCCATCACTCAGGGTCAGAAAACCCCTCCCCACTTTCTGCAGTGGGACAGAAGTTCCTCCCTCTAGTTAGTATCAGGGCTTGGCATCTGTAAGTTTGTCTTGAAGGCTGTGTCAGGCCCCTGGACAGGTATCAGATCCCTGCTCTCCAGGAAAAAATCACAGCCATCCCCTAACTGCCCAAACATGGACCCAGTCAGCCTTTCCCCATGACCCACCCCCAGAACCCTGGGGCCCCTGGGGCACCCAGTCCCCAGGCCTGGGCACAGGCTGCTTGGGCAGCATATGGATGTGTATTTGCCTGAATTAAAAGGAAATAGATGGATGGAAGGGAAATTGTGTACAATTAATAAATGGCAGTGCTTGGTTTGGATTTTCCATTGCTTTCAAGTTTCAGAGAACATTGCTCCCATGAGAACGGACAGCTGTGACCTGACAGAGGAAGGCCGGACATGGAGCCAGATGCCCAGGGGCTCGTCTCCCAGCCTGGCACGTGACTGGGTGTCTTGTGAGTGCTGCCATCCCTCTCTGAGTCTCGGCTTCCTTAGCTGTAAAGTGCAGGCTGCCAACTCTCCTTCACCGAGTCTCCGTCACAGCTTCCTGGGAGCCTGATTTGGGATGACGCAGGCGGAAGTTCCCAGCATGCATAAGTGCTGGATAGACAATTGTCCCCTAGAAGGGGACACACAAACAATTCTCAGAGGGAGCTCTCTGGCTTGTCCACGTGAAGATTCTGCACACCAAACACATTTTATAAACAGCACGTGTTAGCTAGCAGACGTGGGTGTTCTCTCACTGTTGTGGAAAGGGGTGGAAATGTAGTCAGGTAAATATTTTTCAGGAAAGATCTTTCTCTCAGTACTTTTTCTGCCACCAGATGTGTGAAAATTGAGAGAATGAATATAGAATTATCTTCTTGAGAGATTCTCCCCACCAATCTTTACTGAAATTTAACAGACATATAGGAAAATGCACAATCCTGAGTGATAGCTCAGTGGGTTTCACGAACTAATCATTAGACATCCATGAAACTTGTACCCCAGGTCAAAAAGCTTCTAGCAGCAGCATCTTAGAGTCTCTGTTGACCCAAAGTCCCCTCCCAGTCATGAGCTCCCTGCCCACAGCAACCATAACCACTATCCTGGGTTCTACCAGTCTGCTCTTTAACTGTATATGAATAAGTCCTACAGTATGTAGTGTTTGTTTGCTATCTGGCTTCTTTACTTTGATGTTACATTAGTGGTTTTAATTTGCCTTTCCCTGATTGGTAATGAGATTGAACCTCCTTACATATACTTATTGGCCATTTTGTGAAGTACCTGTTCGAATCTTTTACCTAGATGTCTATCGGGATATCTGCCTTTTTATTGATTTGCAGGAGCTCTTTATTTATGATGGACACTGTTTAGGTATTTAGGTCCTTTATGAAGACTCCCTACCTCTTACTCAGACATTTCATCCTGAGGACTTCAGGAGTTCTGGTCCCAGTGGAAACCCATTGAATACAATCATTCAAGAGACTCCTCCCTAGCTCTCAATAGCAGCTTGATGCTGTCTTCTTCTTCAGAATGCACTGTGGCTCTGCTGCACATAAAGAAGCTGGAGAATTTTGTCTCCGGGCTCTTCTTGCCTCTACCTCCCTCTGTGACTCTTTTTCACTTTTTGGTAACCTACCAGCTAGGTTCTGTTTCCATGGGCCTTGCTCTCAGCTGGCAAAAAAACAAATCACTTTTAAGGTGTATGGGGACCAGGTAGCTTCATGTCTTTTGGTTTCTGCATGGATGGGAGTGTAAGGAGGGTGGGAGTGGGACCTCAAGGAGTAGCGGGCACCCTCTTACTGCCTGTCACTGCACCTGGGACTCCCCCACTAAAGCTTTAATCCTCAATGACGGCAGCTATTTACAACATGGGGGAAGTATTTCCGTATTTCAGCTGCAGGCTCAGGTGCCCCAGTGTGTACCAACTGAATCCCAGTTTGCCTGTTGCTGAGCCCTGACCAGGTCTGTGGTGTTGGGCTGATTTTCATCTTAGCCTCATCCCTGCCTGGGCCCAGAAGGAACAGCATGTGCTGCTGCCTCTGGCTCACTTGCATCCCATAACACCACACTTTTGATCCTCAAACCTTACGCCAATCACACATTCCTATTCACAAGTCAGCAGCTCACTTTTGGCCTCCATTGGGCAAAACGCCATCACAGAGCTTTATGGGAAACTTCAAGGGATAAGGCGGCAATGTGGGATCACAGGCACCATGGTAGATAGGCTGAGTGAGGGAGATGTTTTTCAGCAGGGGTCAGATTTAGGGAATCCAGCTGACTTCAGTGAACCGGCGGGAGGCCGAGCTCCATGCTGTTCCTGGACATCTCTTCTGGAGCTGGATATACATTACTCTCTGTTGCCTAATTGTCCCCAGAGCAGGAAACCAAAAGGTCTTGTGGAAGTTATTGCCTTGACATTTTGACTGAGCCATTTCCCCTCCAGGTGGGTGACCCAGAGCCTGTGTGTGTTGGGTAGAGACCAAAAATAACATTCACTGGTCTTAAAGTCATGTCCCCTAAAGCGTTCCCTTCTGCACTTCTAAGTTCTGAAAGAATACTTTTTAAAGGTTAGGCATCTCCTCCAGGAAAGGCGTTTTGTTGTCTTATTTGAGCAAAGAATGCACTTAGAGCTTCCAATTGACCCTGCCAGCCTGAGCAGAAGAGAGATTTCATCTACAAGGGTCACCATGAGGGTAAAACTTGAAACACATTTTCCTTTTTTTAATGGAATACATGCTCAAGAGGAAAGATTCAAATGATAGAGACGGTCTGAATGCTCAGCCTAAATGTTCAGTGCTTTATGACAAGAACAAGCATGTTACCAGCACCATTTCCGTGAGTGCATCGGTCAGTGAAAGCTATGCTATGCTGTGGTAACAAGTGAGCCCCCAAATATCAGTGGCTTGCAACTACAAAGATTTCTTTCTTGCTGAAGTTACTTGTCCATGGGGGATTGGCTGTACTCTGTTCTGTGTCTCCTTTACCCTGGGACCTTAGTTAAGGGAGCAGCCCCTATCAGGGATGTTGAGGCCTCATGATGAAAGGAAACCAGAGAACTCAATGGTACCAGGAAACAGCTTTTAAAGCTTCAACCCAGAAGGGATAAGTGTCATTATTATTGTATTTCATTGGCCAGAGCAAGTTACATGGCCAAGCCAGCAGTCAGCATATGGAGAGTGCATCTTTTGATCATGATGGGCAAAGGTCAGAATGAGTTCTGCCTCTATAGAGCTTTTATTTCTAGTTCTCCCAGGACCTTCTCACCCTAAAGGATGGCTTGTCTGAAACCTCTTTATTCCACATACCCCTGGCTCCGTGGGTGCTCCATCCCTAGCATGCCCTAGCGTGTGTTCTGCAGAATGCTATTTTTCCAATGTCAATAGCTGTTCAGAGAGGAAAGGGTTCCATGGTTAAATAAGTTTGGGAAACACTGAGTTAAACAGGAGTCTTTACTGCAGGGTCTCAGAGCCTTTAATACCAAGTGAATTGTCCATTTTAAAGAAGGAGTCCACGGGGCCACTGCCTTGTCCTTCTAGGTCAGTGTTCGTCATTTCAGCTGCACGTTAGAATCAGCTGTGGAAATTTTAAGGCCATCCTGATGGCCAAGCTGCACCCCAGACCAATATCCTTACCATCTCTGTGGGCAGAACAAGCATGGGCATTTTCTAAAAGCTCTCCACATCCCCCTCATGATTCCAATGGCAGCCAGGTTTGGGAACCACTTCTATGGGGATGATCCATCTGGGAATTGGCTGTCCACAGGGTTGATCTAGCAGTCAACATTCAAGAAGAGGCTGGGGAGGATTGGTAGCAGTTTCTTGCACCTGCTGAGTAGACAGGCTGCAGCCAGAATGTCCAGGACAGCCTAGATGGGCCAGTGGTCTTTAGAACTGAACTTGCAAAGAGTGAGGAAGAGGCTAATGTAGAAACTGCCTTAGCTGTATTCCACATAGGTTCAATCTTGAGTCATCCCTGGGTAGGACAAAGGGAAGTCTTGACTGCCGCATCACTTGGTAACTCATGGGGCCAGAGCACCACCATCAGGGTCATACTCCTGCGTCTTGTACCTCCCCACTCACTGTACAGTAAGAAAGCAAGCAGCTGCTCCATCTGTAGGTAGGGGTTGGGACTTACTCACCTCTGTGTCTCCCTGATCCAGTGCAGTGCCAGTCACATAGTAGTTGCTCACTAAATGTTGCACAACAGAGTGCAAATACATCCCTTGTCTTAAAGGAGCCCCTAATAATCTCAAGGCTTTTGCTTCCCATGTCTGTTGTACAGGGTTCAATTCAGATAAACCACAGGGAAGCAGCGTAAGCTTATAGATTCCTTTGACGTCCAACATGGGGACTATCAGCACAGGTTTAAGGATTAGCAGCTTTACTGTGGCTGCAGAGGAAATGGAAAATTAAGGCTTATGTTTTGGATTATGAAATGGAATTGGTTCCCTTTATGCCTCTTAGGGGAAGAGAGAAACATTTCCATCATCTCAATTTATAAAAAGCAATCTTAAGGCCAAGAAGAGATAAGTGGAGTAACTCAGAAACCCTTAATTTGGGCCATTTCTTAAATCCCACCAGTCTGCAATTGGTGCACACGAACTTCCCTGCAAGTGTTGCATTTCCTGAGGCTGGCTGTTCCTCTGAGAGACAATCCAGCAGGTTGAGGGGACTGTGGCCTAGGGAGCAGGACAGGGATGGGAAGGAAAGGGTGGGAGCAGAGTGTGGTAGCAGATTTGAATGACAGGCTGAGCATATGCACTTTATCTCCTGGGCCAGTGGCTCGTGACCTCAGTGAGTATCCAGATGCTGTGAGGCTGTGTTGAAAATACGACTGCCTAGACCTCCCCCTACACACAATTTTTATTCAGTAGGTGTGAGATAGAAAGTGCCTCTGGTGGGTGAATTTGAGCAGGCAAATGACTTCATAGTGTAGGAAGCCCAGCCAGCTGGATTCAAAGCCAACTCAAGTAGTGTAGCAGACACTGTGGGTGTCCTGGTCTAGCCCCTCGCCTGACCCCTTCAGTGCACATCTGCTTCACTTCCATTGCCCGCCCTGCATCCCTTTCCTGAGGTCTCTCTCTGGCCCTAAATCAACTCTGCGCTTCCAAATAGCAGGCCAGAAATGCTGGAGAATTAGCTCTTCCTGGGAGCAGTCCCGAACCAGTGACTGATGGGAGTGGGGTATAAATACCCCAGCTCCCTGGTCCATTAGGTGGGATAGCTTGGAGGTGCATGCTCTACCCAGTCTCCCAGATGCCCCCAGCAGGATTGAGCTCCAGTTGCCACACAGGGGCCACTTGATAGCACATCTTTCATGGGTCTCCTTCCTGTCCTTGTCTCACTTCCCACTGCCCAGCTGGTGTTTTCTGGAATCTCCTGCCCTCATACCCTTGTCTCAGGCTCTGCTTCTGGAAGGACCCAAAAGATGGGAGTCAGCGAGAGCTGTGTTGTGTGGCGTTGAATACACTAACCAATACAAAACTACATATAAAACTACATGTAAAGCATGGGGATAGCAGACACAAAATTTAGCACAGTGGTTACCTCTCTGGGGTGCGGGGGCAGGGGCTGGCAGGGGCAGTCTTGGGGTTGGTCTATTTTCTCAGCTGGGAGGTGGGTTCAGGGATATGTATTTCATGATTCTTTATGCCTTACATGTACATTATATATTCCTCTTTGGAATGCATGACATAGACTCAATAATAAATTATTGTAAAATTATCTGGGGACCAGATAAACCCTATTTGCTGGCTGCATCTAGTCCTAGGCCACCTGTTTCTGACACCTCCCTTACAGATAAGAAAACTTGGACTCTGAGGGCTTTCAGCCACGATATATTGCTTCGTTTTACATTTTTACAAATTGGGAAATTTCACATCAAAATAGAAAGGTTCAACTCCCTTGAAAGATAATCAGAAGATCGGACAAGGCTGGACCCACGTTTCTACAGGGTAACAGCTGCCAGAGCTGTGTCACTGGGGACCTGCTAGGCCGGGCGGAGCGCCTGCTGCTCCATCCCCAGAGCAGCATCTGTCCTTCCCGTGACCTTTCTGTCCTCCCCTGTAGACGTCTGAGCCGAGCTCACAAATGGGAGAACCTCTCCAATGGTTCACTCATGCAATGCCCTCGGTGGAGAGCCCAGCACAGGCCCAGTGCTAAATAAGGCCACTCCTTGTCATTGTGGTTAGAGAAGATAACTCCAACACCCGAGGGGGGCAGCCAGGCTTAGTGTCCTTGTCCTGAGCCTGCTGAGGTGCTGTGATGAGGCCAAGGTCACCGTCTGGACAGCAGTACCATCAGGACTCCACCCAGTCCCTGGGGCGTATCTGCAGGTCCATTAGGCTTCAACTCCAGGGAGCAGAGGCCAGGCCGAGCTCCCCAAGGCCTTGGGTGCCCCAGCCCAGGCCAGCTGCTCTGACAGAACCCACACTTTGTAGCCAGAGGCGAGGCAGGGGCAGTGGGGGAGACCTGCCAGACAGGTGGCATCTCAGGCCTCCGGGATGAGTGGGACAAAGGGATGCGCTTGAGTTCCGCCTCCCAGAGCAGCTCCTCCCCTGGCCGGGGAACGGAGGTGGACTTCGGGGCCTGAGAATCGTTGCCAGCGGATGGAGGCTTTGTTTGCCTCGCTGAGTCCCCAGACCAGGGGCCGGCCGGAGAGAGGGCTCTTTCCTGAGAGGCTGGACTTTCCCACAGAAACAAAGTGGGGCTTGTTAGCCGGGCATGAATCTTGGCGTGAGGCGGCCTGGGCCAGGCTCAGCGCTGCCAGGCGGCGGCTCCGCGATATCAGGCAAATTCCGCCTTCCCCACAGCTGGGGCTGACAGCAGGAAGCCCCAGGGAGGCTCCGGACAAAGGCAGAAAAATGGGCCACGTTTATTCATTCACTGACCAGCCCAGGACTGGCTGGCCCAGGGGCCCTGTCTCCATGGCTACGGGCGGCCTTCAGCGCTCCTGGTTGGCTCCTCTGTGACCACAGCCCCTCCACGGCCACACACCCCAACACACAGAGATACAGCATCATGAAGGCAGAGGCTGCCTTGGGATGGCTCTGCCCCAGGGAGCGTGGGGCCATCTGAGCCAAACAGAATAGAGGGCTTGGACACAGCCCAGGGTGTGAGTTGAGCTCTGAATGTCAAGACCAGTCCTGGGTGAGTGAGGCGAAGGCAACAGGTTCAAATCCACACACCAGCTAAGCACCTACTGTGTGCGGGGCAGGGGTACATCCATCAAGCCAACTCGGTTTGTTCTCACTCCTCTGGTTCGAAAATAGAGGCTGGGGAGAGCATTGAGGGAGGCACACCCTTTGCCTTGGGAAGGTATCAGGCAGGAACTGTCATTGGCATTGAGTCTTGAAGGATGCATAGGAGTTTGCCAAGCAGGGAGGCAAAGGGCATTCCAGGCAGAAGGAATGGCTTGAGCACAGGCTCCAAGGCCTGCAAGTAATGTGTAGTGTGATTAGGGTAACTGAAAGGCTCTTTGAACTGGAGTGGAGGGAAGAGGACACAGCTGAAAATGAGGCAGTTGTCGGGGTGGGATGACCATGCAGTGTGATTCAGAGAACTGGGGCCATCTGCTCCCCTGTCACTGTCCTGTTAGAAAAGACCCCCAGTAATTCTGCGAGTTGTGAATTTCAGGGAGGACAGAGGTTAACGTACAGCTAATACTTTGCAGTTTACAGAGACCTTTCATATATTCACGTGATCTTATTTAGACCTATGGCCACCCAGCTGGGAGGGAGCTGACAGGTGAGGAAACTGAGGCCCAGAGAGGTGCCGGAGGCCTCTGAGCCAGGAAATGGCCTGTCGGGACTGGAATGCAGGGCCCTGAGCCTGAGAGCACTCCCCGGTAAGGGGCTGGAGCCCCGAGGGAGGAGCGAAATGATCATGGTCATCTTTGTCCCGTGCTTGTAAGTTCTAGAACTGCTACAAAGGAGCAGCCACGAGTGTCCCGCCTCCCAGACCACTCCAAGCTGCTTCTAGAGGGACTGGAGATCCCGGAGCAGAAACAGGTCTAAATCCCAGGCAACTTAGAATCTGGGATATGGTGAATGGGTCAGAGCCTGGGAGCAGGCACAAGAGAGGCTCTCAATGTCTGATGGCCCAGACCACACTTCCTGTCTTTCATGAGCCCACTCTGCTTCTCTGGCCCTGGGTCTCCCAGATGGAGCCAACGGGCTGGGCCTGCAAGGGTGACCTTGGGACCCAAAGGCTGGTGGGAGGGGGGTGTCATGAGACACTGCTATGACGTAGTGTCATTTAGCCATCACAACAACCTCTGTTATGCAGGTGAGGAAACTGAAGCTCTGAGAGCAGTAGCTCCCCTGAGCTGTGCAGCTGGAGAGTGCTGCGCTGACGGCAGAGCTGGGGCTCTTTGCAGGTGCCCAGAGGAAGGGTTTGCTCCCCTTGCCGAGTTTCCTCATGCTCACTTCCACCCCCAGCCCTCAGGTGTGTCTGACCTCTGTCCACTGAAAGGCACCTTCCCTCACTCTGCTGCTGGGCTCAGCTGTCTGCTCTCTTTCTGCTGCCTCTGACTTTTGCCAACTTGACGTTGGCTTCCGGTTCCTTCTGCCTTTCAGAGCTTGACATTGTTGATCTTCATCCTGAAGTCTCACCTGAGTCTCCTTCACCTGGTTGTGCTACTCAGAAAAAATAAAAAATAAAAAATAAGGAAGAAAAAGGAAAAAAAAAAATAAACAAAACCAAGAAAAAGGAAGAAGAAGAGGGCTGTGGGATTAGCACCAAAGCCTCTTGGGTGCAGACCTGCCCATTGGCCTCTTCTCAGGGTGCTTTTGGCTTTGGGTAAAGAAGAAATGATGATAATGATACCTAAAAACCATTTAGGACAGATATGGCAAACATAGCATAGCAGGATCACCCTCCAATCTGGCACCTGAGGCAGGCATAGCTAATCGATCATAGCACTGTCTCTGGCTCAGCTTGGCCTCGGCTTCAGCATTCTTCTCAATGCAGGGATCAGGCAGCCACCACCAGGCAGTCAACACCCAAGAGAACCTGCACTTGTCACCCCTGCCTATGAGTCTGTGCTCTCCATCCGAGCCTCACTTTTGCCCCATTTGTCCAGGCAGGTATAATTATCTTCATTTTATAGGTGAAGAGACTGAAGCCCAGAGTGATATTTTCTGCAACACACAGTTACTTCATGACAGAACTGAAGATGAGGACTGAGGCCTCTCTCTCTGTCCCTGCTCAGGACATGGTTTTTTTTGTTTGTTTGTTTTTGTTTTTGTTTTTTTTGAGATGGAGTCTTGCTGTGTCTCCCAGGCTGGAGTGCAGTGGCGCAATCTCGGCTCACTGCAACCTCTTCCTCCCAGGTTCACGCCATTCTCCTGCCTTAGCCTCCTGAGTAGCTGGGACTACAGGCGCCCACCACCACGCCCAGCTAATTGTTTATATTTTTTGTAGAGACGGAGTCTCACCATGTTAGCCAGGATGGTCTCGATCTCCTGACTTCGTAATCCACCCGTCTCGGCCTCCCAAAGTGCTGGGATTACAGGCGCGAGCCACTGCGCCCGGCTGCTCAGGACATGTTTAAAAGGCCCCATGCAATCAAGGAGGTAGCATTTGAATAGATTTATTCTTCCTTTTTTTTGTTTTCCAGTCCCATTTTCCACTGCTTTGGTCAGGGAGTGAGTCCCCTGATGTCATCCGAGGATATGAGGCATCTCTAAATCTGGCCGTCCCCTGAAGCACCCAGCCTCACCGACTTCCTGAAGCATGGATGAACGCTGCTGCCACAAATGTGCTGTGACAGCCGCTGACAAGGAGAGCGAGTGAAGTTTGTGCCATCCTGCTGAGCATGAGGGAGCTGCTTGGGGAAGCCAGGGGCTGGGGCATCTCAATAGAACTGAGGGCAGCCTCGGGGGGCTTCACAGCACACCCACCCCCAGATCACTGCTGATTCTGGGGGATGCATGACAGAGCTTTCTGACCTTGAACTTCCCTTTGGCTGCTAAACTGAATGAAGCCTCCTTCCTAGACCCAACCACCTGCTGAGTGTCTCTCTCTTCTGTTCTTTGTCCCCAAACCTGCCCCCAAACCTGGAACCCTCCTCTGCACCTCCACACGCAGTGGGTGCCAACTGTCTCCCACCTGCCTGCCTGGGTCTCTGCTCCTCAGCTTCTCACAAGTGGCTGTGTTCTTCCACTCACCTGCTGAGACACCCACTGGCTCACCAGCCCCCATCCTCTCCACACCCAGTCTCACCTGCCAGGCTCGCCTTCTTCCCCATCACCTGCAGACAGGTCATTTCCCAGACATACTGCCCTACTCCGACTAGTTGGCATGGTGAGGCCCTCACTCGCTTCTCTCCAGGGTCCCATGTGCTCTCCAGGCACAAATTCACCCAGACATTTCTTGATCTAGCTCTGTCCCAGAAAGCGTTACCTTTGCAATGGCAAATACCTGTATTAACTGCCGTGCAAGTGACACATATTTATCATGTGCTTGCCTGTTCCAGGCACCGATGGCTGTCTTTGTTATTTTGTGTCAGGCTCCAGTGAGTGAGTCTGACTTATGATTGTATAGACTTAGCTCACATCCTCCTTCCTCCACCTTGACAGTCACGCTAATGACAAAGTTGTCATTTACTGAGCACTTGCCATGTACCAATCACTGTGCCAGGAGATTTACCTGCATGGGCTCACAAAATCTTTGCAATATTCTTGAAAGAGAGGCAAGTATGTTCCTCTATTTTGTAGATGAGAAAACTGGGCTCAGAAAATGAAGTCATTTTGCCCCAGGTCACCCAACCAGCAAGTGGCAGAACTATGTTTAAAAGTCAGGATTGTCTATTCCAGAGACCCTGTGCTGCCCACCATGGCACACAGCTTCTCCAGTCAAAGAAAGGTAGCTTAAAGATATCTGCTTTCCAAAATGCTTGGACATTTGTTAGAATATGGAAGAAGATAATATATGGTCCTGTCCTTGAAGAATTGATACTCTGTTTGGGGAAACAAAGCAACTCACATTGCCAGCCAATATTTATTTAAATTTCGTCTCAGAAAAATAGCAAAAGAGATTTTATTTAACCTTTCAACAGTGATTATCTGATTATGTCTGCTTGAGTATTCTGTAGGATAGACAGCTAAGGCAGTCATGGACTCAGTGGGAAAAAGTTCAGCAATCCATTATTAATGTCTGGGGCACAGGCATGGGTAGTGGAGGTAGATGTGCCACCAATTTCATTTCTTTGCTTCTATATAGTAGAAAACATGAGAGTTTCTAATAAATTCCTAACTATATAAAGCAGACAAGAGAGGAAAGAGAAAGATACCTGTGTGATTGGGAGAGGCTGCCTGAGGAAGGTAAGATATGACCTCTTTGGGGTCACTGTACCCCTGGAGCGTGAGGCATCATCAAGGCCAGATTGAATTTTCTAAGGTATGATAAAAAGTTTGGTTCTTCCATGTGCCTTGGTTCCTCTTTTCTAAAATGGCTAATTCTGTCCATCTAAGATCTAGAAGGCCCTTTCTGATGCCAATGTTTCTAAATAAAGATATCTAATAAGGGTGGAACACTTCACAGCTCTCAACCTCTTCTCAGACCCATCAGCTCATTCATATATCATAACAAGCCCATGATGCAGCCATTTTAGAGATGAAAAACTGAGGCCCAGAGAGCTGACACCCATGTTAGCAGAAGTTAGTGGAACCCAGTTCTCTTAACTCTGACCATTCTCTAATCCAAAAGTATATTTACAGATTTTCAAATAATTAGGAAATGTTAGTAATATTTAGAAGCTCCTCAGATGATTCTAGTTTTCAGCCATGGTTGAGAATGTTGCTAAAAAGTAAGTTTTATGGCTTATTTCAGAGAAGGAAACAGAGGTTCAGAGTGGTTAAGCAACTTGTCCAAAGTCACACAGCCAGAACATAGTGGAGTGGGAACTCCACTGAGGCAGGCTGACTGCTTAACCCATGTGTCTCTTGTGCCCCAGGCACTGTCACATATTATTTCATTTAATTCTCTCAACAACGTTATTTTTTTTAACTCTGAAAACTAATCCAGAAAAGTTAAATAACCAGCCCAAAATTGCAGAGCTAATAAAAGGCAGCTAACAATGTTTTCTATCTTGATTCTATTTGGGTGGACAAGTGTGTGCATTTGTCAGTAGTCATTTGATGGGTCACTTAAGATCTGTACATCACACTATATGTTGATTTTACCTTTAAAAGGCACAAATAAACTGACCTCTGGGTAACAATATCAAGCAGAGATATTGTGATGTCTCCTTCTTATTTGGAAATGCATTTAAAAGTAGAGTGAATGGATAAGGAGATAAATAAGTGGGCAGTTATGTGATAAAGATGGTGGGTCTATGGGGTTCACTACATGGGTGCTATTCTTTCACCTTTTCTGCATGTTTGAACATTTTACATAATAAAATGTTGCATGGGGGACAGCAGCCCAAACATTCCATGAGACTGAGTTCAGTGACGACAGAGATCTCTGCCTGTTTTGTGACTGAGTCTCCAGTACCAGGAATAGTGCCTGGCATGAAGCAGGTGCACAGTAAATATTTGCTGAATGGAAAATGACGGGAGAGTGTTTAGCCTATGGCTTTAACGCTTAAAGTAAACACTTACCTTGGAGAGAGGATTGGATGATATCTGTGAACAAGGGCAGTGGGAGGAGGGACACTGGGTAGAGTAGGGCGAGTGGGCACAGTAGGGCACAGAGCTCTGGTGGCTTTGCAAGCATGAACTCAGCTGGTTCTTACTTCTGGAAGCTGAGTGACATCCTCATCCCCAGACGTAGCTGTAGTCAGAGCTGGGCTTTATACGGGCGTGTGCTGCCCTCATGTGGCCAAGCAGAAGAATATTGCACTGGTGTTGGAAGGGCCTCTTTCCCCTGATCCCCGATGGGCAGTTAGTTACTCAGATGCTTGGAAGCAAAGGTTGCGGCCAGAGGAACTGTGTCTCTGGGGCCTGGGCTTCATGCCTCTCTCTTAGCTAGGAGATGTTGGTCAAATTTAAAACTTCCTCTGGGCAGGGTGGCACATCTGTAGTCCCAGCTGCTCAGGAGGGAGGTGGGAGGATGGCTTGAGCCCAGGAGGTCAAAGCTGCAGTGAGCTATGATTGTGCTGCTGTACTCCAACCTGAGCAACAGAGTGAGACCCTGTCTCTAAAAAGCAGAAAAGTTCCTCGTGCTTCCTATTAGCTAATGTTCTCCCAATGGGGGTGTGGATTTCCCAGACCTCACAGCCGTCCTGAGATTTGAGAGAAGGAGCCGCCATGTGTCAGCACCCACTGCTGCTGCTACTCCTCCATGGGCTGTTTTATTTGGGCATCCCACTGACCCTGCCAATGACGGTACATGAGACCACTCAAGATCTCATTTACGGACCGGAAAGCAGGGGCTCGGAGAGATCAAGTCACATGCAGCACGTTGGGGACAGGGAAACTGCCTCTGGGAAGTCCAGAGTGTAACAAAGAAGATGCTAGCTTCCCTCTGTGGGGTTTTGAGGACTCCCAAATTCTGGCTGAGGAAAGCTGGCAAGGAGCCAGGGAAGTTTGGAAAATCCCCAGTACTCACGTACACACCCTGAGCCCTTTAGCTCTCACAGAGGCAAGTTGGAGCTGTCATCCACCCCTTCCATCCCTGCCAGACCCAGCTGTGTGACCCTGGGGAAAGTTACTCAGCCTCTCTGAGCCCTACCTCAATGTGTCAAATATGGATCATAATACCCTCACCTTTTAAGGTTGCCGTGTAAATAAGTGATACAGTGCACACCACACATGCTCAGGAATTACTCCTTTTAGACCACAAGGCAGACATTGTATCTATTGTGTTCACTCCTGTAACATGTTTGGATGGGCCAGTTCTCAAAGAAGAGCAGGGTAAGAGTTAAGAGTGAAATCTTTGGAATCAGATACCTGGATCCAAATCCTGGCACTGCCTCTTCAGTATGGGTGATCTTGAACAATATATCAATGTAGTGACGGTTGTGCTGATGAATAGGTTAGTGTGAATAAAGAGCATGGTGCCTAGCACATACCAGATGCCCAAATAAATGCTAGCTGATAGTAGGATGACTCAAAGATGGGTATTCAACGTTAGCTATTGTTGTGAACAATCGTGGTAACAGCAAATTAATCATGTGAATTTCCCCTTCAAGGCTGCACTGGCTGCAGCTCTGCCCTGACTTCATCTGAATATATGCGTTGGGTGAGAGAACAGTGGCAATGATAGGAGTGCCCTCCTGTTCCCTGGACACAAATCACCCTGCACCAGCAGCACAAGGTCACCCAGCCCTCAGTCATGATGGTTCCCAGTGAAGGGGACCAGGTTATAGATGCACTCTGCACCCCCTGAGCTGACATGGTGGACTTAGGGTCTGGGCCATGATGCAGGGGCTTTCCTTTTCTTGGGATGCCCACACTGGTCTTAACACACTGGCCTGGCTGGCATGAGGGCCAACCTGAACAGTGGGAAGAGAAACAGCATGAGTGTGGTGGCTTTCAAGGCAGTGAGTCTCAGATGTCAATGTGCACAGTACTTCCTGGGGGGAAGTGCATTGTGAAAATGCGGGTTCTGACTCAGTAGTTCTGGGCTGGGACCTGCCATCCAGCTTTTCTAAAGCTCCCAGGTCACCCTGATGCTGTTCATTCAAGACCTCACTTTGAGTATCAAGGTTTCAAGAAAAGCAGGTTAAATTTACCTCCCAGGTGCACTGAGGGCTCATTGCAGCAGGTCTGGAATCAGCCTGGGCTGTCGTGCTGAAGTAAGAGATGTGCCTGCACAACATGGACCCCCGGGCAAGGCATGAAAGGTACTGACTGGTTACCATGGGTGGAGACAAGTTTCAGGGTGTCTGATATCAGCTTGTCAGCATTGTTTGAGGGTCACAATGAGACTGATGACCTGCAACTTGCCTCAGGGGCTCCCTCAGGGAACCCTGTGCAGTGCCGGGGCTGGTAACGCAGCATGTGTGCCTACATGATGAGCCCGCCATTGTGTGCTTCCTGATTCTAATACCTCAGGTGTATCAGTAGATCCTGATCTGAAAGAAAAATCACTGGTTGTCCCACATCAGTGTAACAACTGGAGCTCTCCGCTGACTCTCAGAACCCTTCACTATGAGGCAGCCTCTGGCCCTGATGCATATCCTCATTTTAATGCTCTTAATATCTTGTATTTTTTTCCTGAAATAAATCTTAGCTTGGTGAGCATAGCCATGTAAGGTCCTGTGAGTTTTACTTGTACTGGAACTCAATCTAACTGCCACTGTTAGTGCAATAGGGATTAAAAACTGTTTCCTGTGGGCAGGACACTGTGCTCAGCTCAATGGACTTAGAAGTAGTTACAATTCCATTCTCTGCTCTCCCAGGAGAGCTGCAATTCACAGGCTTGGCTACACTGGTGTTGCCTGGGGAGCTTTAAAAGCTACTAAGGCCTGAGCTCCATCCCCAGAAACGACCAATGGAATATTGGTCTTGAGGTTTTTAACAGCTCCCCGAGTGGTTCTAATATGCAACCAAAGGTGCAAACCACTCATAGATAATGAATACAAAGCAGCAATAGTCTTAGAAGGCCAGGTTGAGAATGGAACTAAGCCACCACCACTGTCTGGACCTTTGCGAAGTCCTGTCCCAAGGGTACAGTTATTGGTGTTAAATTTCCTACTCAAGGTTAGAGGTCAGCTATGGAAGTCTTTCATCTTTGAGGCACTGGTTGCCTTCCAAATGAGGGTCCAGGAAGACGGTCAATGCTCAACCAAAAAAACTCCTGCTGTCTGCAAGGGTGGAATTTCTGACCTCATCACACCTGGGTGAGGGGACACTTGGAAACAAGAGATCACATTTTTATGCTTCTCATGACACACACTGGGGATAAAACTCAATGCCAGACACACTTAAGAGAATCCTGTAGGCCTCAAGAGATGCACCACCTGGGATTAATGAGAGCTTTACTTTGAGACTTGAGTCTCTCTTCCAAATTTCAAAGCTTCTCATGCCCATCACAGCTCTGGGTTTTGCATATTTGCTATTGACCTTGAGCAAGGCATTTTCTTTCTAAGCTGTATTGTGATTCTTGCCTCAGAGTGGCATCACAATCCAGCTATCTTGAATTGCTCTGGCATCAGGGCCTCACAATCTCTGTAGCCACAGTCAACTAGTATGTAGTGATGAGCCCCAGAAGGAACTAAGCTGTAGCCAGGCAAGAAGCAAAGCAAATTTTGGAACAAGTAGGGCCTCATACTTTCTCCAACCAGCAAGGAGTCAATCGTTGTCCAGTGAGCTATGATAAGCACAATGACCATTACTCAGACAGTGAGCCATTTATTGGTTTTTACGTAGCTCTTTCACATTGTAGGCTTTCTGCTGGGGAAAGAGGAAAAGGAAGACAGGGTAGAGTACAAAGAACTGCAAAGCCTAGAGTCTTTGTGGACCACTCTTCTGGTGCCATTAGATGGGAATATCTTGCGGGAACCCCAAAAGATCCATTGCTGCTCTCTGAGGAGGAGTTAGAGTCAAACAGGCTCCTAAACCCTTTGCACATCTGGTTTCTCTTGAGAATGTGAGGCATCGTTGTGGTAGGTCATTTTGTGTCACTATAAAAGAATACCTGAGACTGGGTAATTTACTAAGAAAACAGGTTTAATTGACTCCTGTTTTTGGAGGCTGTATGAGAAGCATGGTACCAACATCTGCTTGGCTTCTAGTAATGCCTCAGGAATCTTAAAATCATGGCGGAAGGCAGCAGGGAGCCAGCATGTGACATGGTGAGAGTGGGCACAAGAAGTGGTGGGGGGAGGTGCCATGCTGTTTTAAACAATCAGATCTCTCATGAACTCCCAGAGCGAGAACTCACTCATCACCAGGGGGATGGTGCTAAACCATTTATGAGGTATCCGTCCCCGTGATCCAATCACCTCCCGCCAGGCCCCACTCCCAACATTGGAGATCACATTTCAACATGAGATTTGGAAGGAACACACATCCAAATCATATGGGACATTTTGGGGGTAACTTTGTCTAGTTCATTTCACTTCTCTGGTGCTCTAGAACCAAATACACATGCTACTCACAGAATGTGAGCCATTTATTATTTTTTTAGTAGCTCTTTCATTGTAGGCTTTGTGGTGTTAAATTTCCTCCCCGAGGTTAGAGACCAGCTTTGGAACCAGAACTTGACCACTGCAGGTAGTGATGATGTGATGTAGTCAGATTTGAGGTTGGAATCCCAGAGGGAAGTCAGTGACAGCCACTTTCCGCCCCAACACTACAAGATTCTACTTTTTAGCCTCTGTGTCCTTGGGTAACACAAGTTCTCAACAGAGTGGAAGGCCTCCCTTCCTTTAAAAGTCAGAAGGGGGTTTGAGAAAGAAGACTTCTCCCGACTTGGCCAGATTTGCTGCATGGTGCAGAACACTGAATGTCCAGCTGGCTCGGAGCTCTCCAGGGTCCTGATGGGTTCTGGCTTGGGTTCTCTGTGCCTGAGGCTGGCTGGCTCCTCCTCCTTGGTCCACCTCTTCCCCTGAAGGTGACTCCTCAGCTGCAGGTTCTGGAGGGCAGAATCCAGGACTGGGGCAACCTTGCCATGTCACCCTGGAAAACATCTATAAACTTATGTTTAATCAGTTTAAACCTAGTTACTCCCTGCCCCCAATGCTTTTATGACTTATTGAACAAATATTTTCCAGCTAGGTCTGGAACTTTTTGGCTTTTTATTCTTTGATTGCATTTGCCCTGTGAGTAACACCTTCTCCTCTTCTGCTCTTCTCCTTCTTTTCTCCCTCATGCCTCTCTCTCTCTTTTTAACCTTTTTCTTCTCTTCTCAGATTGAGTGTCTCCTTCTTCCAGGGGTAGAAAGAAACACGTTCTAATTATCTTCTGCAGAAATGATTCTCATAGACCTCACTGTATTCACATTCTGAATTTGAACTTGAATAATCCTGAAGTTCTCCATTCTAGAAAAACCTTATTTCTTCATAAGCTGCCATGTTGTTAGAAAACTATCTTGCCCTTTGGGGATGAAAGCTTGACTGAAATGGATTGACCCCATTTCCTACAATTGACCCCATAGCCCACCCTAGGCAAAGTGGAGGATCTTGGTTGCAACATCCACTCATTCAACAAATACGCACAGAGCCTCTTCTATGTGCCGGGCACTGCCCTCCACACAAGAAATGCAGCCGTGAACAAGACGGACACAAATCCCCGCCCTTGGGGAGCAGCCACACTCAGGCAGGAGATGGGAGTGTACGCTGTGATACAGAGAGAAGCCTTCCCACTGTGGGATGAAATAGAGAAATTGTTTATCCAAGAAATGAATGAGAGAGAGCTCTAGAAAAAGCACACAACCTTCCTCAGAACCCAAGAATAAAATATTCCCAAACATTCAAACCGATCTCAAAGTGTGCTGGTGTTGGCTGCAGTTTTGGATTTATTTCCATCCTGATTGGTGTGACCAAGGCTGGGAGCCTCCTCATTGGAGGAAGTCAGGGGAAGTGACAGGCCACAGGAGAAAACAAGGGGGAAAGGTTCCCTCCTCTGAAATCTTTTACTTGTTCCAGATGTCAGAGCACTGGGGAGAGAGGAGGAAGCACAAAGAGGGAGAATGTTTGTGGCCAGTGGAGCTTTCAAGGGGTGAACTTTGAGCCTAATCACAGCTTTGCCTGAAGGGTCACCAGCTCTTCTTCTCCAATTCACAATCTGCCCAAAGCCTCCGACTGCTTAATGTGTCTAAAAAGGGTTTCAGAGATTCCTCATGCTCACACTCAAGGCTGTCCCCTGAGCACTCTCCTAGGCCCTGCGTGTGCAGCTGTGAAATGGTGCAAGCCTCTGGGAGAGCCGTCAGCCAATAGAAGTTGAGACCCACATATTTTAAACTAGAAATCCCAATTCTGGGCATTTATCCTGAAGTAATTTAAAATAGAAAAAAACTGCTTTTATGGAGAAGGGGAAGCACATTAGAACAGTAAAAGACCAGAAATAATATAAACGCCAAATAGTAGGGTTAAGTGGGTTATGGCATATTAATTTTGTGGAATATTAAGTGTATCATTAAAATAATAAGCATAATGCCCAGTGGATTATAAATGTCAGAAATCCCAGAAATCATCTGCTTCTCTTAGAAATGAGGAAACTGACTTCCAGGGAGGAGAAGTGACTTATCTGAGATTTTGAGCAAGCCAGGAACTAGGCAAGAACTGACTGGGAAAGAACTGGCCCTGAAGACTGCCTTGAAGTCTAGCTCTTCCCAACATTCCAGGACCTTCCAAGGTGGCAGCTCAGGCATCACTTGGAAAGTGAGTGTGTGTTTTGGGGGAACACAAGTGGGACATCAAGTGCCATGAAGTCAGGGGCATTCAGTGCCTTGGAAGGACCTTGTGTGAATGGAAGTGCATCACCAAGGTCTTTCTGTCCCGATGGCTCCCATCAGGTCTCAGCGGTCTGGAGCTCCCGGGTCCTCAAGGCACTCAGACACTCACCGAGCTGACTGATCTTCACAAAGAGCCACAGGCATGGGGAGGCTCAGACCAGAGCCTTCAGCAGGTAACAGCCTGTCTCCATCTAGCATTGAATCACATTGTTTTTGTTTTATTTTTATAGTTACACTCAAATTTTGGCTAGTCACATGGATTTCCCACTTCTGGTAGTATTATAAGTTTTAAAGTTAAAAATAAATTTATCTGGCTGGGCTCCACGGCTCACGCCTGTAATCTCAGCACTTTGGGAGGATCACTTGAGCCCAGGAGTTTGAGACCAGCCTGGGCAACATGGCAAAACCCCATCTCTACAAAAAAAAAAATAGCCAGGAGTGGTGGCGCACACCTGTAGTCCCAGCTACTCGGGAGCAGGAGGATGGCTTGAGCCCAGGAGATCGAGGCTGCAGTGAGCTGTGATTGCACCACCGCACTCCAGCCTGGGCAACAGAGTGAGACCCTGCCAATAATAATAATAATAATAATAATAATAATAATAATAATGGTTGTATATAAATAAAAAAGTGAGTTATTTTAAAGAAAGAATACTGAGTTGAAGAGTGTAAAGGGGGTGGCAGGAGTGGCAAAAGTTGGAAAGTGGAACCAGAATGAAGGAAATTCCAAAATTACAAAATGCTGCCTTGAGCCACCTTGCATCTAGAACTAACGTCACCATGTACAGGGAATGATTAGGCGAGGGAGCAGACCTCAAAATTTATGTGCACATTGATGGCGTTTATGTAAAAAACAGAAAGAGCCCTGTGTAGTTATTATGGATGCTGATGGGATCATATAAGGCTTTTCATTTTTGCACGACTTCATGAGGTTGTTTGTGGTAATTCTGCAAAAAGTGATTTGGTGATGAGAGGAAAAACAAAGATGATAAGTTCAATAGGCAAAGAAAGGATTTTGTTTTGTTTTGTTTGTTTTAAACAACGGAGACTTTGGACATGATGGAAGGATGAGGGAAAGATTTGGTAGCGAGGTGGACATTTATTCATTCATGCATTCATTCAGTCATTCTATAATATGTGTTTATCATATACCTTGTGCCACGAACTGCGACAGGTGCTGGACATACAGCAGTGAGCCAAAACAGACGACACCCCTGGTTTCATGGGGTTTGCATTCTAATGGGGCAAAATAAATCAACAAATGTCTTCTATGTCCGCTGGCTGAGCATGTCATGAGAGTAAGTCCAGAGGAGGAGTGGGATGCTATTCTTTGGCAGTGGTCAGAGAAAGCCTGGCTGATGAGGAGTGTTTGAGGAAGTCCTGAATGAATGGAGAGAGTGAGCCATGGGAGATCTGTAGGAAGAGCACCCCAGGTGGAGGGAGCACTGTGTGCAAAGGCCCTGAGGCAGAGATGCTTGAGAAACAGCCAAGTGTGATTGGGTTGGGTGAGTGGGCGGGAACAGTAGGGGAAGAATCAGAGAGGTAGCAGGTCAGGATCACGTGGGACCTCATAGGACAGAGTAAGGACTCTGGCTTTTTTCTGAGTGAGATGGAGATCCACCAGAGGGTTTGGAACAGACATGTGTCAATATCCGACTGGCATTCTATGCAGATCCTTGTGTTGAGAAGAGACACCAGGAGGGCAAGAGAGATCAGTGAGGAGGCAATTGCGATAGTCTTGACTGCGGATCCCAGTGGCTCAGACCAAGGTGGTAGTTGTTGAATACAAACATTAAATAAATAGGAAAGGAGATGGTAATTAATGGAGAATCAAGAGGCTGCAGAAGGCGGGAGCGAATGAGATCAAGAGGACAGAGGTGAGGAAGAAGGGTGTTAGCCTCAACAGGGAGGTAGAGTGTTATCCTCTGGGGAGGAAGGAAATGCAGACCACTGAGGAAGAGACACAAGGAGGAGGAGGTGAGGGAACATGACGATGGTGGGGCAGGACTTTGGGCACCCCCAGGAACTAGGACCCAGGGTATCCTGTGCATAATGGCAGGGGAAGGGAGATCCATAGGTTGAAGGAGAATGAGCACTTTCTGTCCTCCCTACTACATGGTGAGCTCCATGAGGGTGGGGTCACCTCTGTCTACTAGACCCTAGTGCAGGGCCTGGCTTAGAGTGGGCACTCGGTCAATTCTATAATTAGTGAATGGATGACATGAATAAGAGAATGGATGCACAGCTGGGTAGGTGGAAAGACGGATGAAAGGAAGAATGGATGGATGGAAGGGAAAGTAGATGGATAGAAAGATGGAAGGTCATAGCCTAGAACAGCAGTCTGTTGCAACTCCTGGGCTGTAATTCAAAGCTCCCCCCACCCAGCTTTACTGACATATAATGGGCAATTAAAATTGTATATATTTAAGGGGTACAATGTGATGATTTTATATATGTATATATTGTGAAATAATCAACACAGTCAAGCTAATGTTTGCACATTTCAAGTATACAATCCAGTATTGTTAGCTATAGTCACATTGTTGCTGTATATTAGATCTCCAGAACTTATTCATCCTGCATAACTTAAGCTTTGTAACCTTTGACTGACTTCTTCCCCCTTTTCCCCTCCCCCTACTGCCAGGAACCACTGTTCTAATCTCTGCTTCTATGAGTTTGACTACTTCAGATTCCACATATAAATGAGAGCATGCAGTATTTGTTTTTCTGCCACACTAAGTGAAAGAAATCAAAGTTACTTTTAAATGAAGGACTGAGAAAAGAGTGAAAGTGTTTTGAATAGTGCATTGAGGGATAACAGATTTTTTTGGGATAATTGACAGGTCAGAGTTTCCTTGGCGTATCAGAATGAGAGCAGAAGGAGTTGGTATTCTGAAGGGATGTCTTAATTGAGCTGCCCATCCTGGCAAATGCAGTTCTTCATTCAATATGAGGTTGAGAAAACTGCATTGTTCTTGGAGTTAGGGAGTCTGGGATTACACAAAGCAGTTTTTCTTCTTCTGCAGGTCCAGAGGGAAGAGCTCAGTCCCTGGGGAAACAGACTGAAAATACAGGTTGTCAGGCACCCAGCCAAGCTGAGCTGTGCTCCACACTTAGGTAGACTAAATGTTTTCAACAGAAATGGAGTCATGCAGCACACACTCTTTCTCTCCCTTTCAATACCCTCCACCAATTTATAGGTATGGAAACTAAGACTCAAAGAGAGGAAGTGACTTATCAAATTAGAATGGGCAACAGGGTCATAGAAAGCTGTTTAGAGGTGATGACACTAGGGCTGAGTCTGGGAGGGAGAGTAAGTGTTAACGAATGAAGGAGAGGGTAATCCAGGCAGAGGGAGTAGCATGAATGCAGGCATGAAAATTTGGGGCTCTTCAAGCAGTTCTAGATACATAGGGATGAGACTTGGAAAAAGGGTGGAGAGGTGAGGTGAACCAAGTCACAGATGACCTGGTATATTGAGCTAAGGAATTTGGACTTGATCCTATAAGCAGTGGAAAGTCCCTGAAGAATTTGGATCCAATCATATTTTAGGAAGTAAAGTATAAGAAAAAAGGTAAAATATAAGCCAAGAGCATGGACTCTGGAGCCAGACTGTCTGGGTTGCTCAAATCCTTCCTCTGATGCCTATTAGCTGTGTGATCTTGGGTCAGTTACTTCACCTCTCTGGGCCTCAGTTCCCCATCTGTAAATGATACTGTCTTCATAAAGGTTTTTATAAGGATAGTAGACGCTACATAATTGCTAAGAATCATGCCTGGCACCTACTAAGTACTCCATGTTCCTGTGCTAGCAGTTGTCATGTTGTTACTGTTGTCATCATCATCATTATTACCATTAGTTCCATTTTTTAAAGATTCTTCTTAGTAGCCAATGTTTTTTAGTGGATGGAAGCAGAGTCAGACTGCAAGTAGGAAGCCCAGGTGGGAGTTACTGCGGTAATTCAGGCAGTAAGCTACGTCCTGCGGGCCAAATCTGGCCCACTGCCTGTTTCCGTAAATAAAGATTTATTAGAACATAGCCACACCCATTCAATTACGTACTGGCTACTATCACTTTAACACTACAGCAGCAGTAGTTGCAACAGAGAGTGTATGGCCCTCAAAGCTAAAAGTGTTCACCATCTGGCTCTTTACAGAAAAAGGTTTGCTGACCCCAAAGGTCAGAGGACAGTTCAGCTTTGGGGCAGGAGACACTGGAGACATCCTTTCGCCTTCTTCCAGCCTTTTTGCCTTTTGCCTTCCTCCAGCCATTTTAGGAAGCTACTGCCTACCCTCTCTAGGTCCACAATCCACCTGGCTCTGCATTTCCCAGTAGAGTGATCCAGATGGGTAAGATGTTGAGATTCTCCCAGCTCAATTTCCCCTCCGATTAGTTTGTACTGCCTTATTGTTCTTTTTCAAATTAATTCTTGCATCTTCAAATCTATAAAGGAAAACAATATTGAGAGCAGCCTGTGACCTTTCTGGCAGCTTTCAATTTCTTTCCTCTTCATTTTTAGCTTTTATTACCCCCAGGATAGCATCTAATTATTTCTTGAATAATCACGTCTCCCGGGCTCAGAGGAAATTTGAGAAGTTTGCTCCCTATTATGTCTTCCAAATTAGTTTCTCTTCCATTTCGGTGCACTTTCCTTTGTCTTTTCACTCTTGGTTCAGCCAAAAATAGTATCTCAAATTGAGTGCTAAATTCTCCGGGATTTCGTTCACTTCAATTAACTTTCCTCAAGACTCTCTTTGGTTTTTATAAATGAGGTCTTCGGTCCTCAGGATCTTGGTCCTAGGCCACTGGGCTGCCTTTTCATGCCAGCCTGGTCTGGAGCCCCCACCAGCCCCCTCTCTTGTCCTAATCCTTTGTATGGGTGTTGGTGGTGGTGTGAGGGCACAGGGAAGGGTAACAGGTGTAGAAAGGGGTAGTGAATCTGGTGATCTGGATTCTGTTACTTGTAAGCTGAAAGATGTTGGGCAAGTTGACTTTAGTTTTTCTCATCTATCAAATGGGGGGAGATGCCCATCGACAGAGGAACTCATCAATGAGAGACATCCATGTGCTAATGATGAGGGCTGGGGGCAGGTGGAGATCAAAGCCACTCTTGAATTCTGGAAGTCTGATGCCTGAGATCTCAGCACTAGTTTACTTCACAGGAGTGATTCAGAAAGTAATTGATAATAATGTGTGATGATCATAATAAGATCACCTGTATAGCAAAATACTTTTCCAGTTTACAGATTGCCTGCAAACCCATTATGTTATTTCACAGCCCCCTGAAGCCCTGTGGGTAGGTTAAGCCAAAGCATCAACCCCATTTTACAGATGAGGAAACTGAAACACAGAGAGGTGAAGTGACTTGCCTGAGGTCACACAGCTAACCTGGGGCACAGTCACTTAAAACACCAAATCTCATCTTTTCTTATGGTACATGCTCTCCTTCCTTTGTTAGCTTTTCTTTTTTTTTTTTTTTTTTGAGATGGAGTCTCGCTCTGTCGCCCAGGCTGGAGTGCAGTGGCGCAATCTCGGCTCACTGCAAGCTCCGCCTCCCAGGTTCACGCCATTCTCCTGCCTCAGCCTCTCTGAGTAGCTGGGACTACAGGCGCCCGCCACCGCGCCCGGCTAATTTTTTGTATTTTTAGTAGAGACGGGGTTTCACTGTGGTCTCGATCTCCTGACCTCGTGATCCGCCCGCCTCGGCCTCCCAAAGTGCTGGGATTACAAGCGTGAGCCACCGCGCCCGGCCCCTTTGTTAGCTTTTCTACGGTGACCAAGTGAAGAGTGCTGTCTCCTGCATGGTTCTTTTGCTGCATGTGTAATATTCCAACAGTGCAAAAGCCAGGATTGGCCCAGCCTGAACTAGGAGTCTGGTTACCACTTCAGTGGCATGAGCCCCACCTGACAT
Source organism: Nomascus leucogenys (assembly GCF_006542625.1). Taxonomy (NCBI): domain Eukaryota; kingdom Metazoa; phylum Chordata; class Mammalia; order Primates; family Hylobatidae; genus Nomascus; species Nomascus leucogenys. The sequence continues at coordinate 54,504,058 of NC_044401.1, forward strand.
GCGGGTCCAATGTCCCTCATGTCAGGCCAATGACATCCAATGATGGTCTGAACTGGTGGACATTAGGAGCTGGGTTGCATTCATCTCAGCACCCCCAGCTCCCAGGGCGTGCTGGGCACCTCCGGGGGCTCAGTGGACCCCACAGGATGGGTGAGAACATGGGTGAAGTTGAGTGGACTAGGTGTGAGTCTTGGTTCTGCCACTTCCTAGCTGGGCAGCCTCAAACAAGCCCCCCAAACCCCTCAGCCTCAGTCTCTGCACCTTTTAAGTGGGGGAAATAATGTCCATCCCACAGGGTGGAGGTAAGGTTCAAATAAAAAACATGAGGGTGACCCTGGAACCTTGTCTGTCCTTTATTGGGGCTCAGTAAGCATCAGCGCTCCCCTTTCCTCATCTCTTCTTTCCACCCTCACTTCCTCTTTCTTGCCCTTCCCTAAAACCTTATTTCCTATAACTCCTTTTTGATGCATTGATTAGGAGTTTTCACAAGAGCAAGTCTTTAAACACAAAGAAGAGTGACTGGGGGTGGGGATAGGACTTTCTGAAGGGAGAGAAAGGGTGAGAGTGGAGGTTTCAGAAGACCAGAGTCCTCCACAAATTCGCCGTAGACTGGCCCTGTTGGTGCTGGTGTTTTCTCTCGTTTTCTTTCTCCTTTCCAAATATAAAACCATTTAAAAAGTATAACTAAAGAGAAGTATGCACAAAGCTGTTTCTTAGTAGAAGTTTTCAAACCAATCTTTCCCAAGGAAGTATCTTTTTCTTCAAGATTTGTGTTGATAACCCCCAAAAACTTGTAAGACCAGGAAGCCTCTATGGCATCGTGGCTTGGGATCTTGGGCTCTGGGGCCAGGAGACTTGAGTTCAAATCCGGGCTCAGGCTTGTTCTAGCTCTGACTCTGGATCAGTTACTTTACCTCCCTGTACCTCAGATTCCTCATCTGTAAAGTGAGGGAATGGGGGTTCCTAGGTCATAGGGAAGTGTGAAGATTAATTATTATTAATTTTATTTTAATGATTTTATGACAAGTATATCTTGATTGTTAATAACTATTAATATGAATATACATAAATATATATTTAATAGTCATTAATCTATTATTATATTATATTGATATATAAATATATTATATTGATATATTCTATTATGACATTATATCCTATATGACATATATTAATATATTCATATGTCACATATGAATATATTATATATTTATATATTTAAATATATTATATTTATATATTTATATATTATATATGAATATATGACATATGAATATATTATATATTAATGTATATGTTTATATATTATATATTAATGTATGACATAAGTGAATATATCATATATTAATGTTATATGTTAATGTATTACATATGAATATATTATATATGTCATATATATTCATATATAAATATGTTAACATAATATATTAATATATGATCTATGAATGTCATATTTTATCATGTTATAATATTATAATTAATATAGTATAGGAACATATTGATATTGATATATTAATTAAACATTAATACATAATATGTTGATTAATATATATTAAATTAATTAATATTAATATATTAATATGTTATATTAACATGTTAATATAATAGTATAATATCCTTATATTATTATATTGATATATTAATAACTATTACTATAAATACAATCATGACATTATATATTAATAATAACACATATTATTAATATATTTTATTTCTATATTATATAATAGTATTATATATTTATATTATATAACATATATATTATGTATAGTGATAATATACATTATGTATAATAAATATTATATATGTAATTATATATTATATATAATCATAAATATATTATATCATATATTATATAAATATAATAAATATATGATATATATTTATTATATGAGATAAATATATGATATTTATTATATGAGATAAATATATGATATATATTTATTATATGAGATAAATATATGATATATATTTATTATATGAGATAAATATATGATATAATATGGAAATAAAATATGTTAGATAACATTATGTAATATATAATAATAAAAATATTAAAAGACCAGTTGGGTCCAATCCTTCCACCTAGTTGAAAGCCCTCTGAACAGACCTGACTGGTAAGGGGTCCCAGCAGAATGTTGTTTTCAGGCTGACTTCATTTTATGAGAGCGTTGCCTCCGCCCCTTGGCCGCCCCCTCCTCACAGTGATCATTTGCAGTGGGTGCCTGAGATTTGATATTTCCATTGCATTCCCTGCCCTCTGGCCGCTCAGTCATTTTGCTGCTTTAATTTACTCAGGCCATGACCTTCCGGACCCACGGTGCTTCTCTCCTGGAATTTTAAGTCCTCTTAAACTTGCAAGTTGATGAGGATTGAAGAAACAGGTGTGAAGAATCGGGTGCAAGGCAGTGTTCTTAGGTGAGGAAGCAGCAGCCTGAGTCATCACAGAGCCCTAAAGCCCGCTGCGATTCCCAGAGGCCAGACACAGGTTGGGGAACACCCCGGTGGGGCCGGACCGCCAGCCGCCCTGCCTGGCTGCTGTGGTGGCTCCCGGTAGCACTGGGTGGCAGGCTTGTCCTGCTTTTGAGGACACAGTGTCCCCTGCAGTGTATCCTGGAGTGAGCCTGGAGGAAGTTCTACTGCTTGAGCACTGCAGCTCCTCTTCCCAGGTGCTCTGTCCTTCTGGGTGGAGCCCCATTTGCTTGGAGTGGAGAAGCCCCAGGCACTCTCTTGCCTGCCTCTTGGAAGCATGCTGGGCCCTGGACTGCGCTGACGGTCAAGATGCCCAGGACTTCCCATTGCCTGTGTGTTGCTCCAGGGTGCTCTGAGCAGAGAGCCAGTTCCCTTCTCTCCCGATAGTTCTGCCACCTCCTCTGTTGCCCCAGACAGAAGCTTACAGTCCACTAGTGGAGTCCACGACCCCCAGCCCTGGCCCCTGTCTCTATCCCACCTCTTGCACCAGCCCTGTCCAAAAAGCCCATCCTGGCAGGGCTGGGCCATGGCAGCTCCAGAAGTCAGTGGGGGGGCAGGCAGAGGGCTTGAAAAGATTTGGGACCAGCCCACCTTGACCAGCCCTAGCCTTCAGACAGTCTCCACTCTGGGGACTGCTCTGAGGTCTGCCTAGGGCCCTGCCCAGCCTCAGTCTCCCTCTAGGGGCACTCCCAGGCTCCTTGCAAGAGCCAACCATGTTGCTGCCTGAGCCCCAAGCTCTCACCTTCCACCTGTACTCCATCACCATGGGACTGGTCCTTCCCAGGAGCCGCCTCACCTGCAGTGAGCCTGGCCTGTGTTGTCAGCAGGTAACCACTCATCCATAGGCATGCAGTGACACAGACTTGGGTCGCTTGCCCAGGCCCCCCTCACCACTGGGTGACCTTGGGTATGTCAGCCTTCTTTCTCAGCTGAGCCATCATTGTGTCCTAAGGAGAACTGAAAATCCCCACCTTGCAGGATGGGTGAAAGGATCAATGCAAAAAGCACCCTGCTAGCTCACATCAGCTCCTCCATCAGTGGGAGCATTCATTCGCTCATTCATTCATTCATTCAATATTTACTATTTCCTCTGAGTGCAGCCCTGTGGATACAATGGTAGATGAAGACCAGACCTGGCCCCTGACTTCCTGATCTTGACCTTCTTTTGAGACAGACATAATAAATAGATGCACAGTTAGCACAGAATATAAGGGGAATGACTGGTGCTTTGAAGAAAGAGAGCAGCACATGCAGTGTGGGTAGGAAGCACTGTTTTAGCTGGGGGGTGTCTAGGAAGGCGATGTTTGAGCAGAGGCCTGAATCAGGTGGGGGACAGCCATGCAGCTCTCTGGGGAGGAGGGCACTGCAGTGCAAAGGCCATAAGACAGGACCATGCCTGGAGTGCCTGAGGACCAGACAGCAAAGAGGCCAGCGTGGCCAAGCAGGTGGAGCAAGGGAGAGAATGGAGAGAGATGGGGTCAGCAGGGTTGACTGGGGCTGCCCTGCAAAGGAGGCTTGGTTTTAGTCCAGGTGTGATGGGAGCCAGTGATTGGAGAGCGGTTGCAAGATGATCGGATTTACATTTTTGAAGGCTTGTATTGACGACTGAGTACCTGCTACTAGCCTGTGCTGGAGTCACCATGGGGGCTGTGGGAGGATGATCTGATTTTAACAGGACTCAGGCCTTTGCCATGTGTGGGCCTAGACTCGGGAACTTACCAAGGCAGGAGGGGAAACCAACCAAGGTTCCCAAGGGTCCTAGACCCTGAGACTGTCCTGGGAGGCGTGGCTGGCCACTTCCTAGCCCCAGAGCTTCCCTGAACCCTGGCCCCAGGCCCCCCAGTCCCCCTGTGGCCCAGGCAGTTGGTGTAGGTTCCCCAACCGCTGGCCGAGCAGTGAGACAAAGGATGAAGGCTGAAGGCTCCCAGTGCCCACAGCCGACAATCGGGCAGGCTTCCCACCTCCAGGTTTCAGTCTCAGGGCAACTCAGTTTAGTAAGGAGACTGGTGAAGGGGGAGGGAAGAGGAGGAGGGAAATGGGAGGAGGAGAGTGAGAAGGAGAGGGAGGAAGAGGAGCAGCGGGAGGAGGAGGAGGAAGGGGAAGAGGAGGGAAACATCATGGCTTCAGCTTTCCTGGAACTAAATTTCAAATTCTGTGCACGACTCATGCTTGGGGGAAACTATGTCAGAACCCTTCAGATCCATCAGTTTTAGACGCCTACAAGTTTTAGGAGTTGGAAACCAAGCAGTTTCAGAAAAAAATCTGTCCTAGTTTTGTAATTGGCTCCCAGGGCCCTGCTCAACGATTATTAAAATACTGACATGAAATCTCTGAGAGAAATTGCTCTGGGCCCTCTATTTATCATTTGCGTCGGTGAGACAAGTGGAGGCCTTTCTGTGGTGTGTCAGCTAGGGTACGTTTCAAGGTCAGATAATTAACTTTATTAAGAAACAGTCAGATTTGCAAAGGGACTAAAACCGAGACTCTGGTGGCCCTTGCTTAATGGAAACTTGCTGAACAGAACTCAGGGCCTCAGGATGTCATGGATCTGACTCACGTTGTTTGTTTGAAGAGTGGTTCTGAAGGTGAGGTCCATAGATGCTTCCCTATTCCCAAAGCACATGGAGAGGCTGCAGGGGATCCATGAACCTCCTGAAACTGCAGACAAAATTCTATTTGTTTGGGCTGCTGTGCTTTTTTTCTAGGCCAGTGGTTCTCTCAGTGTGAGGCCAGTGGTCACCTCACCTGGGAGCCTGTTAGAAATGCATATTCTCAGGCCGTACCCTAGACAAGTAGAGTCAGAAACTCTGGGAGTGCAGCCCAGTAACCTGCATATAACAAGCTCTCCAGATGATTCTGACACACGCTCAAGTTTGATGCACATGGTAGGAGACAGCCGCTAAGAGTGGGGACCTGGGATCACACTGACCTGAGTTCAAATCTCAGTTTGGCTACTCAGTAGCTGTGTGGGCCTGTGCGAGTTCCTCAGCCTGTCTAAGCTTCTGTTCCCCCATCTCTAAATTGGAGATAAAACCTTGAGATACGGGGGACTTTTAATATAGCAATGATGACAGACAGCTTCACAGTCTCCATCAAGTGACAGATTGATGATGATGATGATGATGATAATGATGATGATGATGATGTTTTTTGAGGAGGAGAGTGACGTGGACAGAAGTGTGGGTTAGAAAGACAGCTCTATCAGATGGCTTAGACACCTGGCAGGGTCCTCAGGGACTGGGGTCACAGCTGAGCGGCAGCAGTAGGAAGGGCCATCTTCCTACTGCATCAGAAGGCCGTCAGAGATCCAATGGACAAGACCGGCAAATGATTCTGTTCATTCAACAAATATTCACTGAGCACTTCTGATATGTCAGGCACTGTTCTGGATGCTGGGACACAGATGACAGAGTCCCTGCCCTCAGGGAGCTCTCATGCATGCAGGAAATAAATTCAATGAACAAGCAAGCTCATAGATGAATGCGGGTCTCAGCACAGCCACCGCTGGACAGGGTAGTGAGGTAGCAAGTGACAGGGGTCAGTAGGGTGGCCAGAAGAGGTGACATTGAGCAGAGTTGAATGATGAGGAAGAGCCAGCCAGGAGAAAACCCTGGGGAAAGAGTGTGCAGGCATAGAGGGAACAGCCAGTGCAAAGGCCTGGAGAAGGGAATGGGCTTGGTGTGTTAGTGGGACAGAAAAGGGTGCAGGGGCCTGAAGAGTAGCTCTGAGCGTGTCCAGGGTATTGAAAGTTCTCAGCTTTCTGGGACTCCACTTCATCTGTCAAATGGACTCCACTGAAGAGCCGTCGTGAGGAACTGATGATGTGATGAGTCTAACCACGTCTGGCACATAGTGGGCACTAGGAAAATGTACACCATGGCCCGGCAACGGTCAGTTCAATCTCCCTCATGTCATTGCATGAGGATTCTAGCTGTCACAGACAAAACCAGCTTGAGCATTGGAAAGAAAAGTTCTGATAGTTTTAGGCCAATATCAGGTGTTAAATAGGAGGCAGTTTTCTGCAAGCAACAGATATTCATTGAGCATCCACTGAAGATGATGCCCTTGGGGATACAGAAGTGGAAATGTCCCTGACCCTTATTCATGTCCAGGCCCTGCCATGTAGTAGCTTTGTGGTTTAGGGAAGTCCCAGCCCCCCGAGGGCAGCAGTCTCCTCTGAAGGGAGGAGAGGTTTCCAACAATACTTTAGCATTAGAAAGTATTTGGCCGGGCGCGGTGGCTCACGCCTGTAATCCCAGCACTTTGGGAGGCTGAGGCGGGTGGATCACGAGGTCAGGAGATCGAGACCATCCTGGCTAACATGGTGAAACCCTGTCGCTACTAAAAATACAAAAAAATTAGCCGGGCGTGGTGGCGGGCGCCTGTAGTCCCAGCTACTCTGGAGGCTGAGGCAGGAGAATGGTGTGAACCCGGGAGGCAGAGCTTGCAGTGAGCCGAGATCGTGCCATTGCACTCCAGCCTGGGTGACAGAGCGAGACTCCATCTCAGAAAAAATAAAGTATTTACGCAGTCAAGCTCTCTAGAACATGCAGTGATGGGTCCAGAGCTGACCTTTGACAGAAGTGGAGACCTTCCACAGTGAACAGCAGGGAAGGTAGGGAGCATGGTAGGTATGGATTATGAGAAGCTGCAGATTCCCTGAATGGAAGATGACTGGTGAGGTTCCCTCCTTAACTTCACTGAGCCTTAGTTTACCCCACTGTAAAATGGGTATGATCCCAGTATCCAATGTCTATGGGCAGCGGTGGGGATTAGATGTTGTCATGTTGTACGATTCTTAGCACAGTGCCTAGAACAAACTAAGCCCTCACTAAATGGCAGCTTCTATTATTAATATTCATATCCATATCCATATCCATATCCTTGTCATCAACGCTATTACCAGCAGGGGAAGCTGTGCCTCGGGGCTGCCTGTGCCTATGCCTGCCTCTGTGGCCAAGTATAGGGCCCTGGGAGGATAGCCCTCTGTCCACCAGGTCTAGACTAAGCGGAAGCCTGGAAGAGAGGGTAATGATGCTCCGGCTGTGAGGACAGAGGGGCAGGGCTTTAGAGAACAGGGCAGTGGCAGTGGGAATAAAACGGAGCTGAATTGTGGTCACCTCCTCCTGGAAGACTTCCTAGATCACTTTGGGTGCTCTCAGAGCCCCTTGCACTTACCTTCAGGAGGCAAAGATCCTGCTGTGATGTGAGAGCCTGTGCCTCCATCAGCCTGAGGGCTCCTTGATGCTAAAGCCTGGCCATGATCTATCTGTGTACTTCCAGGGTCAGACTCGGTACCCGGAACGCAGTGGGTGCTTGAATGAACAAACAGATGAATGAATAAATGAAGAACAAATGCCCAAATGAATGGAGGTAGGTGGACTGGCTGGTCCAAGGAGGAGAAATTTGGGAATTTGGGCGGGCGGAAATGCTTCCTCTCTCCCCTGGAAGATCTGCCCTTAACGGCAGTTGCACCTCTTTCCTTGGACACCAGGGGGCGCCATCACTGCAGAGCTGGCACCGGAAGGCTGAAGGGATCAGAACGCCTCAAGTAACGCCGACCTGATGGTTAGGGCGGAGGGACGCGGTTCTTCTAGGACACAAACCAGCCTCCCCTTAGGCCCAAGTGGTGGATTCCAGAAGGAAGAACTTGCTGACAACAGCTTACAACAGCGGCGGCGAGCTGCGCGTGGCTGCAGGTCTCTGGAGTCCACCCCAGGCCCTTTCCCGACCACCTTTGGGGGCGCTGGCGCTGTCCTCTCTCTGTGGTGCGAGGGGTTTCACCGGCCTGAGAGGGAAAAAGGGGCCTTCGACCCTCTTCAGAAAGTCCTCTCCTTTCCAGGAGTAGCACCTGCATCAGGTAACAACGGCGAGAAAACTGCCCAAAAGCAGCTTCGGGTTCGTATAATAATTTCAAATTTACAGAAAGTTGCAGCAGTAGTAAAAAGAGCTATTTCCCCCAACCCATTTTAGCGGAAAAAAAGTAAGTTACTAACGTGGTACTCCACCACCTCCCAAATATTTTGTGGATATTTCTTGCAAATGAGGACATTCTCTACCTAACCACAAGCACCAAAATCAGGAAATTTACATCAATGCATTGTAACCACTTAATCCTCAGACTCCGTGCAAGTTTCACCACCTATCCCGATGACCCCTTTTAGAGCAAGGAATTCAGTCCCAAATCCTGCACTGCATTTAGTTGTCATTTCTCCCTAGCCTCCCTCATTCTGGAACAGCTCCTCAGTCTTCCATAGCCTTGCACAACCTTGATGCTTTTGAAGATTTTAGGCTACGTATGTTGCAGGAGGTCCCACAGCTCCAGTTTGGCTGCTATTTCTTTCTTATTGGGTTCAGGTTGCCTGTTTTCAGTAGGAATATCACAGAAATGATGCTGTGTTCTCATTGCATCCTAGTAGGTAGCACACAATTTCTCTTTGCTGCATTACTGGTGCAGGAACGTCAATCGCCTTATTAAGATGGTGTCCGCCAGTTTTTCCTTAGTTCTTCTTTTCCCCTTTGTCAGCAATAAGTATTTTCTTCGGGAGGTACTTCGGAATGATGTCATTCATCATCAAACTTTAGTTGTAGCATTCTTTGGGGATTTCTGCCTGGATGAAGTTATTACTAACACAGTTGCCAAATGGTGATTTCCTGATTCCATCATTCCTCCTTCTCCTCCTCCTCGTTCTTTTGTTTAGAGTCAGGGTCTCGCTGTGTTGCCCCAGGCTGGAGTGCAGTGGCACAATCATAGCTCACTGCAGCCTCTAACTCCTGGGCAAGTAATCCTCTTGCCTCAGCCTTCTCAAATTGCTAGGACTACAGGCACATCCCACCACAACTGGCTAACTTTTTAAATTTTATTTTTTTGTAGAGACAGGGTTTCACTTTGTTGCCCAGACTGGTCTTGAACTCCTGTCCTCAAGCAATCTTCCCACCTCAGCCTCCCAAAGTGCTGGGATAACAGGCATGAGCCACTGCGCCCAGCCTCTGTCATTCCTTCTAAATGTATCAGTTGGCGATCTAACTGTAAGGAAAAGATCTCTCCTCTCCCCACTCATTCATTCATTCATTCATTCATATATGTACTCGGTAAGGATTCATGGATTCTTATTTTATTTAATGGGTTATTATCTATTACTGTGACTATTTCTTTTGACATTCAAATTGTCCCAGCTTTGGCCAGTGGGAGCCCCTTCAAGCTGGCCCCTCTGTCACTTTAACATGCCCACGTTCTTCGTTGAACACTTCCTTATTTTCTGGTATGAGATATTCTAGGCTTATTTAGTATTCTTGCCCCTGCTTTCTGTGTTTAAAGGAATCATTGGGTTTATTATCCTGCAAAGGAGTATTTTGGAAACTCTTTTCCTCTAACCCCCCCCCAGCCCTAGGAAACCACGCTACACAGGAGGTAAGAGATTGGACTTTGTAGTGAGACCAATCTGGGTTCAAATCCCACGTCTTATCAGCAGTGTTTCCTTGGGCAAGTCTGAAAGCCTCTCCTCACCTGTAAACCAGGCATTTGTAAAATGCTGCTGCTCCTTTAATATTCCCCCAGCACCACCATGTAGCCAATGGTCTGGGAAATTGCTGGAGGGGATTCCTTGATCTGCCTCAGAGGGTAGGGAGAAAAGTGAGAGTCTCTAACTTGATTGAGCTCACCTGTGGTACAACATTACCTGTCTGCGTTCCCACCTCATGCCTTCCTGCAGGACTCACATTTATTGCCTGTCTTCCAGCATGTTATCAGTGAGAATGGCAGATGTTCATAAGAATGAAATAAATTTGGGTTCGTTCCAAGTCCTTGCTATTGTGAATAGTGCTGCAGTAGTCTGGATTAAGAAAATGTGGCACATATACACCATGGAATACTATGGAGCCATAAAAAAGTATGAGTTTATGTCCTTTGTAGGGACATGGATGAAGCTGGAAACCATCATTCTCAGCAACCTTTCGCAAGGACAAAAAACCAAACACCGCATGTTCTCACTCATAGGTGGGAATTGAACAATGAGAACACTTGGACACAGGAAGGGGAACATCACACACCAGGGCCTATTGTGAGGTGGCAGGAGCGGGGAGGGATAGCATTAGGAGATATATCTAACGTTAAATGACAAGTTAATGGGTGCAGCACACCAACATCGCACATGTATACATATGTAACAAACCTGCACATTGTGCACATGTACCCTAGAACTTAAAGTTTTTAAAAAAAAAGAATGAGATAAATTTGGAGTTTTATGAGAGGCACCCCTTACATCTTAGTGCTGCATTGCAATGTGCTGCCCCTGAAGCTCAGCTGAGATAAAATATCTGGCCTGCAGTAAGGCGCAGTAATTGATAACCCCTGCTATGCCTCTGCTCTTCAAATGGTCGAATGAGTTGGGAAATGCTCCATTCCAGAGCATTATTGGAGATTTATCATAATGCAAATTAGGATAATACAAACCCTACTAATACAGACTCATAGTTTGCTTCTGGAAGATGGGGTCTGTGCCTTCCTTATCTCTGAACTCTTCACAGTGCCAGCAGCTCAGAGTTTGTCACATAATAGGCAGTAAATGCTAAACAGACCAACAATAGGTTCACTGAAGGGCTTGGTGTGTAGCCTGTGGAATCCCTGGAGTGGGCTGCAGACTGGAGACAGAGACCCAGGGAGGGTTTCAGGTATGGGGTGATGGAAGCTCTGGCTAAAATTCTCTCCTCCTTTCCCTCTGTCCTTGATGTTCTGCCTTTCAGTCCCATGTCTGTAGCCTCTCAAACCCATCACTGCGTCTCTAACTGCCCTGCAGTGGTCCCAGCCTCCATCACCCCATACCTGAAACCCTCCCTGGGTCTCTCTCTCCAGTCTGCAGCCCACTCCAGGCATTCCACAGGCTACACCCCAAGCCCTTCAGTGAACCTATTGTCTATCCACATCCATGCCAGCTCCTTAGTCTGGCATTCAAGACTCACAACTCTCCATCCTGTGGGCTAGTACCATCCCCTGGTAGAACCTGGAATCCACATTTAAGCCAGCTTGTCCCAAGGAATCCTTCTTCACTGCAGGATATATTAATAAAACCACTCCTGGTTTCTTTAGATTAATATTTGATGGTATGTTCTTTTCTATCCTTTCCCTTGAAGCCTAATTTGTGTCTTTATATTCAAAGTGGGTTTATTATAGAGAGCATGTAGTTGGGTCTTGCTTTTTTATTGAGTCTGACAACACTTGTCTTTTAACTAGAGTATAAGCACCATTTAAATTTAATGTGAATATTGATATAATTTAGTGTGAATCTACCATTTCGCCATTTGCTTTCTATTTGTCCTATCTAGTCTTCGTTCATTTTCCCTCTCTTTTTTCTGCCTTTTTGGGACTATGTTTTTATGCTTCTTTTTGTCTCCCTTGTTAGCTTATTATATGCTCAATTTCTTAGTGATTGCTTTAGAGCATACAACTTTGAATTTATCACAGTCTATATTCAAGTACAATTCTGAAAATATAATAATTATATTATGGAATGTAAGGACCCTACAACAGAATACTTCATTTTACCTTGCTTGGCTTTTGTCCTATCACTGCCATGCATTTTACTTCTACTTGTATATAAACCATGTAATTTATTATTATTTTTGCTTTAAATAGTTAATTATTTTTTAAATAGTTTAAAGTATATTTTTATTAACTCATATGTTGATCATTTCCAGTACTCCTCATTCTGTTGTATATATCCATATTTTCCATGTAATTATAATTTTTCCTCTGCCTAAAGAAATTTCTTTAATATTTTTTGAAGTGTTGGTCTATTTGTGGTGAAGACTTTCAACTTTTATATGCCTGAAAAAGTCTTTATTTCACCTTCATTTTAAAAAACCAGCTTAATTGGGATATAATTTGCATATTATAAAATTCACCCTTTTAAACTGTATAATTCAGTGTACAATTCAACCATCACCACTATCTAACTTTAGAACATCTTTATCACCCCAAAAAGAAGTCCTGTACCCATTTGTAGTCACTCCTCATTCCATTCCTCCCCATAGCCTCAGGCAACCACTAATCTACTTTCTGTCTCCATAGATTTGGCTATTGTTGACATTTCCTATAATTAGAATCGTGTGGTATGTGACCTTTTGCATGTGACTTTTTTCATTTAGCATGTTTTTGAAGCTCAACCATGTTGTAGCTTATATTAGTACTTAATTTTTAATTCCTTTTTAAGGCTGAATAATATTCTATTGTACAGATGTCTTAGTCCATTTCATGTTTCTATAATAAAATACCTGAGACTGGGTAATTTATAAACAATAGAAGTTTATTTGGCTCATGTTTCTGGAGGCTGGGAAGTCCAGGAGCATGGCACCAGCATCTGGTGAGCACCTTCATGCTGCAGCGTTCCATGGGAGAAGGCAGAAGGGCAAGAGAGCCAGAGAGCAATCACACAGGGGAGCCAGACTCACTTTTATAAGAAACCTATTCTCAAGATAACTAACCCACTCCCGTGATACTGACATTAATCTATTCATGAGCCCTCAGGACCTAATCACTTCTTATTAGGCTCCACCTCTTAACATTGCTGTGTTAGGGATTAAGTTTCCAGCATATAAACTTTGGGAGACACATTCAAACCACGGCAATGGATATACCACATTTTGTTTATACATTCATCAGTTAACAAAGGTTTGGGTTGTTTTCACTCTTTGGCTATTGTAAACAATACCATTATCAACATTCATACACAAGTGTTTTTGTGAAAACATATTTTCAATTCTCTTGGGTTCTCTTCCACCTAGGGATGGAGTTTCTAAATCATATGGTAACTATGTTTACCCTTTTGAGGAATGGCCAGATTGTTTTCCATACCAATGGCAGCATCTTACAAGCTTCCTAGCAATATATTAGGGTTCCAATTTCTCTATATCTTCACCAACACTTGTTTGTTCACTTTAAGCTTTGAAAGATGTTTTTTACTATATATAGAATTCTAGGTTGACAGTTTTTTCTTCCAGTCCTTTAAAAATGTTCCACTTTCTTCTGGCATCCATTGTTCACAGTGAAAAGTCTTCTGTTATTCTTTTCTTTTCCTTGATTCTCTCAACACAACCTATGCTTTTTCTCTGCGTGCTTTTAAGATTTTCTCTTTATTAGTAATTTTAAGCAGTTTGATTTTAGTGTGATTTTCTAATATTTCTTTATGCTAGGGCTTGGTTGAGGTTTTTGGGTCTGTGGATTAATAGTTTTCATTAAATGTTTGGCCATTATTTCTTTGGATAGATTTTCAGTCTGTCTCAACCTTTCTTTTTTCCTCTCCTTTGGGGGCTCCATGTAAGTATTAAGTGCCTTGTTCCATAGCTGATGGATGATTTCTCCACCCCCACCCCTTCCTTTTTCTCCCTGTATTTTATTTTGGATAGTTTCAATTGCTCTCCATAAAATTCACTAGGATATTCTTCTGCTGTATCTAATTTACTGTTAATCTTATTAATATCCCAGCCATTCTACTTTTAATCTCTAGATGTTTGATTTGTGGCTTGTTTATATATTATATATCTCTCCTTTACATACCTATGCTTTTCTTTGTCTTCTTGAATGCATAGAGTATTTGTTTAATAGCCGCTTTAATGTCATTCTATCAATTTTATCATCTGTGGATTTCTGGAACCATTTCAATTGAATGAGTTTTGTGCTCATTATGGGTCACATTTTCCTGTTTCTTTGCATGCCTGGTAATTTTTTAAAAAATGTATTGTCAATTTTATATTGGGTGATAGATTTTGTTGATGTTCTTTAAATATTTTTTAACTTTGTTCTAGGCTGCAATTAAATTACTAGAGAACAGTTTGATACTTTTTGAGGCTTGCTTTTAAGCTTTGTTATGTGGGAACAGAACATCTTTTAGTCTAGCCCTAATTTGGCCCCACTAATGAGGAAAAAGCCTTCTGAGCAGTCTAATTAATGCTGTGTGGGTTAGAAGGTCTTCCCACACAGGCTGGTGTGAATAAAAACCGTTATAGGCTCTGTGTGGGTTATGGTAATTGTTCTCTCCATTCCTTTTCAGTGGTTCCTTCCAAAGCCTTGGGTAGTTTCTGCACATGCATGTGCTGATTAGTACTCAGCTCAAGATTTGAAGGGAACTTTTGATAGCTCTTTAGCACTCTGTAGCAGTCTACTCTCTGGTACTTTGGCCTGATAAGTCTAGCCTCCATGAATTCTTAATTATCCCTCCTCAACTCAGAAAGACTACCAGTCCCTCTTTGGGCTCCCGCTCCCTGTTCTGTGGCCTGAAAAGAACTCTCAGCATAAACAAAGTAAGATGGGTGATCACAGAGCTGTCTTCCTTGGTTTCTCTCCACTCAGGGATCACTGTACTGTGCTCCTGTTGTCCAATAACTGGAAACCATTGTTTTATATAATTTTGTCTGTTTTTCCTATTTTTTAAGGTGGGGTGTGTGTGTGTGTGTGTGTGTAAGAGAGAGTGAAAGAGAGAGAGAGAGAAAGAGAGAGAGAGAAGCTGGTCACTGTTACTCCACTGTGGCCAAAAGAAAAAGTCCCTATTATTTGTTATTAAATCTTTATCAATTTGCTTGGTAAAACTGGTTTCTCATCATTTTAAATTTCTAACGTGTTTCATTACTATCAAGTTTTAAAATTTTTTTTCAAGTATATACAAGCCATTTGTGATGCCTCTTTTGTTCACATAGCCTTTGCTCATTTTTCTAGTGAGGATGTCTTAGTGTTTCTTACTTATTTTTATCTGCTCTTTAAAGCTATTATCCTTTATCAATTTGTTGTGGATAATTTGTCGTCTGTTACTCCTTAAAATAAATTATTTTATTGCAATACACATATAGAAAAGGGCACAAATGATAAGTGAGTTACTTGATGAATTATCACAGTGAACACACCTCTATGACTACCACCAAGTTCAATAATTAGAGCCTTGCCAGCAACCTAGAAACCTCCCTTTGTGCCCCTGCTATTCATTACCATTACCTTCTTCCCCAAAAATAACCACATCCTAACATCTAACAACATCAGTTAGGCTTGCCTGTTTGAACTTTATAGAAATAGAATCATACAGTATATGTCTTTTTGTATCTGACCTCTTTCATTCAACATTATAATTGTGAAATTCATTCACATTGTTGCATGCAGTAATAATCTGCCCTTTGTTATTGCTGTGTGAGTATACAACAATTTATTGATCTGTTCTACTATTGATGAAAATTTAGGTTGTTACCAGTTTGGGGCTATTTTGAGTAACAACTGCTTTCTCTTATTTTTCACATTTAGATCTATAGTCCATCTATCATAAATTTTTGCATGTGGAGTGAGGTAGGGGTCTGGGCTCATTTTTTTCCTGTGCGATTATTCAGTTGATCCAGCTCTATTTATTGAGCTCTGTTTCATTCCACTGGCATTTTTGCCCATCTTTGTTTAATATCACTATTGTGGGCTGAATGCTTGTGTCCCCCCCAAAATTTACACATTTAAATCCCATCCCCCAGTGTCATGATATTAGGATGTGTAGCCTTTGGAGGGTGATTAGGTCATGAGGGTGGTGCCCTCCTGAATGGTACCCTTATAAGAGAGGCCCCAGAGAGCTTTCTCACACTTTCTGCTGTGGGAGGACACAGCGAGTTTCACTCACGTCCGTGTGAAGAGACCACCAAACAGGCTTTGTGTGAGCAACAAGGCTGTTTATTTCACCTGGGTGCAGGCAGTGTAAGAATTCTGACTGCACTAACCATGCCTAGGAAGGAAAGGAGTTGTTTTGTAGAAGGGACTGGGGTTTGGGAGATTAGTCAGACACAATCAGCAGGGAGAGCACGTGTGTTTTCATAATTATGCCAAGATAGGTAACAGATGAGGACGAAATTTGGGCTTGACTGAAGTAATGGGAGCTGTCTGTGACGCCTTGCGGCAGTACAGCCCAGGTAATTTGCTGAGCCTGATGGGTGTCAGGGTCAGTCTAAGTGAAAGCGAAGAGAGGCTGGGGTGAAGGGTGCAAAGAAATAGAAAAGAAAGCATGTTTGAGATCCAGAATAGAATAATGGGTTTCTGGAGGGAGGTATTTAGGATAGGAGAGTATATGGGTTTGGCACTACGGGGTGGATAGGCAAAACAATTTGGTTGATAAGGTGCAGATCCTGAACTAACCTGTAAGACTTGTCCAGTTTTTTGAACAGGTAAAATGAGGGAATTGTAAGGGGAGTTTATAGGCTTTAAAAGGCCATGTTGTAGCAGGCGAGTGATAACAGACTTTAATCTTAAAGCATGCTGTGGGATGGGATATTGGCATTGAGTGGGGTAAGGGTGATTAGGTTTTAATGGGATGGTAAGGGGTGCATGATCGGTCACTAAGGAGGGAGTAGAGGTGTCCTATATTTGTGGGTTAACATGGGGAGATACAAGGGGAGGATGTGAAGGAGGCTTTGAACTGGGGAAAAAGGCAGCAATGAGGTGTGGCTGTAGCCCAGGAATAGTCAGGGAAGTAGATAATTTAGTTAAAGTGTCTCAGCCTAATAAGGGAACTGGGCAGGTGGGGATAACTAAAAAGGAGTGCTTAAAAGAGTATTGTCTAAGTTGGCACGAGAGTTGGGGAGTTTTAAGAGGTTTAGAAGCCTGGCCATCAATACCCACAACAGTTATGGAGGCAAGGGAAACAGGCCCTTGAAAAGAAGGTAATGTGGACTGGGTAGCCTCTATATTGATTAAGAAGGGGATGGACTTACCCTCCACTGTGAGAGTTACCCAGAGCGTCTGTGATGGTCCTGTAGGCTTCTGAGGCAACTGGGCAGTGTCAGTCTTCAGCTGCTAAGCCGAGAAGATCTGGGAAGGAGTCAGTCAGAGAGCCTTGGGCCAGAGTTCCAGAGGCTCTGGAAGTGGCTGCCAGGCGAGTTGAACAGTCTGATTTTCAGTGGGGTCCCACACAGATGGGACATGGCTTAGGAGGAATCCTGGGCTGTGGGCATTCCTTGGCCCAGTGGCCAGATTTCTGGCACTTGTAGCAAGCTCCTTGGGGAGGAGGTTCTGGAGGAACCCCTGGCAGCTGTGGTTCAGGTGTTTGGAGTTCTTGTGTGCTGGAGATATGGCTGGGGTTCATCTTACAGTGGAGGCAAGGAATTGCAACTCAGAAATACATTACTACTCGTCTGCCTCTACTTTATTATTGCACACCTTGAAGGTGAGGTTAATTAAGTCCTGTTGTGGGGTTTGAGGGCTGGAATTTAATTTTTGGAGTTTTATTTAATGTCGGGAGCGGATTGGGTAATAAAATGTATATTGAGAATAAGACGGTCTTTTGACCTTTTAGGGTCTAGGGCTGTAAAGCATCTCAGGGTTGCTGCCAAATGAGCAATGAACTGGGCTCGGTTTTTTATTTGATGAAAAGGAGCCTAAATGCTATCTGATTTGGGATAAAGAAAAAGAACCATTAACCTTGACTATGCCTTTAGCTCCAGCCACATTTTTAAGAGGAAATTGCTGGGCAGATGGGGGAGGGCTAGTCGTGGAACAAAACTGTAAGCTGGACTGGGTGTGAGGAGGGGAGGCGATAAAAGGATTATAGGGTAGGGGAGCAGAGGCTGAGGAAGAATTTGGACCTAGCTCGGCCTGGCAAGGAGCAGCCTGGGGAGGATGGGAGAGGTCAGATGGGTCTGTAGAAAAGGAAGATTGGAAAGAGGAAAGACTCAGTGACGCTTGGGGTTGGGACTGAGGGGACAGGCAGGAGGGAAAGAAGGAAGATTTGGGATGAGTTGCATTGGGAACAGAGACTAGGGAGGGGCTGATGTGTAAAAGAATGCCTGGATGTCAGGCACCTCAGATGGTTTGCGTATTTTATGACAAGAATTATTTAGATCTTGTAGGATGGAAAAATTGAAAGTGCCATTTTCTGGCTATTTGGAACCACTGTCGAGTTTGTACTGGGGTCAAGCGGCATTGCAGAAGAAAATAAGGCATTTAGATTTTAGGTCAGGTGTGAGTTGGAGAGGTATTAAGTCTTTGAGAACACAAGCTAAGGGAGAAGGAGCAATGGAGGGTGGAAGGTTGCCTATAGTGAAGGAGGCAAGTCCAGAGAAAAGAGAGGGTAGAGACACGGAGAGAAGGTGTGGGGGATGCTTGCCCCCCAGGAAAGTGGAGAAGGGGTAGAGACACGGAGAGAAGGGGTCAGGGAGGTTCTTGCCCCCTAGAAAAGCAGTACTTGCTGCTAAGGGTGAAGGACCAAGGCAGGCATCCCCACGTGGTCAGACACCTCTGAAACGTGGGTGAATAATCAGGCAGGTGTCCCTGCTTGATTAAACACCAAGGGAAGACTGTCTTCCAGAGTCTGTGACCAGTGCCAGAGTTTTGGGTCCACAGATAAAACACGTCTCCTTTGTCTCTACCAGAAAAGGAAAGGAATTGAAATTCAGAGACGGGAAAGACTGAAGTGTGGCACCAAGATTGAAAGGAGAAAGAGGTTGAGGGATAGTGAGAGAGGTTGGAGAAGAGAGTAAAAAGAGGCTGCTTACGAGATTTAAAATTGGTGAGATGTTCCTTGGGCTGGTCAGTCTGAGGACCCGAGGTCATAGGTGGATCTCTCTCATGGAGCAAAGAGCAGGAGGACAGGGGATTGATCTCCCAAGGGAGGTCCCCCAATCCAAGTCACGGCACCAAAATTTCATTCACTTCGGTGTGAAAAGACCACGAAACAGGCTTTGTGTGAGCAACAAGGCTGTTTATTTCACCTGGGTGCAGGCGGGCTGAGTCCGAAAAGAGAGTCAGCAAAGGGAGATAGGGGTGGGGCCATTTTATAAGATTTGGGTAGGTAAAGGAAAATTACAGTCAAAGGAGGATTGTTCTCTGGTGGGCAGGGGTGGGGGGGTGGTCACAAGGTGCTCAGTGGGGGAGCTTTTGAGCCAGGATGAGCCAGGATAAGGAATTTCACAAGGTAATGTCATCATTTAAGGCAGGAACAGGCCATTTTCACTTCTTTTGTGGTGGAATGTCATCAGTTAAGGCAGAAACCCGCCATGTGGATGTGTACGTGCAGGTCACGGGATATGATGGCTTAACTTGGGCTCAGAGGCCTGACAGCGAGAAGACATTGTCTATGAATCTAAATGTTGGCCTCCACGAGACACTGAATCTGCTAGTGCCTTATTTTGGACTCCCCAGCCTCCAGAACTGTGAAAAATAAATGTTTGTTGTTTAAGCTGCCCAGTCTATGGTATTTTTGTTATAACAGCCTAAATGGACTAAGATAATCACACTGTCTTAGTTACTGCAAGTTTATATCTTGATATCTAGGAGTGCACATATTCTTACCTTGTTCTTGTCCTTTTTTTTTTTTTTTCAAGGAGGAGATCAGCTTCTCCTTCTTGCAAACCAAAACAGTGGTAATGCAAATCAAGGCACACTTGGAATTCTCTGCTGCAGAAGCCTCCCGAGGCTTATGCCTGGAATCTCTTAACCCACTCTCTCCCACCTGCTTTTGTTTCTGGGACTGAGAGTCTGGATTCTGACAAGCCTGAGTTCGAATCTCATGTCTGCCCCTAACTGAGAATTTGGCCAAGTTGCTCCTCTTTCTGGGCCTCTGGTTCCTCATTTATAACACGGGAATAGTCATAGTGCCTAACTCAAAAGGTTACTGTGAAGCTCAAATGAGACTATATAAAATGCTAAACACAATGCAGCTGTGGACAGACCAGCATCACCATGATCATCACCACCCCATAGTTCCTGTCGCCAGGAGAGGACAGACCCTCAAGTTGACCGTTTTGCTGCATTCCCACTGATCATGGGGTCCCTTCTGAGAACTGGGCTTCAGCTTTATTCCTGAGCCAAGGCCTCTCTTTCTGTCTTCCCACACACTGCTAGCTCAGCCCTTGGCTCCAGAGACTCGGTCCCTGTATTCTCCCACGTGTTGTTAGTGGGCCCAGCTCCAGGCAAGTTTCAGGGTTGGAGGCAAATGCCAGCTCCACTGAGGTCTCCCTTGCCCACACCCCCATCCCAGTGAAGAGGAAGTTACCAAAAGGAGGAAAGGAAGGAAAGAATCCTCTTTCCTTTCCTCAGGCAGGAAGCATTGGGTGAGAAAAGGTGTGGAGGTGAAAACAGGCATGACAAGTGTTCTGGTTACCTATTACTGCAAAATAAATCACCCTAAAATTTAGTGGCTTAAAATAACAACTATGTTATTCTCTCTCATGGTTTCTGTGGGTCAGGAAATCAAAGAGGGCTCAGCTAGATGGTTCTTGTTTGGCGTCCCCTAGGTTGCAGTGAGTCAGTGGCTGAGCATCTGTCTTCATGTAGTCTCGGGACCTCCCCATGTGATCTCTGTGTGGGCTAGTTTGGGCTTCCTCACAGCATGGTGGCCTCAGAGCAGTCAGCTGCCTTACGTAGTGGCTTAGAGCTCCAAATGCAAACGTCCAAAAAGACTCAGGTGGAAGCTGCATCGCCTTTTATGATGTAGCCTTAGAAGTCAAATACAGTTGACCCTTAAACAACATCGGCACCAACCCCTTGCACAGTCAAAAATCCATGCATAACTTTTGACTCCTCCAAAATTTAACTACAGATAGCCTACTGTTGACTGGAAGCCTTATCGATAATATAAACAGTTGATTAACACATATTTTATATGTATTACATACCGTATTCTTACAATAAAGTAAGCTAGAGAAAAAACGTTATTAAGAAAACCATCAGGATTAGCCAGGAGTGGTGGCAGGTGTCTGTAATCCCAGCTACTTGGGAGGCTGAGACAGGAGAATTGCTTGAACCCAGGAGGTGGAGGTTGCAGTGAGCTGAGACCGTGACACTTGCATGACATGTTGTAATGTCATGTCTACTGAACTCTGTTGGTCAAAATAGTCAGAAAAGCCTATCTAGTTTGAAGGGGAGGGGACGTAAACTCCACCTCTCAATGAAAGGAAAGTCAAAGTCACATTATAAGCAGAGCATGTGGAATGGGAGATATTATTGCATTCCTCTTTGGAAAATACAGTCTTGTCACAGCAAGTCTGAGGGACCTGCAGGAAACAATTTTGGCTGTACCAAGAGAGTCCATGTGGTAGTCTGAGGAATTAAGCTTATGGAGGTTGGGAGCTAGCAGTGAGCTTGTTTGAAAGGGTGTGTTTAGACTTGGCCTGGAGGCATAGGGGAGCAAAGAAGGTCTGTAAAATCAGGAGCTTTGCATGGCTTGGAGGGAGGTAAAATTTAGTCCTGCTCTGGGAAAGGATAAAGAAAGGAGAACTACTTAGGGATGGCAACAATACCGTATGGCTGTCTCAACCTGTGTGCCTCTGGGACCCCCAGGGTCTTCTTCTGTGCTGGGGCTCAAACACACATTGGCATTACTTTTCCACCTACCAATATTACAGTTATTGCTTTTCCACCTCCAAGAATTTTGTGAAGTTTTGTTTTGTTTTGTTTTTGCAGGATTGTGATTTTCCATTAGTCAGGGGCACACTGATGGTTCCCTTTTTTTCTCCCAGAGTATTAGCAATTGCTAATGCAGCATCATCTGCAATTTTTTTAGTTCTGTAGGATGTAACATTGGATGAAACTGGGTAAAGGGTGCACAGAACCTCTTTATCCTAGCTTTGCAACTTCCTGTGATCTATAATTATTTTAAATAAAACGTTTTCAAAATTTATATTATATTTTTTCTTCTAAAAGTTCTAGTTGGCTGTTTTCATCTCTGCTTTCACTCTGCTTCTTTTATTTCCATAAATATAAGATTTTCTATTCTGTACCTGATAATTCTAATATTTGATCTCATTTCGTGTTCTGTTTCTGTAGCCTGTTAGTTTTCCTGGTTCTTATTTATAGTGCTTTGTTTCTGATAGATTTTTAAATTTTTAACTCTGAGATTTTTATTTTCTTTAGAACATTGATTTTTGCTAATTCTTTGAAGTCTGGATTTAAGTTGAATTTTTCCACAGCAAATTTCTTTTTGCTTCTGCTGTCTGCTGGGAGTGGTACCAAACCTGGATGATGTTACATTTAATTTTCCACTTAAGGCTTTTGGACCATGTAAGTAACACAAATTCTTAAGGGATATTTCGTGTTCTTGTCACCTAGTAGCAGGGTCGAGGCAGGTGAGTTTTGTTTCTGTCTACTGTTGTGGGCTTTGATTTTCCACTCAACACCTGCAATTTTGACGAGTGCACTCCAGGACCCCTTGCCTGGCCATGGACAGGGCTAGGTGGATGCTGGCCCTGACCTCTGTATACCTGGTCTGATGCAGACTCTGAGAAGCCTCCTGCAGGGAGCCCCCAGCACTGACTCTCCCTAGCTGCAAGACTTGATAGAATTACTTCATCTCCCTGTAATGGAGATTAAAGCAGCACCTACCCCATAGAGTTCTGTTGAGGATTTATACCAATAAGCCATGAGATGGGCTTACCCCAGAGCCCAGCCTCCAGTGGCCTCTCAGTGAGCTTGAGTTGCTGTCATTACTAAGGCCTGGAGAGGGTCATCTGGTGCAGGATCAAAAGCCCTGTATGGTAGGGTAGAAAGAGCACAGGCTCTGCAGTCAAAGATCCAGGTTCCAGGTCCAACTGCACCATTTGCTAGCAATGTGACTTTGGACAAATCAATTCATCCAGTCATTCACCCATCTGTCTATCCAGCAACAATTTGTTGAGTGCTTTCTCCACCTGGAAGTGATTCCATGCCAGAGATTTGTTAGTGAACGAGGCAGTCCTAGCACCTGTCCTCACAGAGCTTAGAGTCTCTTAGGGAAGACAGGTGTTGAGCACAGGTAGAGGGGCAAGGTGCTAACTCAGTTCTCAACAGGGGGGCAATTCTGCCCCACCCAGAGGACATTTGTTCATGTCTGAAGGCATTTTGGGTTGCATAACTTTGGGAGAACTACTGGCATCTAGACAGTAGAGGCCAGTGATGCTGCTGAACACCCTGTAATGCACAGGGCAGCCCCACAGCTAAGAATTATCCAGCCCAAAATGTCAGAAGTGCCAAAGTTGAGAAGTTCTGTTCTGTAGAATGCGTGGCAGGGGGTCCTACTAGTTAGGAGGTGGTGTTCGGGTGTCAACCCTAAAGAAGTGACAGTGGCAACCTCAGGGACGAATTAGGCAGTGTGTGTGCAGGTGGAAGAGAGGTTGAAGGGAGAAAGAGTGTTCCTGGCAGAGGCAACAGCATTGCAAAGGCCTGGAAACAAGAGAGTGAGCAGGGCCCCTGAGGACCTGAGGCAAGTTTATTGCTCCCGGGATACAGAGCGTTGGGGGCAGGGTGACAGGTGAAATTGAATGTGGGGGCACATGCTATAGGGAATAGTGGCCGTTCCTGACATTCAGTAGGCCGGGCCCGAGCCCTTAAAATGCATTATCTCATTGCATGCTCACCAGAACACTCTATAATATGTATTGTTATTTTGTCCTTTATATAGATGGTTCCAAGAAGTGACAAGTTGAAGGTCATGATCCTTTTGCTGACACAGAGCCTGGCACATGGAAGGCACCAAACGCATGTTAGTCCAGGCACCGGGGAGGAGCTCAGATTGTGTTTGTTGACTGATTGAGTGAGCAAATGAAGAATGACTAAACCAAGCACAAAGCTGGGCGTCCTAAGGTGGAGCTGGGCTAAAGAAAGTGACTGTCTCTAGGGTCTTCACAATTGAGGCAGTACCTTATCCACCATTTGGCCAGGGTGAGGAAGTGTGCAGGGCACCCAGGTGTGACCCAACCATGTCCATTGTTCCTCTCCGTCCCTTTGATGGACAGCCTGTACCCACGACACTCTTTCCAGACGCTGCCTGCATCCTAGTTCCCTGTCCTATCACCTCTGCATGGAAAGATGTGGAGTTGGCCACATTGATCCCAACACCAATGGGATCACCTGAGGATGGATCTGGTGACTGACCTTGTGCCTTCTCACAGTACAGGCTTTGGGATCCACAGCAACCCAGGCAGAGTTTGTAACAGTGCAGGTTCCCAGGCCCCATCCTAGGCCCCATCCCAGACTGCCTAAGTCACTCTGGGCCTGAGCCCAGGAAGAGTTAACCATCTGGAGACTGTAGATTGTAACAATTTCCTTGGGTGACTTCCAGGCAGGCTAAAGTGTAAGAAAGGGTGCCTGAATCAGCAAAACAGCCAGCACTTCAACGTGCAACCTGAGCATCCCACAGGGGTCCCAGCCATCATAGAGCCAGCTACATTTGCTGAAGTGTGAGGCCTGGACTGCAGACAGGCTCCAGGCCAACCCTTCCTTGCGTGGCTTGCTCAGGGATCTGTGTGACACGCTGGTGCCATTCTCTCCATTTTACAGATGAGGGACCAGAGGCCCAGAGCACTGAAGTACCTAGCTAAAAAGCTGGAACACCAGATTACCCTGCCTCCCTGACAGCTTTCCTCCATCCAAGTGGCCCAATCTGTGGTTCAGAAAATACAGCCTCATTAAAGACAGGTGCTCAAAACCATGGCCTGGAAGTGGTAATCTGATTGAGCTCACTTTGCTGGATGGTGAAAGAGCCCAGCCTGCCCTGCCCTGCCCTTCCTTCTTTTTCCCTCCCCTCCCCTCCCCTCCCCTCCCCTCCCGTCCTCTCCTCCCCTCCCCTCCCCTCTCCTCTCCTCTCCTCTCCCCTCCCCTCTCCTCTCCTCTCCCCTCCCCTCTCCTCTCCCCTCCCCTCCTTCCCTCCCCTCCCCTCCCTTCTTTTCTTCTTTTTCTCTTCCTCTCGTCTCCCCCTCCCCTCCCATCCTCTTCCCTTCCCTTCCTTTCCCCCCTTCCCCTCTTCTCCCCCCTCTTTCTTTCCTTCCTTCATTCCTCCCTCCCTCTCTCTCTCTTTCCTATTTTCTTTCTCTCATTCTTTCCTGAGTCATTGATTCAACAGAAAAGCCCACTGAGGTTATTGGAATGCACTGGGAGAGACGCAATGTGCTTCCAGCTCCAAAGGAAAGATGAGAAGAATCAGAGAGCACAGAGGCCAGAAAGGCCTGGTGAGGAGCTCAGACAGGGACCTATCAGGGCTGGTGTCCAGTGTGAAGGGGATTGAGCCTCTGAGAGGTCCAGACAAAGCCATCTCTCGCCTAGGCGCTTGTCTGTAAACGGGGATCTTTGCTTAGTGGCTAAGAACGTGCCTGCTGGGCTGAGTCTAAGACCTGGAGATGCGCCCAGAAATCAGTGTCTGGTTGCCCTGAAACATGTGTTGAGAAGGAGAGCCTCAGGGTGTCACTGAGGTTTGGGGGATAGGTTCAGAGATCTGCATGGGACTCCCAGTTAGGCCCCTTTTCTGTGTGAGCGTTCGTCAACCCCCAGCCCTCTCTGAGCCTCAGTGTTACCTGTGTGATGTTGGATTGGAACTGGTTGCTTACTAAGGGTCTTCTAGTTCTAGACTTTAAAGTCTTAACCTCCAGGCCTGACATAGGGTAGGTGCTTAATAAATATGCCGTGAAGAAATACATTTGCTTTTACACAAGGTTTCTCCTCTTCCTTTGCTGGAACTGAGGTTGGTGCAGTGTTCAGCTCCTTCTTTCCATTCCATTCCAACCAACTATCATACCCCTAACTCCGATCAAGCTCTTTCTCTAGCTCCTGTCAGCAGCCTCCACCTTCCAGGTGCATCACCTGGCTGACTGTCCCAGCCTCCCCCTCCCCCACCCTCCTTCCCAACACTTACAGTCTTGTCCCCTTCAATCCAGCCCCTGCAGTACAAGACATAGCTAAAACTACATTCCTCCCCACAAACCTCTCCCCTGCACTCCTGTATTTGGCCTAAACCACCTTCCCAGTGCTTTCCCATCATCTCTCCAAAGCCTGGCCCTGAGGGTTAAGTTAGGAGGAGCAGGGCAGGGTGAGGCCAGTCCACCTGTGGGCCCCTTTTTCAGCCAGCTCACCTCTCAGCAGTGTGGAGAAAGGAGGATGCACTGGGCCCACACACATGTTGTGCACATCAGCAGCCCCACCTTGGGTGCAGGAAATGTCACAGTGCCGTAACTGACTCGAGGGGAGGGCAGTGGGGGACAGGTGCAGGGAAGGTCTTTGCTCCCCCTTTTGTGGCCAACCCGAAGACAGCAGTAGCCTAGATCAGCAGGAAGAGCAACCAGTAGGAAGCTAAAGCCCTGTTTGTTGTGGCCGTGCCACTGACCAGTTGTGAGCCGGAATGAGCCCTCAGCCTCTCTGAACCTCAGCTTCCTCATTTGCAAAAGGGGCTGGCATGATTCACCCCTCTTGGGTAGGATTCCATGGATTATGGACAGAAAAAGCATTGTAACCTCAGGAGTGCTTTGTGTGTACTTGGTGCTGTTATTGGGCATTACCCAGGAGGGCTGGCCGCCATCCAAAATCCGCCATCCCCGTATCCTTCCACTTTCAGCAGCTTCCAGTAATAGCCTGCCCGATGAGGCTGGCTGCTTTTCTGATTTTGGCTCTGAGGTGAGTATCGATTTGGGGTGTGCTTCGCGAGGATGGATGAGTGGACACCCAGCCACTCTCCAAACTGGATCTCAGGCTCTAAATGATTCATGTGTCAGGCTGCAAATAGTACCTTTCGTTCTGGTGCCTCCAGTTTGCTTGAGAAAGCATATAGCCTCCTCAGCACTTTGGAACTTGTTGCCAAAGCTGAGATGTGGTCCCGTTTGCTAAATTTAGGGTTGGCTGTTCCTGTGCGTAAATAGGATGCTGCAGAGTTGGGGGACAGGGATTGTCTCCTTCTTTATTCATATGCAGTTGGAGTTTTTTTTCCTTCTTGGTAAACTGGAAAGAAACCTGGGATAGGAATGAAGAGGTGTGCATTTGGGTTTTGACATTCTCTTCAACTGGCTGAGTGACTTCTCCAAGTTTTGGCTTCCTGCTTGTAAGACAGAGACATCAATCTCAAAAGCAAACGCCAGGCTGTAATGAAGCTTCTAGGTTTGTTGGACTCTGCACATACAATAAAGATTGCATGGGGCCATCTGTATGAGACCACATGCAATCTTTAGGCTCACAGATGGGGCATGAGGAGATATCCATTGGCCCTGACTTCATCCCAGCGCAGCTAAATTTGGGCATCTGGGTCGCAGAGATGCTCCTTTGCTCTCTTTTGTCCCTTGGCACTTAGGACGGACCCAGCATATAGCAGACTCTCAGAAAAGTAGTCACTGGGTGCATAAGGGCACCATTACAGTGACAAAGATCAGCCCATCCAGCGAATCCCACAAGGAAAAATCACTAGAGGGAAATATCCCAAATAAACCCCCATCTTGCCTGTAGGTGACCAGTACAGTGGGATCCCTGGGAGAGCAGGAACAATGGCCTGGAGTTACATTTTTTAAATTTAATTTGTTGCCACTCTTTGAATGCACCTCACCCTAGCTTCACCTGCATAAACATCTGTTAGAGGGAGCCGAGGCTGTAATGTCTTCACATTAGAATAGAGTCCACCATGGAGACAAGCAAATGCACAAGAACTTTCTCTACTTTTAGGGGTACAATTGTCAACCCAAAGACTGGGAACAGCCAGATCTGGGCACACAGACTTGCCTTTTGTTTCTAGTCTGCCTCACTGGTTCTCAAATTTTACTGAACCTAAGAGTAACCCACACAGAAATCTGCTCCTGAAAACTTTGCGATAGGATCTTCATGGGAAAGCTTGACTGCCTCGTTTTCACCACCTGTGCCCATGTTAGACCCCATCTCTCTTACCACCATAGCACCATAGCACATGTAATTCTGCTATACATCTGCCTTGATCACTGCTGCATTCTTGGCACCTAGTGTGATGCTTGGCACATGTGTATAAGCTCAATAAGTATTTGTTGCTTTGTTGGCTTGGTGAGTTAATTAATGGAGCAGACAAACCTCTGAAATTTCAGCGGCTTAGTGTATAAAAGGTTTATTTCTTGCTCATGCAAAGTCTCTTCCGCATGTGGTGACTCAGCGACCTCCTGGTTCTGTCATCTCAACTTAGGTAGGGCCCTGCAAGTCTCCATGGCAAGGAGGGGAGAGACGAAGGAGGAACATCAGCTCTTATCTGTGTCAGCCTAGAAATGATATGCATCCCCTTGACTCATGGCCCATCAGCCAGAGCAAGTCAGATGGTCCCAAGTTAATAGCACAGGGGGTTGGGGAATGCAGGGAAGTTCCTGGGCTATTTGAAGTGCCCTCACTGCTGCCCCACACTTTGAGCTAAGGCCCCACCAGGGTACGGCGGCCCTTGAGCATTCAACTCAGGCTCACCAAGCAGCTGTGTGTGCCAGATCCTGCCGGGGGGCTTTTGCAACATTTCCCTCGTGATCCCTTCCCAACACTCCAGGGAAGTAGAAATTACTAACTGCAATTAGCAGAGGAGGATGCAGAGGCTCATGGTGGTCACCACTTGCCCAAGTTCACATGGCCACAAAGGAGCAAAGCCAAGACTCGAACACAGGTTGGTTTGCTATTTAACTCCAACCCCAGGGCTTTCCCCATCATGGCCCAGAGACATTCTGGGTATAGACAGTCAAAGGGGCCTTCGAGACAAGGAAGGGATGGGACCAGAGAACACAAGGGAACATGATAAGGAGAGAAGAGCGGAAAGGATCAGACACAGCCTGGCAGCGGCTGGAGAAAACGTATCTGTCATCTTCCCATGGTGTTGTTCAGGAAAGAAGCACTGGACTGGGAGAAATAGCAACTTTTATTGACCAGAGATGAAGAAAGAAGATGCCTTCTAAACAGGGCTTAATTTATTGGCTGCCTCGCACAAAAGTCCTTTGGATGCTCAAGAGAGTCATTTAGATTTTGTCTCATCTTTGAGAAATGGGGACCGTCACTCCCTGCTCTCAGGTTATTTTGAAATGAACACTTTCTCCCCACAGAAAACCTGTTATTCAGAGTACCTTTTTTTCCCCATCAACTTCTTTTTTTTTTTTTTGGTCTGGTTGAATCCCAGAGGGGATAATAAATATACGGAAACCAAATAAAAGGAAAGACAAACTCCGTTTTCAACAAACTACTTCTAACAATTGGGTTCAGGGTTGCTAACAGGTCTTCAACTGCTCTTAGCAAACCCTTAAGAGGCTCTGTTCTGAATACAATTACCACAATTTGGAGAGGTCCTCTGCTAAGGTGCTAGCCTCCGCAGAAAACTACCCAGCCCAGGCCTGTTGGAGTCAGGGGAGCTGGCTCTGTTGGGCAGCTCTCCAGAGTGACCCATGGAAGACCACTTGGGCATGGGGCAGCGCTTATCTTGAGAAAGTTTGCCTTTCTACCACCTCCACATCTGCCTCTCTAGCCCTGGAACTTACATGCCCTAGTTCTGCCCCACTTGTGTTTCCCGGAACAATCTACAGGGGCACTTGTTTTATCAAATTTCTCACTCAGCACATAAAAAGTGGGCCACTGATTTGTTTCACAGAACCTGAAGCCTTGACTGTCAAGACGTTTCAGGTTGTGTTACATCAGGTCGTAGGTGGCTGCCATAGCTGGAGAAGTATGGAAACCAGGACAAGACTTTGGTCCAGGGGCGACAAGTGTTGGTGGAGTCGCAGAAGCCCTCCCAGAAAAGCATCCCTGCTGCTCTGATCATGTCACACGCTGCTTGAGCCCACCCCTGGCTCCCTGTGTCCATTAGGGTGAAATCCAACAAATCCCCATCTTGCATCTTCTGAGGACTATAGTGTTCCAGCCTCTACTCATCATTCCGGCGTGTATCCCATGATTTCAGTGTCCTGCATCACACTCCCGGGGCTGAGTCACTTTCAGTTCCTTCCATGTCCCATGCTGCTGTCACCTGTTTGCCTTTGCTCCTGCTGTGCCCACTTCCAGGCATGCCCTTCCTCTCTCTCCCATTCATGCACACATATGTGCACACACATACGCACATATGCACACACATAGACACATGCACACACACATATACACATACACACATGCATGCATATGCATTGCTATAGATTGAATGCTTATATCCCTCTCAAATTTCTATGTTGAAATCCTCACCCCCAAGGCGATGGTACTAGGATGTGAGGCCTTTGGAAGGTGATTAGGTCATGAGGATGGAGCCCTCGTGAATGGGATTGGTAACCTAAAAAAGCAACACCAGAGAGTTTCCTTACCCCTTCCATCATGTGAGGACACAGTGAAAAGAAGGTCCTCTACAAACCAGGAAATGGGCCTCAACAGATACCAATTCTACCAGCGCCTTGCTCTTGGACTTCCCAGCCTCTGGTACAGTGAGAAACACATTTCTGTGGTTTATAAGCCACCCAGTCTATGGTATTTTGTTGTAGCTGCCTGGACAGACCAAGACACACTACACAAGCACGTGCTCACACACACTGTCCTCTAGGACCACTTCTACTCACAGCCTAAGATTAAACTCCAGATTGCCTCATCCCAGAGGCCTCTCTGGCTGACCTTGGGCTAAGAAAAGGGAACTTTGTCAGTCCTGCCTTGTTTCCCCCTCATACAGGCCAGTGAGCTTGGATGGAGAGTGGCGGGGGGTGTCTCATTCATCTGTGTAACTTTGCTACATTCTACATTTAGCCAACAGAAAGTCTTGGGCAGAAAATATAAGGAAAAGGACAAGGGCCATCATGATTCATTCTTTTCTGATTTATTTTTCTTGAAAAGTACAGCAGCATTAAAGAAAAAAAAGAGACACAACACAGAACTGTTTTCATTCTCTATTTTTTCTTCTCCTTGTCCACATTTTTTTTTTTTTTTGAGACAGAGTCTCGCTTTGTCACCAAGGCTGGAGTGCAGTGGCACAAACTTGGCTCACTGCAATCTCCACTCCTGGGTTCAAGTGATTCTCCTGTCTCAGCCTCCCAAGTAGCTGGCATTACTGTGTCTCAGCCTCCCGAGTAGCTGGGATTACAGGCGCCTGCCACCACACCTGGCTAATTTTTCTATTTTTAGTAGAGACGGGGTTTCACCAAGTTGGCCAGGCTGGTCTCGAACTCCTGACCTCAGGTGATCTGCCCACCTTGGCCTCCTGAAGTGCTGGGATTACAGGCCTGAGCCACCGTGCCCGGCCCTCCTTGTCCACATTTATACACAACTTAATTGTTGTAATCAGTGCTGACAAACTTGGCATTTCCCCTGCTAATGAGAACATTTCTCCTGGTTCCATTCTTGGGCTCAGTCCTGGGTAGGCACAGGAAGCTTCTACCCTGAGCTGGAGCTGGTGGCAGCCCTTTTCCTAAAACCCTCCCTGCCAGGTGCTTGGGCTCCAGTTCCATTCCAGGCGCCACCCCAAATCCTTCCTCCTCTCTCCACCTCCAGTAGCCCCAAGTATCACTCCACATAGGTGCCTTTGTTCCTTAGTGGGAGGGACTTGGCATTCATAGAGCCCCTATGACATGCTTAGTGCTTTCCATAGAGCAGCCCAGTTAATGCCTGCAACAGCCCTGCAAGGCAAGTACTATGCCCCTTGCCCTACATATGTGGAAACTGAGGCTCAGAAGTGAGGTAGCTTCTCCACCAATCCAACCCTCCAACCCTGAGGCCTGGGACCTTGACTGTTCCTGAATCAGCTGATCCCAAGTCACCCACCTGGTACCCCAGGCACCTAACAAACACCGGGCTGCCAGATGGCCACCCACACTCCTGTTAGGGGCCAGTTCTCCAGGTCAGGAGTAGAGTCGGGCTCTAACAGTGAAGTGTGTCCTCTCTGAGAGTGAGGGAAAGGCTTGGCTGAAAGCACAGAGGCACTGGACAGTCAGGATAGTGTGATCTTGGGAAAGTTCCTTCACCTCTGTCTCAATTTCCTCATCTGTGAAGTGGCATCTACCTGAAGGATGTTGTGAGATTAAATGAGCTGGTAAAAGCAAAGCATCCAAACGGGGCCTGGCACATAGCAGGCTCTATATAATTGCCATTATTGTGATTATTATCATCATCTCTGACTGTGGTACCTCATTTCTAGGCTGAATATGCTCACCCCTAGTCTTCTGGACTCTCTACTATTTTTAATTAGGTGGTTGAAGCCTCATGAGTCATGGGCTTTCCTGATAGATAACAATGATTGCAGCCACACTATGGGCCAAGTTTTTCTTTTCTTTTCTTTTTTTGAAATTATACTTTAAGTTCTACGGTACATGTGCACAACGTGCAGGTTTGTTACATATGT
This sequence comes from Nomascus leucogenys, assembly GCF_006542625.1. NCBI lineage: Eukaryota > Metazoa > Chordata > Mammalia > Primates > Hylobatidae > Nomascus > Nomascus leucogenys. The sequence goes on from NC_044401.1 coordinate 54,536,553, forward strand.
ATACATGTGCCATGTTGGTGTGCTGCACCCATCAACTCATCATTTACATTAGGTATTTCTCTTAATTCAATTTTTAATGTCCATTATCTCTACTCCTGACAACAACACTGCAAAATAGGAATCACTACCACCAGTGTTTAGATGAGAAGATGGAGGTTCAGGGTTCCATGATGGGCCAGAGGCAGGGCCAGAAATCGCATTTGGCTCAATGGGGCAGCAGGACCCCGGCTGTCCCATTCACCTTCCTAGCTTCACTGGTTGATATGGTGCTCAGTGCACGGAGCCATGGGGTCCACTGGGCCCTCCTCCTTGAGGATTCTGATGAGCGTTCTATTCTTACTTGGATGGTGTGACACCCTTTTCAGCAAGGAGCAGTGGCTTGGGGTAGAGTGGGTGGATTTGATTTTCTAAATCATCCCGGCTGTTGGCCTAGAGAGGCCGGAAAGACCAGGACCCTGTCCTCTGGGCCCGTCCCAGAGCCTGTAACCTCAGCACAGGTGCTGGTTACCATGGCGGCCATCGCACCTCTTCCCAGGTCTCTGGACAGTCCTTTTGGGAAAGCTGGGGTAAAAAGGCTTTCTCAACCCTTCCTTCCTATCGCCTTATTCACTCATCTCCGCTTACATTTAGAGGCCTGCTCCATGCCAGGCCCTGTGATGAGCAGTAAGCATACAGAAGTGAGCCAAAAAGATACAGTCTCCTCCCAACACGAGGAGGAAGAGGATGAAAAAGACACAGCCCCCTCCCAACATGAGGAAGAGCTCCAGAAAGACTCAGTCCCCTCCCAACAGGAGGAGGAAGAGGACAAAAAAGACACAGCCCCCTCCCAACAGGAGGAGGAAGAGGACAAAAAAGACACAGCCCCCTCCCAACAGGAAGAGGAAGACGACCAAAAGATGCAGTCCCCTCCCAACAGGAGGAGGAAAAAGACAGGCCTGACAGCAGGGCCCTCAGAGAAAGATGCAAGCCACAGAAAGATAGAGCATGTCTTCTGTCCTTAGAAGACAAGATGAAAGCTGAGATCTGAATAAGTGCGTTTGGTGTTGGGGGAACAGGGAGGAGGCCAGCGTGGCTGGAGCCGGATGAAGCTGGGGAAGAGGGAGAAGATCCCCTTAGCTACTAAAACAAGAACAGCAGAGTCATCCTCAACTCTCTCCTCACCCTCACATCCATCGACTTATCTACATTCCTTTCTAAAAGTTTCCCAAACCCATCCCTTCTTATCCAGCCCTGGGTGCTTACTTTGGGTCAGTGTTCCCCTTCTCTGTGTGATGTTGCCATGGCCACCTCTCCAACTGTCTGCAGCCTCCATCTGCTCTCCTGGAATCTATCCTTTCCCAGCTTTCTGAAACTAATATCTGGCTGTGTCACTCCTCACCTGCAAAACCTTTGATGGCTCCCCATGGTCTATGCTGTGCTGTCCAGTTCCATAGCTGCAAGCCACAGATGGCTATTTAAAGGTAAATTAATTAAGGTTAAATAAAATGTAAAATGCAGTTCCTCAGTTATATGGGCCACATCCCAAGGGCTCAATAGGCTCATGTGGCTAGTGGCTACCATATTGGACAGTATAGATACAGAATACTTCATCCCAGAAAGTTCTTTTGGACAGCATGGACTCTATGGGAAACAAAATCCAAATTATTTGGCCTGGTATTTAAGGCCTTAAACAATCTGGCCTAGCTAGCTCGTCCCAGCTCATTTCCCACCAGCCCTTCCCATCACACTCAGCTCCAGTGTGTCACATGAACCTACAATTTCCCAACCCTATCTGTGTTAGTGTCCTCTGTACCTTTCTGGATTTTACTTGTGCAACACATGCAGAGATGTATGGAGTGTGTGTGGACCTGTGTGTGTGTATATGTATGTGTGAGTGTGTATGTGTGTGTTAGTGTGTATGTGTGTATTTTCTCATTTTCCTCCCTTTCTTACACTAAGGTTTCTTTGGAGGATGACAAAAATGTTATGAAATTAGATTATGGTGATGGTTGCACAACTCCACAAATATAGTAAAAGTCATTGAATTGTTACTTTAAATGAGTGAACTTTATGCTATGTAAATTATATTTCAATAAAGCCATTTTTAAAAAGAATGTTACATATACTGATATATACTGGTTTGCATCTTGTTTGTTCAAGAGAGCCTGGCACTCTTTCCCCATCACCGAATACAGAGCTTCCTCATTCTTTATACAGCTGCAGAGTATTTCACTGTGTAGATGTTCCATCATTTATCTACCATGTCTCCAGCTGATGGCCTCTTGGGGGTGTTTCCAGCCCTTTACTATTCTGGAGAATGCTGCAGGAATAGCATGTTCCAAGTGTGTGCTGGTGTATCCATGGAACAAATTTCTCCAAGCGGGGTTGCTGGATTGCAGAGTAGCTGCAGTTGTCATTTTGACAGATGTTGCACAGCTCCCTCCATGGAGCTGAACAGATTTACACATTCCCACCTGCAACGGATGAGAGCACAGGTTTCCCCAAGCCTCACCAATAGCTTGCATCAGACTCATATGGTCTATGAGTGAGCTTTTAAATACATTACTCTTATAAGGGAGCTTGAGCAGCTTTACAGATATTTAAAAGGCTTTTGGATTTATTTTGGGGGGAAGTGCCTGCTCATGTCCTTTGCCCATTTTTTATTAGATTGCTGATCTTTTCCATCTTGATTTCTAGACACTCTTTACACATTGTGGTTATTAAGCCTTTGCAATACATTTTTTCCAATTTATTTTTTGTCTTTTATTTGCCACATAGAATTTTAAAAGATTTTTAAAATCTTGTTAAATTCATCAATCTTATCTTTTCTGGCTTTTGGATTTTTGAGTGTCAGAAAGGCCTTACCCACTCCAAATTTTTAAAGGAGTTTGCCCAAACTTTGACACTTCCTGGCTCCATGCTTTTGCAATTAAATTAAAATTGTGATCCACTTGACATTTGGTCCACATGGCATTTCAAGGGGTGTGCATTGGTGTATGGTGTATGGATCGAACCATCCTTTTCCACATGATCACCTGTTTGTCTCAACATCATATATTAAGTATTTATACCCCACTGATTCGAGATGTTGCCTTTACCATATACTAACGTCCTGGGTGAACTGGAGCCTATTTCTGGACTTTCTATTCTGTTCTACTGGTATGTCTATCTCTTCATGTGCCAATACCACACTGGTATAATTATTGCAGTTTTAGGGTGTAAAACAAAATTTAATCCAACTCCTCTGTGAAACTTTGTAAGATATCCTTAAACACCTCAAAGTTTAACTATGATGCTCTCCTGGATTTGGTTTCCCCATAAACGAACCCCAAGACAAGGATTCAAGTACAAGCAGTTTAATTGCGAATTGATTCCAGAAAATACCAGTGAGGGGAGAGGAGTGGCAGGGAGGGAAAGGCCAGCAAAGGATGCATCATTAAGCAACCCACCACTGGGGGCCACCGGAGCTCAGTCTCAGTAGGGTCCTCGGGGCCTCAGAGCCATCCTCCCCGAGGGCAAGGGAGCTGGAGAATGTACACACCAACTCCCATCAGTTACTTGTTGAGGGCTGCTCACAGCGGGTACCAACTCTCCACCAGGTCTGGCTTGTCCAGTATGTGTGCTGATGGTGTGTCTGCTGTCAGACAAGGGTTATCAGGTGAAGAGTTACACGTTTGCCCAGAAGATTGGAATGAGGCAATACCAGCACCTTTGTTGGATGCCATGCAAAGTCACCCCATCAAAAGGATTAGATCTTCTCTAAAGATGATGTCTAAAGACCAAATATTTATTGGAGAAAAGCCCTTCTTCCTCCCCTGGACTCAGCAGCCCTCCTCACCTCCACCTTCTTCCTTTTACTTCTTGGGGTCCCACCCAGTAAAGGGGATCAGCCTAAGCCCTCAGAAAGGTCCTGCTCTTTGGAGGCAGCAGTCTGATCTCTGGGTAGCCGTGTTCGACCCTTTCTACCCACAGAATGCATCTGGCCTGTCTGGGACATCACAATCCACACACACAGCCTGAAGATTCCTCTCCATCCCCAGTGTTGTCTGCAGTTTTCTGACATGACAAGGTTTCCTGCCTACAACTGTACTCACTGTTCCAGCAGCTACCCTGGCAAATATTAAATCTATGGTCAATTTGAGTCCCCAGTGTTCTCCATCAAATACATGGCTTTCAAGTTAGATGGAGATTTCCATCTGAACTTGAGGGATTGCATCCTTAGTACCACAAATCAGGACAGGCTCTTTGTCCTCATTTAATTCCATCTTAATAAACACAGTCCCATGGTGCTATCAGTCCTTTAAGATATCTATGAGCCAGAGTTGCCCTTCCATGCCACACTGGCCTAGGTTCAGCCGAATGGTCATACTCTTTCTTGGAGAAGTGCAGTCAAATGCATTTCCCTTATTTCTAGCCCCACCCCTCAACCACCACCACCATCTCTATCTGTGCCTACCTTCCCTTACTACAGAACCCAGCTAAAAAGGCCCAGGTTTGTTTTCCTGAACATTTGGGTTTGTGCAAACCTGAGCTTGTGTGGGTCCATCTTCTTTCCTGGGCTCCCCATGAGCCCAGGAACACGTGTGTCGGATCAGTGGATGGATGAATCCTCAGCTCGGCTCCCAGGACCTATGTCTGCGAGCTCACCTTCCCTCCTGCCTCTCTCCTGTGCCTCACTTTGCCCCACACCCCTCACACCCCTTCCCTTCCATGCATTTCCGTGCCCCGATCATGTGCTCTGTCTGCCTGACATGCCTTGCTCCAGTTTCCTTGTGCTCTTAGAAACATCCTTCTAGGATGGATAGGAGTCAGCTGGCCTGGCTCTTCCCCTTTCTAGATCAGTGCCTTTGCTGATCTGTGACTTTATTTCCTCAACTGCAAAATGGGGATGAGAAAATGATCTGAAGTCAGGTTCCCCAGAAGCAGAGCCTGAGATGGGGATGCTTATGTGTGGGGTTTATTTAGGGTATGCTCACAGGAGAAATCCATAGTAGAAGAAGACAGGCAGGATGGGGGCCAGCAAAGATGAGGTTCCCAGAGAAGTCCACTCTCAGCCTGATTCCATGGGGATGACAGGTGTGTGAATTGCACCGCAGAGGTGCGGAGGCTGTTGCCACCTAGTGGTTCCCGTAAGCCAAGGACAACATCCCCAGGAGAAGGGAGCAAGTGTGAGAAGCCAGCACCTCCACAGAGCTAGGGGCTGGGGAGGCTGGGGTATGAATAGCCTCACTCACAAACTCCTGCTCTATAGCATTGCTGGGGGGATGAAATCAGTATATTTCAAATACTAAGAAGAGTAATTGACATTTAACAGAGTTTAATGATTGTTTCTGTAATTTTGTTACTCTTTCTTTAAAACCCAGCTAAAACTCCACCTCTGAAGTCTTCCTCACTAGCCATTTAGAGAATTAATTACTCTCCTCCCAGGCTATGGCAGCACTTGGTGTATTTGTCCCTTTTATTTAAATTTTTAAATTGCACCAGTAAAACACAGAAATATTGTTGTAACAGGATCTGAAATATAGGGAGTAGAATGTCCTCCTCTCTAACCCACATTCTCCCTGGGAGGAAAACCCTGTTAAATCTTTGTTGGTGGCACTTTGTAACTTGAGTATATCATTCTGCTTTGTTTAGGAGAAACTGAAGTTTCCTGGCCACATTTAGAGTCTTTTAATGGGAAAGACCTGGCTTGTAATTCCTTTAACCCCTGCTCAAGAAATGCCTGCTTAGAGTTAAGCCAAACTTTCTTGATCATGGTGGGGTGGGGTGTCAGAAACACATTTCCAGCCTCCGTGCCCTGGAGATTCCCACTCAGGAGACCTGCACAGGGCCAGGAATCTCTTTCCAGATTCTGGTAACAAGTTCTCCCCGTAAGTTAGGTGAAAATCCAGCTTGGAGAACGTTATGTTAAAGGTGGCTTCCATCGTATGAACATCTTGCTTATCAATTGGTTTAGATGCCTCCCTTTTGCTTCATAGAATGATATTTTGGGTGTGGGCACACACTTTTACTGTGGCTACAATAGTAGCACATGGTCATTGTGGGAACTAGAATATTTTTAAAGTCACCTTTAGCCCCAGCACATGAAAACCACGTTTAAGGGGCATTCACAGGCCCCATGCATATTTTCCAAGTCTGGACCTGGGACCACCCTGCCATTCCCAGTTTCTCTCTCGGATATTTCCATCCCCTGCTTCTGCTACAGACTGACGGGAACCAGGGCTCCTTTCTCTTCTCTTTATGAACTTGGGGATGACAGGTGCACCTGCTCACCAAGCACCAGCTGCTTCCCTGTCTCTTCCTCATCCTGCCGAGGAAAGTGGCCATTTTCCCCATCACCTGCTGCCCTCACCATCTCTCAAGAAGGCCTCAGGTTTTAAGAGTCTCTCACGGCCCTATTTTTAGTGGACTGAGACTTCTCCTGGGTGGCCAGATTGTCGCGGCTTCCTCATGACCAGATGTGTGTCGATGTTGGCAGTGGAGCCTCCTGTGGCCTCAGTCCGCACATGCTGGTCACCTCGCGTAAACTTTGCTCCATCCAGGTAATTCTGCGTGTGTGAGTGCACATACACACACACACACACGCACACACACATAGCCTGCCCATTCTCAGAGAAGGAAACTGAGGCTCAGCGAGGACAGCTGACCTGTCTAAGCTCCCACACACAGTAGGGACAGAATCAGAACCAGGACTGGGATTTGATCCCTCACCTCCCACCCTTCCCGCTCCTCTCAGCTGCAGTGAGGTGCTGCTCCCACTCCATTCCCATGACCCCTGCATCTCTGAGGTGGACATGACCCCCGACATCCTGCCAGAGTGAGGAGAAGGCTGTATGTGTATGTCTGTGTGTGTCATGAACAACATTGATCTTCCACCTATTCACCCAGAGCCCAGCAGCTGCCAGCATGCTAGCCAAAACCTTATGGCAGCTATAACTCTGTTTGACCTTCTCAAAGTTTAAAATTTTTTTTATCAGTTGGTGACATTTAAAAACCAAGAGTATTCACATAGAAATCCAGATGTTCACCTTCTCTGGAAAAAAAATGGAAAACTGGCAGTCCAGGCCCACATCCCTGCTTAGCCACCATCCAGGGGAGCTGGGTAGTGGCTGTACCCATTTGACACCACAGATGCCACAGTCCGCACTACTCCCTATGACCTCCCATACAGAGCCAGTGCCTGCTGCTGTTTGCCACCTCACATACACTGTTGCTTTTTCTTATTGGTAGATTCCAGAGGAGAAAGCGATAAGCCAGAACCAGCCCACCTCCCTAGGTAATGCCTGGTCCTTCTACACATTTGAGTTTGAAATCCCTGCCATCCCTCAAGTCCCTACCCAATAATCTGTAAATCTCAGAGCCTTGGCATACAGTAGATGCTGAAAAAGAACTGTAGCCCCCAATTACTGAGTGCTTATTCTGGGTGAGGCTGTGGAACCTATCACCTTTTAACAGATGAACCAACAGGCTCAGAGTTGAAGGTATGCCCAAGGTGAGTTTTGTCACTAGGACTTTTGTGGTGTCACTCACTTTTGCACTGAGCTACCTCTCATGGTGCGGCTTTTCATGCCTGTTCTTTTTGCCTTCTCAACTTGCTTGCTGGTTTCAGAAGGTTTCGTAAAAGATAGTAATTAAGGCCAAGACTCAGCATTGTGGCTGGGCAGAGACTGAGAGAGGAAAAAGGCATTTCACAGGAGGAAAAGAAGAGAGAGGAAGACATGGTACAGTGCTAAGGGTGTGCTGGGAGGGGCACTGGCAACCCAGGTGGGGAAGGAGTGGAAAGGGCACTTGAGGCCAGAGTGTGAAAGGCCCTGCATGGCATACTGGGGCTGTGAGACTTCTGAGAACACTGGGGAGCTATGAAGGGTTTTAGAGCAGGACTGGGCATGATGAAGGCTAGTGTGGCAGCAGAATGGAGGCAGAGAGGATGGTGCTGTGAAAGTCCAGAAGAGAGGTGTTGGGGACCTTAAGAAGAGCCCTTCAACAGAGAGAAGAGCAGATTCCAGGCCCAGCACGTCAGGGAGGACATGGTGCTGGGGTGGGCTGAGGGACAGTGCCTGGAGCTGGCCATCTGGAGGCACTGCAGTGCCATTAGCTGGGATGAGGATGGTAGGAGGAGATATGGATTGGGGGCATCCCTGGGGTGATGTCCTCTGGGTGCCCAGGGAAAGGACAGGGCCACGGCAGGAGATGCAAGTGCTGCCTGCCAAGCTGAGCGCCAAGCAGCGAGAAGGGAGTGCTCTGGGCCAAGAAGGGCCTGGAGACACCCCTGTCACACCTGCTGGATCGCCTTCTCCACTGGCCTCCCTGGCCCCCTCTCTCCTTCCTATGCCTAAGCCTCCAGGCGTGAATGTCCTCTGCCCCATCCCAGGGCTGCAGAGAGCAGGCCATGTTGAATTTTGGCACTATGAATGGGCATCCCTGCCACTCCCAGGAAGCAGATGTTCCAGACACTGAGACCCCAGGGTCCCCCCCCAAGCTCTTCAACTCGTCAGAGCGAGGCCTGGGAAGGGGAGTGACTATGGTCAGGCCCTCCCCTCCCCATCTCCTCACTTCCTGCGAGCAGTGCATTTGGCTTTATATAAAGCCAATAAATAAATAAACAAGCGGGCATGATTAATTGATGGTATGGAGCAGACCCAGGCGCTGGGAGTCAGATGGCCTGGCTTCCTGGTGGAGCTCGGCTTTTCAAGGACCTGGGGCCTGAGCCAAGGAGGGGAAGCCTGCTTTGGGGAGGTGCTTTCGGTGCGTGTCTGGGGTTTTCAACTTTCTCCTCAGGCAGGGCCACTGTCCTGGACTCCTCCAGGCCCTAATCAGAGCCAGACTGGAGGCTGGGGGGCTAAGCGTGCCCTTGGCCGCTGCCCTAACCTTTCTCGCCTCTGAGGGCCCTTAGGCTGAGCTCCTGGGATTGGACCACTGGTCCCCTCCTCCAAAGCGGGTCTCCCCATCTGCCTACTCCACACCCAACTCGCTCCATCCCGTGTGGCCAGTTCACAGGCTATTGTGTGCTGGGGAGGCTTGGGGCGCCCTGACCCCTGGGGAAGAACAGGGAGGATGCCTCCCAGGGCCAGGCTGGCTGTGGGGGTGGGGCGGGGACAGGGGACTGTGCTGATGGAGGTACCTGGAGACACGCCCCGGGGCAAGACTGGATACCCTTCCCCGCAGCCCCACTGGTGCGCGCAGAGGAGGGCGCGGGCGGGACCGCGCGCTCTGGTCCCGCGGGGCGCTCTCCGTGAGGAGTTTGGGGAGGGCCGAGGGGGAGCGCGCGGGGAGGAGGGAGGAGGGAGCAGGGAGGGCGGGAGGGGGAGGCGGGCAGAGCGCAGTGCAGCGGTGGCAGAGGCGGCGGCGGAGGGAGGGAGGCGGGCGGGCGGGCGGCGGCGGGGCCGCGGGGCAGGCGAGCGCGGGGCAGCCGCGGCAGAGGAGCCGCAACCGCAGCGGGGCCGGGCCGGGCCGGGCGCGCACCAGCGGCAGCGGCGGCGGCAGCGGCGGCGGCAGCATCTCGCTCTCGGAGCCGGCGCAGGTGAGGCAGGGGCGGCCGGGCCCGGGCTCTGGGCCTCTTCCCCTCTCGCTCGGTCTCTTGTCACTTTCCCTGCTGGCTTCCCTTCCGCGGGCGCTCGGCCCCGGAGACCCCCGCCGGGCCAGGGCGGGAGCGTGAGCCGGAGCGTGTCCTGGTCCCTTCGCCCCGCGGAGGCAGGCGCGTTGTCAGCTGTGACCTTGAGCGGGCACCAGGCGGCGGGCGGGGCGGGCCGGGGTGGGCGTCCGCGGACCCGGCGCCTGCGGGTGAGGGAAGGGGGCGCGCCTTGCGCCTGCTGCGCGAAAACTTTCCGGGCTCGGAGCAGCCCCGGAGCTGGGGGGGCGTCCGGTACGCTAGAACCCCCTATTTCTTCTTCCCAGATGAATCCGACTTCCCCACCTGGTTTCTCCTCAGTGTGGGGGCCCCCTTTCTCCTGGCTCTGGTTTCTGCAGGCTTGGGACAGGTTGAGAGCTGCAGAGACTCACCCTAGGCTGGGGGCTTCTCCCTTCCCCAAAGATGACTTGCAGCTGCTAGGAGCACAGGTGCAAGAAGAGCTAGGAGAGCACCTCTGCCAAGTGCTCTCCGCATCTCCGGCCTCACCTTTTCCTAGCTCCCCTCCTCCTGGCCCCCCTGGCCACAGCCCTAACCCCAAGCACGCACGGGTCTCCCACCTGGTGACACAGGAGCTCGGAAGCCCCACATTCAGTGGGTCCTCAGGTCAGATCCACAGCGTGATTTTTCAGCCCAGTGCCTAAGCCTCCTTCGGAAGGTAGACTTGGGCAGGTGCCTCAGGCCCTCACGACAGGCCAGTACAGCATGTTTCAGGACACCGGGACTCACCCAGGGCCTGGCCACCCCTCCTTGACCTGAGGCCTCAGGAGGACGGGATACTCTGGACTTTGGTGATGTCCTAGCTGTAGAAGCACTGCTTCCTAGAACATTAGCCTTAGGAAAGGGACATGAGGCCCAGAGAGGGTGAGTTGGCCTCAAGGTCACACAGCAGGGGGCAGGATTGAAAACTGGGCTTCCTTATAACGGGTTAGAGTGGATGGAGAGGACTGCTCTTTGGTTCCTACACCTGAGGGATTTGGGCTCTGGGACACTGTCTCTTACTAGCTGTGTGACCTCTGGCAAGTCACTGCCCCTCTCTGACTCAGTTTCCCCACCTTCTAGGGCTACTCTAATGGCTGAATCAATTAATATTCTTAAAGTTCTCACCGTTATGTCCATGCCTAGTGTATGGTCTGTATCCAAAACATTTTGGCTACCAGCTGGTGTAATTTCCTTTCTGAGCCCTGGAAGGGAAGCCAGAGAGGGTTAATCATTCCCGTGCCCTTCCTCTTCTCTGTGTGGGCTGGTAGGGGGCAGCACCTGCTGGGCTCTTGGGCATCTGTGCCTGTCTATAGAATGTTAGGTAGAGACAAGCTGTCCCAATGCCCTCAGAAGCCCACTGGAGCCACTGGGTGGGCTAACTCTGGACTGTGATTTCCTGCTGCTGCCATGGCAGAAACCAATACCTGATGTCTAACGGAAATGACGACAAAACCCGGCCATGGCGCCAGGAAGAGGCCCCCTCTGCATACAGTCTGGTGGGAACAGCAGCATCTTCAGTCCTCCTCCATCTGTACCACTCTTCTCCCCACCTCTGTGTGAGGTCATTCCTTCCCCCAGGGGTACTATTGGCAACAGAGGAGATGGCAGAGGGGTGGGGCTCATTCATTCATTCATTCACTCACTCACTCCCCAAGCCTTGATTCTTGGCTTGTCTGAGTCAGGAGGCACTTAGAAATACAGAGAGATCAACCACAGCTAGCGGAAATCAAGCTCCTACCAGGTGCAAGCACTTACTAAGCACTCTCAGAGACACACTCATTTGTTCATTTGATGAATTTGTATTAAGAACCTAATATGTGCTCAGCACTGTTTGATGTGCCAGGGGCATATTACTAAATAAAACAGAACTGGTCCCAGCTATGTAGGCTGGCTATATAGTTTGTCATCCAAACTGAGATACCTTGAGAGTGAGAGAGGGCACTATTAATAAAAATACCAGGACCACAGAGCATAAACCAGGAAGGTCCAACCACACTGGGCTGCAGGGCCACTCTGCAACTTTGTGGAGTTTATATACCAATGTCTGGGGAGAAAGGTTAATATTTTTTGAGCAATTATTTTTTGCCAGGCTGTGTACGAAGCGCTTTTGGGGTTTCCTCTGATTTAATCCTCACAATGCTATGAAGCCGGTATTACCATCTACATGCAACTGGTTATTAGTAGAGCTGGGACCACCTCTGCTACTGACCTGCTGGGCTACCATGCTTCCCTAGAAATGGGTGAGACCCAAAGTCCAAGTGCTTGCACTGTCTCAAAGAGGACTTGTAGGCAGTAGCACAAATGATGTAACAGATGTGCAGTGGGAGCAGACAGAGTCTGCCTGGAAAAGTCAGAGGCAGCTTTCTGGAGCAGGAAACCTCTAACCTGGACCTTGAAACATGAGTTATGACTTTGACAGACTGTGGGGAGGACATTACAGGCCCAGATTGCTAGGGCTTGGAGGTGTAGGGGTATACGATCTATTTAGGAATACCACCCCCACAATAGGTCCAGATCCAATGGCAACAGGACAAGAGCTAGGTCTGAAACAGCAGGAGTCAGCAGAGATTAAGTCTAAACCTGGTGCTGTGGTACATGGTAAGTTCTGAATTTTAGAAGGATGTTCTGAAGATTTGACTGTTCTGTAGGTAGAGAGCAAAGAGAGAATTCGTTGTGCAGGATTTCTCTTGACAAGAATTTGCTATAACCCAATCCATACTATGGACTGCCTGAAAGGTCATGGAAATCATTTTGTTATATGGAATCACTGTGGAAGAATTTTGCTAGCATTTGTAACAGCAGAACAGTTTCACTAAGCAGACTGATCGCCAGCAAGAGAAATATTAACCTACTTAAGGGAGAGGATTTTTAGTAGCATAATTTGCAAATAAGAAAATATGCTCATTATAAATTAAATCTTTTCTTTGTGTTAAATTGCATACAAGAAACTCTAACTTCCTCCTCCCTTCCCTCTTCTTTGTATCTCCCCTGTTGTCATATAAATCTGATGCAGAGTAATAAAACTGCATTTCTTTAGTAATATCTTATTTCTCAGACTTTTCATTAATTCAAACTGACCTCCTTTCCACCCTCTCCAATTAAGTGGAATTATTGAAGCTTTATGGTATCTAAAAATTAGAATCTGCTAACTAAACCCAAAAAAGGGAGCTAACTACTGGGGCCTTGGGATTGAAAAATCAGGCTAGAAATATTTGGGAAGCAGAAGAGAATTTGATGGAAAGGAGGAGGGAGCAGGGCCGGCTTTGCGGATGTGTGGCCTGTGCTAAGAAGGGCTTCCCACTGGATTTAATGCTCTGCAGTCACCATATGGCAATTCTTAGCAGTTTTTGAACAGGGGGCTACACGTTTTCATTTTGTACTGGGTCCCACAAATTATGTAGCTGATACTTGGAAGGAGACAGCAGGGAAGAGGTGGGTGAAGAAAGGTAGAAAGAAGAGGAGAGCTATGGATAGGGCAGAGAGAAGAGAAACTAGCATGGTTTTAAGCCCCTGCCATATGCCACGTGCTATGTGAGGCGCTTTTCCATGTGTATCTATTTTCATGGCAATCCTAAGACGTAGGTGATATTATCATCATTTTAAAATATAAGTTTTATTATTATTCAGTTATGGCGAGGCCAACCACTCAGGAAATGATGGCCTCTACTTGAGATTCCTAAGAAGCGAGGACATGCTATGCCATGCAGGGCCACATGGGGAAGCCCTAGGGTCAGTCAGGAGGCAGAGGGAGTGAGGGGAAGATGGGGTAAGAGCCTTTACTGTGGTCTCCACAGGAAGGGACGGGTGAGGCAGAGTAAGCAGGCTCGGGGTTGGCTAATTTGAATAGTTTCAGCAGGCTCTGGGACACAGTGGCTGTTCCTAGTAGTATGGTACCTGGCCTTGGGTGATTAGGGCAGGGCAGTGTGGCCCAGTGGGCAGGGACTCCATAAAGGAAGTGGTTGGGAAGATGGGCTGAGCATTTATGAAAGGGGCCCTCATGGGCCAGTCCTTCACTATGTCAAGTAATTGGCTGTCTCTGGGAGGGACAGCCCCTCCAGGGTTAGCAAGGCCCCAGATGTCAAAGCATCAAATGCAGAAGCTAGAAAACATGGTTATTACAAACCCCTTTTGACAGATGAGGAAACTGAGACTCGAAGAGATTTCCATAAACTGCCCAGCCAGAATCACTCAAGTAAAATGGCTGTGTGGGCTGAAAGGTGTGCGCTGATCCGGAGTTCTAGGAAATGGCAGATGTTGGGATGGTGTGGGAGTGGGCCCCATAAATAGCATCTCTCCTCCACACTCCTCCAACAATTTGAGGAATAAATGAGTGGCAGGTAGAGAAGCCGAATATAATTTTCCTCCCTAATAGAATAGAAGCAAAGTTGGAGGTCCTGGCTTCATGTGAGGGTGAGGGTCAAATGGGGGCCTACTAACTGATTCCCTAGAAGGAAGACCATGTGGAGGTCCTGCCCAGGTAGGCTTCACTCAGGTACGGAGGGCACAGCCAGGACAAGCTTTCTGCGGGCAGGACTCCCTCCCAAGAGGAGAAAGGGCAGAGACGCTGATCATAGCCCAGCCTTCTTCCCAAGTTGACCAATAAGAGAAGACACCCTGCCTCCTGAGGGTGGAGCCAGGAAAGGGGCGGGGAAAGGCTGGAGTGAGCCACTGAGGATTCTCTCCAGAGGAGAGACCTTTGAAGAATGATGGAGGACTGGGGATGTTCGTGCTAAAGCCTGTGACCGCCTTTCTTCCCTCATATGTAACAGTCTGTAAGGCTGGGCATTTCACAGGGCCGTAAGGAGAGGGGCTGCATAGCTTCCATCAGGCTTCCAGAGGGCTCTGTGACCCGAGAAATAGGAAGCAGACCTAAATTACAGAGAAAAGGAATGATGGGAGTGGGGGAATGAACAAACCTCAGCTAATCTCATCACAGAGTAAAGGGAATATCCATTGGTCTTAGGAAAATGAATATGACAGGGACAGAAAATGCCTCCCTGTTTTTTCCAGCAGCAGCTCAGGTGCTATAAATACTGTGACATTGTAACATAACATCTAGGCAGGATTCTGGGGAGATGTAATGACCTGGTTCCTTATTTAAAAATAAAAAATGGGACTTAGGAAAATGACCAAAGCTTGTGCTGGGCTGAGCCCAAGTGAATGGCCGTGCAAGCAGATGAACCTGGAAAGGCCGAACAGGTCCGTTTAGTGTGTCCGTGTGCAAAGACAAACATCAGCACTGAGCTGCGCCTGTGCGTCGCTCCATCCTCTCTATACCATTCTGCCTGGGAATGAGTCAGTGCTTTCTATTTGCGTCGCTGTGATCTTGGATAAGTGGCTTCAGCTCTGTCTGTCTCAGTTTCCTCATCTATAAAAGCGATCCTAAGAGTGCCTGCCTCATGAGTACTTTTGGGAGAATGACAAGGACTAAGACAAGTCAAAGTCTCAGAATAGTGCCTGGCACACGCGGTAAGCACTTTCTGGATGTCAGCTATTAGTGTTACTATCGTCATCACCTTGTAATTTACAGAGCACTTTTCACATATAATTTTTACTTTCTAATGCTCACAGCAAGCCTGTGATGTGGCTAAATACCACTTCCTTTCCCACACAAGGTGGCTACTCATTAATGAAGCTAGATCTCAAATCCAGTCCTTGGGTTTTCAGTTCCAAGCTGGTCTCACTGCTGTGGAAGCCACTCTGGGTAGCTGGAAGCCCACTGGTATGAAGATGTTGCTATCAGCTACTTCCTGGCTTCATGAGGTTGGGAGATTGGAAAACAGTGAAATGTTAGGCCCCGATAGGGGGAGGTTGTGAGAAGAACAAGGAGTACCCAAAAAAGTAAAACTGGGCCTCAGTATCTGTTGCCCAGTTGTCACTATGTTTCTTCGAAGGTGAGACTGACTGGCTCTTTTCTTTTTCCAAAAAAAAATTTGCATCCTCAGACATAGGCACATAGTAGATGTGTGTGAAGAGTGATGGAGGACTGGAGATGTTTGTGCTAAAACCTGTGACCACCTTTCTTCCATCATACTTAACAGTCTGTAAGGTTGGGCATTTTGCAGGGGCATAGCTTCCCTCAGGCTTCCAGAGGGCTCTGCAACCCGAGAAATAGGAAGCAGACCTAAGTTGCAAACAAAAGAAATGATGGGTCTTTTCTTTAAAAAAAAAAAAAAAAATTGCATCCTCAGACCTGGGCACATAGTAGGTTGTTAATACATCATACATTGGATGAATGCATTTCTTATGAAATACAAACTGTCACTCCTCAACAACAACAATGGGTACAACCACAATGAAAACAACTCTCTAGGATGAGGCCACCTTACCTAAGTGATTGCTGTTCAGTGTTTCTCAGAAACTCATGGTAGGCTGTCAACTCGTGATTAACTTGAAAAATCTGCTTTTGGCGCTATTTGGAGAAATGAACTGTTGAAGTGAACATCTAGCAGTCATAATATAGAACTGGGTGAGCCATGAAGGGTGAGGGTATAAGGAGGGTGCAGCATATAGGTGGGATATAAGAGGCTTCATATATGAGACTGGTATAGAGACAGATGCCACATTGAATGGAATTTCTCCAACGTTGCCATCAGGAGTAGATAAGAGCATGAGGCCAGGAAAGTTCTACTCTCTCAGCAAATCAGTGCCTTTCTTGACCTCTTCCTCCTCCCCCTCTTCCTCTTTTCTCCCTTCTTTTTAATGTACTAATTTTGTTTGGTTAGTCATTCATGCTATAGAAATATCTCCAGTTCGTTACTCTCTAGCCACATGATAAATTGAATTTGTTTACCTCTTTTGACATTAGTCATAGCCACATGCCTTACTTTGGCCAATGAGCTTTGAAAAGTGACATGTGTCATTTCTGGATGGAAGCTTTAATAACCACCATGTTGTTTGCTACTTTTCCCCATTTCTTCTCTTGGCAATCAAGGCAGCATGGAGATAGAACCTCCCTCAATCTGGTTCTCTGAGTGAGAATGTCACAGGGCAGAGCTCACAGCCAACCCATGATGGACATGTAGCATCAGTGAGAAGTAAGCCTTTGTTTTAAGCTATGGCACACTGGTCATGTTTGTTACTGAGCATAACTCAGTCCATTCTAACAGATGCCAGTAGGGCATGGACTGAAATAATCACAACTTGTTTGGAGATGTTTTTGAGTCTTTTCCTTCCTTCAAGAATGATGCCAAAAATGTTAGTGTTTGAGGTATTACGAACACAAAATGGGGGAGAGACACGGCCCTGCAAGGTAATGGCTAGTCTCCCTAGTGTGCATGGCATATGTTGACTTCTCCAGTTTCACCCTGTCCTCATCTCTCCATGCTATGCCTGACAAGTCCACAACATCTTTGAAATGGGACACTTGTTTGCACATCTCCAGGCCTTTACTCATGCTCTGCCTAGAATGGGACATCTCCCAGGAAATCATGCTATTTGTTGAGTGACTTGAGTGGAGACAAGCGCATGGGGGAGAGGGGAACATTGGGCTTTTTCTGTGAGGCACAGAAGGCAGAACACTTAGGACAGAGAGTGAGATTCCTGTACAATGTGAATGAGTTTGCTACCAATAGAGCTTGATCTGGCACAGAAATGAGCTCACCACACTAGAAAGTTTCCAAGCAGAGGCGGGTGTCATGGAGGGGGATCCAGGTCATCAGAAGTATAGCACACTCTCCAATCCTGTCTCACATGACTTTCAGGAAGATTGCCCAAAGTAGGTTGATTTTAGCTGGAATTCTATATGTATTTTTTCTCTTTTCAAAATAAAAGTAGCTTTCTTCACATTGTCTTAGTCTGTTTGTGCTATTGTAAGAGGCCATCTGAAACCAGGTAATTTATAAAGAAGAGAAATGTATGGGTTCACAGTTCTGGAGACTGAGAAGTCCAAGAGCATGGCACTGCCATCTTTCGAGGGTCTCTTTACTGCATCATCCCATGGTGGAAGGTGGAAAGGCAAGAGTGAAGGACAGCAAAAGGGGGCCGAACTCACTTTTAAAACAAACCCAATCTCACCATAACGAACCCACTCTGGAAATAAAAACATTAATTCATTCATGAGGTCAGAGGCCCCATGATCTAATCACCTCTTAAAGGCCCCACCTTTCAACACTGTTGCATTGGGGATTAAGTTTCAAATGCATGAACTTTGTGGAACACACTTAAACTATCACATCCCCCAATTATAGAGATGTTACATAATGATTATAGAAAATTCAAGGGGTATTGAAAAATACAAAGAAGAAAGTAAAACTCTAATTAAACACCACAAAACAAAGGTAATCTCCATTAATGTTTTGTCAAATGACCTTCCAGACATTTCTCTATGATTGATAGATAAATAGATATTCTGTTTTTCTATCCCTTTCTTTCACTCAGTAATAATGGTCATCTTAAATATCAATAAATATACTCCTACCTTATATTTTAAAGCAGCTTCGCCATGATTTATTTAACATATTCCTTTCTCATGGGCACCTACGTTGTGTCCAGAATTTTGCTATTATAGACAACACTGTGATGAACATTCTTGTATGTGGACCCCTGGGCACATGTCCAGGCATCTTCTGAGGATGAATTCCTAGAAGTGGAGTCACTGAATCAAAGAGAACTGTTTAGGGTGAAAGAAGAGAAGAGAGCTATGATATGATCAGGTAAAGAAATCCTTCCTGGCTTAGGGGCAGCTTGCAAAGGGTCTGACAGAAGAAAGATGAATAGGTGATTGTGGCTGGGCTGGAAGGCTGGAGGGAACCAGGATATAGGAAGTAGATGAGAGGGAGGAGGAAGTAGAAGGAGCTGGTTTTTAAGTCCCGTAGGGCTTTAGAAGACCATCACACAGGTGAAGGGTAAGAGTGGATGACAGATATGATTTATGTAGAGTCAGGCAATTACAAGTGCTTTCATGTGCCCAGTCCCTTTGGAGTCTCACCACCACCTTGGAAGGAATGTCTCCATCCCCATTTTACAGACGAGCAAAGGGAGGCCTGGAGAGGATGTGGCAAAAGGAGCCATTGTCCTCAATTATAGTATGTGGGCTCCTTCACAACTCCAAACCTATCCTTTGCACATACCCCAGGCTGGCTCGTGCCTCCAGTCTTTGCAGATGCCATCTTGTGAGAAGCCAGCTCCTGCTCACCCTTGCAAAGGAAGACTAGTCACATGAGACTTTTTCTGTGAAACTGTTCCTCGGACTCCCTATCCCCACCACCCAAAGCAAGGCAGAGCTGCTCAGGGTCCAGGAGGGATGTTCTGCAGGTCATTGTCAGAGTGTTAACCATTGTGTACTAACTGTTGAGCCAGGGAGCCTGCTTTTGACTTCAGTGAATTGGATTTCCTGACTCAGCTGACTTAAACATATGACCCTTTCTTATCTCACATAATCAAAGGTGGATTAGCTCTGGAGTTGGTTAGCCCAGTGGCTCATCCATGCTATCAAAACCCATGG
This sequence comes from Nomascus leucogenys, assembly GCF_006542625.1. Taxonomy (NCBI): domain Eukaryota; kingdom Metazoa; phylum Chordata; class Mammalia; order Primates; family Hylobatidae; genus Nomascus; species Nomascus leucogenys. The sequence continues at coordinate 54,555,584 of NC_044401.1, forward strand.
TCCTTCTGTCTTTCTGCCACCGTCAACCAGAAGGCATTACCCCTGTCCAGAGCATCCCCTGAATATCTCACAGCACCCCAGGGACAAAAGGCAGGAGGTATCTCTGTGTTTCTTTTATTAGGGAGGAATTCTTTTCCAGACATCCCCACCAACCTCCTCTTGTGTCTCATTGGCTGGAATTGGGTCATGTGGCAATGCCTAAACCAATCATGGCCGAGGAATGAGCCCAGCAGGGATTAAATGGACCAGGACTTAACTCTGAGTCAGTTGAGAGCACAGGTAGAAACTGACACAGTCAGGGCTCTGCCAGCCAGGAAGTAGGAGGGAGTGTCCACCGGGCAGCAGCCCCTAGCATCTGCCCCAACTGTGCGCTGGCTCTCCTGCCTCCCATCTAGGCAAGGAGCTATGTGAGAACAAGGATTGAGACTTATTCTTTCCCAAGTCCCTTGAAGGCTAGCACAGGGCAAGGCACGTGGTAGGTATTGAGAAAAGTATTGGCTGAATGAATGAATGAATGAGTGAGTGAAATCAGTAGATGTTTCTCCATCAAACCCTGAGATTTAGGATTTGCTGCACACCTGTCAATTTGAGGGGATGGTTTAGGTACTTCAGAGAGTATAGTATGGCTTTGTCCTAAAAGATGTTGCAATTTTGTTGTGGAGAAAATGCTAGAACCTAAGAAAAATTTGGACTTGAGGCCTGGCCTCTAAGGCAGACTGTATGTGCCATGCAGTGGGGGGCAGGGAATGCATCCATAGGAAGAGGCCTCACAGATGGGCAAAGGTATGTGGTGGAGAAAAACATCTGTGTCCTCAAACAGTGGAGGAGAGTGCGATACAGCCTAAAGGGGACTCTTTCTGGAGGGCCTACTATATGTTGGGTATTGTCCTTATACTTATTTTATCTCATCTTTCCTGTGTCTCTATGGAGTAGATCCTTCTATCCCCATTTTATAGATGCTGAGGCTAAGAGGGTGAGGTTTCTTGCCCAAAGTCACACAGCCAGGAGGTCATAGGATCTGACTTACAGCACAGATCTGTTCTGAAAAGCTGGCTGCCTTCTGCAAAGGGGCTGTGATGACTATTCAGGGCCCACTTGAGACCAGCAGGTGGTGGAGTGACTGAAAGGGAAGCCTGGAAACTGACAAGAAGGCCTAGGAAAGGCTTGGTGCAGTGAAAACGCAGAGCAAAAAAAGCACAATGGGAGAGGTGTTTGTAATAGGATTCAGGGTGGGCTTGAGGAGCCATGGTCTTTGGCATCGAATCTGACTTCAAATCCCTGCCCTGCCAGTGAACAGCTATGTGACCTTAGGGAAAACACTCCCTTCCCTGTATCTCAATTTTCCATCGGTAAAATGATGGTAACAGTTCAATGTTTCCAGTACCAAGCATATCATAAAAATTTAATAATGGAGCTATTCTTACTATCAATAGTGTTGTTATTGGTGTGGAACTTGGTAGGTAACCAGACCTAATGGTGACTCCTTGGTGCGGGGGCCCTGGGCTCCCATTCTGTCTTGGCTACCACCTCCACATTTCACCTTAACTTCATTGGCTTTCCTGCCAGTCTGGCTTTCCATTCTTCACCCAAAAAGTAAGGGGATTGGGATGGTTGGTTTCTAGCATTCTGTCTTGCCCAAACTCTGCACTTGTGTGAGGTGGAAGGGGGAAGCTGCACTGACTAAAGGGATCAGAACTGAGTGAGGGGGTGTCAGGGCTGCCTTTGTTTCTGGGAAGCAGAGGGAGGGCAGGGCAGGGGATGGAAGGAAGAGCAACCAGGAGCCAGAGGAGGCTGCAGAGTCAGCAAGTCCAGGCAGCTACGGAAACCCCGCGCCGGGCCATTTGGAGGTGGGCACGGAGAGGAACGGCTGAAACCAAAGGAGGCAGAAGAGCATGGAGAACATCTGCATCTGACACCTGCCCTCACTGTGGGAGAACCAGAGAGAGAGAGAGAGAGGAATCAATCGCAGCTCATCCTGATGTTTAATACCTGGGAGGCAGGGCTTTGAAGACGGTGTGTTCAAAGAGTGAGATTGAATTTCCCCAAAGTTTGCAGGAACACTGCAATTATGCCGGAGAACATGTCTATGAAATCCCCTTGGAATCTATTTTTGGGCACAAGGTTTTATAACCAGAGTCAGAAATTGAGTGGAAGTGTGTGGGAGGCTGACCCTGGACAGTTTCCATGTTGGAGAGGAGGGGAAAGAGTATTTTTATCTGCAAACACCATGTTTCATAGGGTGAGGCTGGGGAGGAGGCAGTTTCACCACTTTGGGTTTCTCACCCACTGTTATGTTAAGATGAGAACTATCTTTGACAGAAGTTGTTCAAGTTCCTTACTCGGAGTGGGTGGCTGGGGGCTGGGGATTGAGGTGGGGAACTTATGTGGGACTTTTGTATGTTGCAACCAAGACATCTGAGACTGACTTTGCCAGAGACTTTTTCAGATCTGTCTTGTGGGAATGTCAGCATGTGCAGGGAGCTTTGTCTAGCCGAAGATTGCCTCCTGCACTGCTGTATCACTGTTAGCAATTGCGATGTGATAAAGTGCTCCAGAGTCAGCATCTTAAAGTAGTAAGCATGTCTTGTTGCTGAAAAATCTACAGGTCAGCTAAATGATGCTTCTGGTCCTGGCTGGGTTCTCTCACTTGTCTGTAGTCTGCTGTAGGTCAATTAGGTAGCTCTGCGGATCCTGGTGGGCTCTCTCACTTGGTTAGGGGTTGGCTGGCCCTAGGCTGGTCTGGGATGACCTCAGTTGTGACAACTCTCCTTTACTCCATGTAGTGTCTGCACTAGCCTGTGTTTGTTCACGTGACAGTGGTAGAGTTATGAGAGAGAGAGAGCAAGCAGCATGCAAGGACTCTTGAGACCTAGGCTCAGAATTGGCAGTCGATATGGTTTGGCTGTGTCCCCATCCAAATCTCATTTTGAATTCCCATGTGTTGTGGGAGGGACCTGGTGGGAGGTAATTGAATCATGGGAGCAGGTCTTTCATGTGCTGTTCTCGTGATAGTGAATAAGTCTCAAAAGATCTGATGGTTTTAAAAAGAGGAGTTCCCCTGCACAAGCTGGCTCTCTCTCTCTCTCTCTCTCTCTCTCTCTCTCTCTCTCTCTCTCCTTTGCCTACTGCCATCCATGTAAGATGTGGCTTACTCCTCCTTGCTTTCCACCATGATTGTGAGGCTTCCCCAGTCACATGGAACTGTAAGTCCATGAAACCACTTTCTGCAGTAAATTGCCCAGTCTTGGGTATATGTTTATCAGCTGCATGAAAACGGACTCATATAGCAGTGTCACTTCTAGGGACACTGTTGGCCAAAGCAAGTCACAGGGTCACCCAAAATTCAAACACTGGGGAGATAGACTTCCCCTTTTAATCACAAGGAGCCACAACACCACACTGGAAATGGCTTGGATACAGGCCAGCCATTAATTAGGGCCATAGATACCTTCAGTTTGCACAGCTGCCAAAATCAGCATTGACTTCTAGGGCTGTCGGCAGAGAGGATGGGGGAAGGGGGCAGGCAGACATCCCTACTTAAGTCTTTGTAATGACCAAGATCCCCTTAATGTGCAAAGAGTTTTCCAGAAGTGTTTTATTGGTAGAATCAGGAAAATGTATATCCCCAAACAAAGAGTGATCAATTTTCTTTCATCAGACTGACAGAAATTGAAAAATGTGATGCTATCAAGTATTGGTGAGAATGGAGAGGAAATAGGTGCCATATACTCTGCTGGTCAGAGTTTCCATGCCACAGCCCATTGAGGGCAATTCAGCAGCACCTACATGAATTAAAAATACATTCATGTGTTAAACAGCTGTGGTCCATCCACCCCATGGAACAGTACTCAGCAATAAGAAGGAATAAACTATTGATACATGCAACAACCTGAATGAACCTCGAGGAGTGCAAAATGCCAGTCCTAAAAGGTTACATACTGCATGATGTCATTTATGTAACATTAGTGAAATGACCTAATTACTGAGATGAGAACAGTCTGCTAGTTGTCAAAGGTTAGGGTTGGGGGAGAGAGCCATTCGGCTATAAAGGGGTAGTACGAGGGATTCTTGTGGTGATGGTCCAGTTGAGTACCTTGATAGTGGTGGTGATTATGCAAAGGTAATGTGATAAAATTGCATAGAGCTACATATGCACTTGTGCACACACACAGACACATACAATGATGGGTGCCTGTATAACTGGTGAAATCTGAAGAAGCTCTGTGGATTGTAACAATGCCCATTTATTGGTTTTGGTATTATACTTTATTTATGCAAATGTTAACTTTGGGGGAGGCTGGGGGAAGGAGTGTATGTGTCTTCCCTGTACATCTCCTTGCAACTTCCTGTGAACCTTTACTTCCAAATAAAAAGTTATAAATAAAGACACAGGTGCTCTGGCCTGGTAAGTCCATTGCATGGTGCCTGCAACAGAGACATGGTCCCATGCCCAGAGAGGCTTATGCAGAGATGATCACTGAACATTATTTGATATCAAAGCATTGGAATGACCTAGATGCATTTGTTCACCTAATAATCATCTATTGGCTGTCTACTATGTGCCAGGCAGTGTGCCAGGCTCTTGGGATATAACCATAACCAAAATAGACCAAGTCCCTGTCCTCGTGGAGTTTGGATTCTAGTGATTGCCCCACAAGAGGGAGCTGATTCCACGTAACAGAAACAAAGAAATGCGGTAGGCTCATATCTCTATTGCTAGAATGGTTCTATCTCTGGAACATATCACTGCAAAGAAACAGCAAGAAGCAGAATCAGGCATTTGTTACACCATTTGTTTTAAAAATAACAAAGGAACCACAGTCAAATGAAGGAAGCATCAAGCTTTGCTGTGTACTTTACTGGGAGTTAATCCTGTCCACCTAACTGGAATGGAAGCCTGTGAGGGCAGGGGGTTTTATCCTTTTTGTTCCTTGCAGTGCTCCCACACCAGAGCAGGCCTGTCACATAGGAGGTACTCACATATCTGCTAGGGAAAAGAGTAGATTGTACCCATTTCACAGGTTGGCCAATGGAAGCAGGAAGCCCTTAGCCATGGCATATTGGATTCTCCACTATGAGAGTTATGAAATGTGCATTGAATATCCATGACTTTAAAAATACCAGATACCGTTTCTTTCAACTTTGTTATCAGAAACATATTTCCCCAGCCCTGCAAAAGTGTGATTGTCAAGCCTTAGGTCCACAGGTTGTTGGTTGTGGAATGACTTCACACTTTTGTGTTTTGAGATACAGTGTGTCAGGCAGGCCTTCCTGCATTATCTCATTTAATGTGCCTATCAATCCTGTCTGGAAAAAAATGGACATTCATACATCTTCTATCTGCCCCCAGGCCCCAGCCCCTGATGTAAGTTTGTAGGCACACGATGACAGGTGACTGGAAGCAGAAAAGCCTGTTGCAGGATCCAGGGCCGCCAGTGAGTAAGGCCCAGTCACCCACCCACCCACCCACACAGGAATCCCCCAGTGAGTGCACAGTGTCTGGCGGGTGTGGGCTCCCATTTTCCTCTGCTCCTGGCTCATTCTGTCCCCCACCACATGTCCTGGGGTCAGTGACTGCTCCTGGGCATATTGCTGTGAACTAGGCCCAGTGCTGTCCTCATAAACTTGCAGGCTAGTCGGGAGGACACGGAAGCAGGCACAAGGTCTATCCAGTGTTGCCCTGGGGAGCCTGGGAACCTGCATCCTGGAGGTTCATAACCCACAAGGTGCTGCCGCTCCTCGCTGTTCCCATCAGAGGATCATAAACCATCCTTTCAAGTGCCAGCCAAGATGATGAAACATGAAGATGCTCTTGAGGTCACCAAGAGAATCATTTCAGACCCAGGGATCCCCCCAGAATGTGCGCATCCAGTAGCTGTGATCGTGACCTCGATGTGTCCCCTCATCCATCTCCTGTCGGGTCCCTGTGAACATTTATTACCGTGCTGCAGAAAAAGTCTGTGAGGCCAGATGACTTGTCTGCAGCCGGCAAGCCTCGGCGCCCACAAAGCAGAAATTAATGAATGACGGTTGGGGAGAGAGGCAGGGAATAGGACAGCAGCTATTTTAGGCTCGCTTTGCCAAAGCAGATCCTAATGCCTGCATCTATGTGCTAACTCTGTCCGCCCTTTGAACAGAAATTGAAATCACATTGGCTTGGATTTTGTTTGTTTGCCAACTCCAGGCTTGTATGTCTTATAAAAATATGCAGATTTTGAACTAATAAAAAATAGAGCTACTTTGAAAATCAATTCTCTCTCTCTCTGATTTAATATAATTCTTAAAAACTTTCTCAAACCCAGTAAAATAAAGTTGGAATGACATGAGTTCAAATTCTGACTTTCTAACTGTAACTAGGTCTCTCTGGGTTTTAGTTTTCTCAGTCGTAAAGTGGGGATCAGACCATTGCAGTGTTGGAAGATGAAGCAAGATATGTGGGAAAGCTCCTAGCACCTGTCATTCCTTCGATATGAGACTCCTTAGACATAAAGGAAACCATCACCCCTTTCTGCAACTATGGAAATATGGTGTTCATGGATCATCTACTTTTCCCTGAGCACCTCCTAAGTGCAGGCATGTAGAAACCCTGGAGAACCCATGGTGACCTCTGGAGTTGGCATTCAGCGCTGGGCTCAAGTGTTGTGGAAATAGACCTGTGTTTGGGTGATGTCTTGTCTCTGAAAAGCAGCAGTTTGTTTCCATGGATAAGCCAGAGCGTTTCTCCTCCTGGTTTCTGGCTTTGTCAGGCCCAGAGTCGGGGAGCTGATGTGGAGAAACAGAAGAGGTGAACGTGAACTGGGTGGTGATGGAGCAGACTGCTGAGTGAAGACCTAGGGCCCCACAGAGGAGCTGTCTGGATGCTCGGTCCAGGGAACCACAGCTGGAACAGCCCAGGACCTCAGGCCCCTCCAGGACAGAAGGGACAACTAGTCTTGGTCCTCCCATAACTACTGAGGTATGTGGGGCCTGGAAACCAGAGAGGGAAGAGGCTTAAAGTGGTGGCCCTGGGGACCCACCTCATGGTACTCATGGCACGGAATACCTTTCTTCACGGTATGATCCATTGTACGGTTATTTTATGATCGCCACTGTATGAACAAGAGATGTAGAGTTATTCCTATCCCCATATTGCAGACAAGACCCCTGAGGCTCCAAGAAACTAAGGAACCTTCTAGAAGTCACACAGCCTGCAAGTGGCCAGGTCAGAATTTCCCTGCAAGGCTTGTGCTGTTTCCATTCCTGTTTTAAAAGAAACATTCATATTTGATTTGAAAGCATCTGGTTAGAAAGAACTGGACACCCTGAGTAGGTTTTCGGAAAGTGTCTTCCACACAGATAAGCAATTCAATAAAGGAACAGCAAATACTTGTTCGGCACCTTCTATGTGCCAGGCACTGTCTTAGGCATTTGAGATTCATCGACAAATAAAGTGGTTGCTTAATAGGTGGTTATGGATTTGAGTTGGAAGAATTTGATTCTAAGACTTTCCTAAAATGGGTGTGGGCCTCTTATAATTCATAACCAGGTGAGAATTCATATAATTCATAACCAGGGCAATTGACATTGCCCATCAATAAGTGAATGATTTTCCTCTAGGATCTGATTTTGCTGCCCTTCTTTTCTTCTCCACACAGCCCTGGTGCACTCGGACAAACCCTGCACGGCTCAGCCACTCTTTTGTCTCTGGGGGTGGTTCTGAGAAAAGTGTTATGCATCTGCCTCATGCCGTTTAATCATCAAAAGGAAAGTTTAAAGTAGCTTAAGAGCTTGAGTAAGGTGGCAACCTTTAGAAACCTCAGTTTCCTCATCTGTAAAATGGAGAGAATGTAACTTTTGTTAAGGGGTGAGGGAGATACATATATATATTTTCTGTTTTTTTCTATATGTTATCTCTCTATCCATCTCTCTATCTCTATCTGATCGCTCTGTCTATGCCAGCATGTGCAAATGCTCAGGAGGTGCCAGCTGTTAGGAGGATGACGGGGTGCCATTCTGCAGCAATGGCTGCCCGTGCAGTGGATTGGGCATCGTGTCTCTTACTGATCTTAAAGGGGCCTCCTTTGAGAATCAGCAGGTTGTCCCCACCTACGTCAAGCCTGGACGGATAACAAAGTTGTAGCTGTGCCTTTCTACTTTGCCCTTTCAAAACAAAGAATTGTATGCTTTTAACGTGAACATTATTGTTGCTGTTTGACTGCCCCCAGAGCCTTTGTGTCTGCTCTGCAGTTGGAGGACAGAATCCTCTGCATGTGGGGGACAGGGATAGGCGGTGGACTGGCAGTGGATTGGCAGGCACTGGCACCCTCCCTTTGGTTCTGGACTCTCTGTAGGGCTTGTGTGACTGCCCACTGCTCCCTTTTGGGTGTTCCCCCTTCCTCTGTTCACCCCACCCTCACTGAGGACCTACTTTGTGGACCTGGCTACCCAAGCCCACCTCGGGGTGGAGGGTGTGCAGCAATGCTTGGACAGCACGTCAGAGTGTGATAAACCAGGCCGGAGACTCACATCCACCAGCCTCCCTCCACGTGCTGGAGTGTAGCATCTGAGTGGTTTCCCAGCAACCAAGCAAGGCCAGGGCAATGTTGGTCCACGACAGGGTTCCCAGTCCTCGGCAGGATGAGGAGGATGGTGAGAGCTTTCTAGAAAGCTAAGAGAAAGGAGGCCCTTTTATCCTGAGGTTGTGGCCTTTCTACTCTTTCAGTGTTAAAATGGCCTTTCTTCTATAATGTTGATGACCAAGGAGGTCTTATTTTTTTTAATGTTGGTATCTGGCAATGCTAGATTGACTTAGTTCATGTTTTCTTTGTTTTGTGTTAATTTTACTGGCCTGAGACATCCTTAAGTCTGGGAAACACTGAATTATTCTATTTGGACAGGAGGTGTTATTTTATTTAATTTTACTGCCAATTCTGTGAAGTAGATACCTTTCCCGTCACACAGTTGAGAAAACCAAGGTGTGGAGAGGCAGCTTCCCCAGAGTGGCAAAGGCAAGCTTCATACCTGGTTCTGACTCCTACCAAAACCCTCATGTGCCCCGCCACCCACAAGCTCCAGGCTACTCTAAAAGAGGCTCAGAATGGCTAACAGTGGTAGAGCTCATAGAATATATGGAGATCTGCACCAGGTAACGCAAGGATTTGCTCCTTATCTAGATCACAGGAAGGCTCAGGTGTCCCTGTTAGCTGAATGGTGCTAACACGTGGGCCAACAGCTTTGGCTCTTCAAATCTGATATCCTTTGTGTTGGTCAAACCCTCACATGCAATCCAAATAGGATCTCTACTAGTCATGGACCTGCCCTCCTCCCCACCCCCACACCAGGTAATGACAGGGTGGACATCGGCCAGGTGGTTTCCACATCTGCATCATGGAGGGAAAGAGCCTGGTGATTGCTTCACTTTGCCTTTTTCAACCAAAGGCCACCCTAATACCTTTGTGGGCTGCATCCCAAGATGTCTTCACTGCATTTCCATCCTCAATCAAGCGAGGAATTCCATCTCACGGGTCCAATGTCCAGGGGTAGTTAACAGCTTGCATTTTGGTGAGTCAGCACTTTGAGGGTTTTGTCAAGGACTTTGCTGGTTTGGCTGCATCCGCTGGTCATAGGAGGCCTGGCACAGGAGACATCACACCACTGTGGAGGGCTGCTCACCTTAACGCTGTCCCTGTCTGAGAGCAAATTTTCTTTCTCCAGTGGCTTTCTTGGGGGACCTGGGTCATTTGGCACAAGCCAACAGGGACAAATCTATAACTAAAATGGAGTTGGACTAATTTTTGAGTAACTGGTTTCCCTGCTGATCCTGAAGAGCAGGAATTAGAGGCAAAAGCCCCGAAGAAACATGTTGAGTGAAGTAAGACAAGCCCCCATTCTAGGTCTTCACTCTGGAGAGTCAATGTGCAGTTGATGACAAGCTCCTTAGGGGCCAGTGTCTCCCCTTGGAATCGATGTGCCCTTCTGACCTACCACTGGTAGGCTGGAGCTCAGTGGAGAACAGCAGCCAACCTTGGTTGTTTTCTGGGTCTTTGCATTTGAGGAGCAAATGCAAACCTCGTGTGTTTTGGGAGCCCCATGAGGCAGACAGGTGTGGACTGGCCTCTCTCACAATTGGGGAAACTGAGGCTAGAGGCAGGAAAGTGATAAACCTCGGTTTTCTCGCCTGGAAAATGGAAACAACATCTAATAACTTCCTCGTAGGGGTCATGGTGAGAATTTAATGAATATATAATATGAACAAAGATAATGTGTGTATTATATATATATATATAATATCAAAACCAGTGCTTGTCACATAGGAATTTTGAAAAAATATTGGCTTTGGCTCTTATTATTATTATTTCTAAGGTCCTCCAGCTAGTAACTGGCAGATGTTTTGCGGCCCAATGGTTCTTTTTTATTGTTGTTTTTTGAGTCAGAGTCTCGCTCTGTCACCCAGGCTGGAGTGCAGTGGCATGATCTTGGCTCACTGCAACCTCCACTTCCCAGGTTCAAGCAATTCTCAGGCCTCAGCCTCCCAAGTAGCTGGGATTACAGGTGTGCACCACCATGCCTGGCTAATTTTTGTATTTTTAGTAGAGACAACGTTTCACCTTCTTGGCCAGGCTGGTCCTGAACTCCTGCCCTCAAATGATTGGCCCTTCTCAGCCTCAAAGTGCTGGGATTACAGGCATGAGCCACCTCATCTGGGTCCAGTGGCTCTTTTTATTTCCATCTTTAAATCACCTAATTCTTTGTTTTACCACTAAAATTCGAAAGTCTGCTTAGGGCAAGCTTTCTCCAGAGTTGTTCCCAGAAGATTCTAAACTGAAGAAAACTATATTGACCTGAAATACTACTGGAAAGGCAGCTTACATTTGATTTATTTTGAAAATCAAGCATCAAAAACATTCCTTAGCCCACCAAGATAATATAAGTTAACAATGCCTGGGCACTCCATCTGCACGAGGCACTGTACTGAGCATTTTATGAGGATTATGTTGCTTAATCCTCACAGCGACACTTTGGGGAAAGGTACTTGTGTTGTTCCCATTTTAAGTATGAGGAAACTGGGGTGCAGAAGGGTTAAGTGGCTACCCAAGGCAGCAAATAAAAGGCAGAAGTGATCCCCAAACTCCTGCTCTTTAATCCCTAAGAAGTATGGGTATTATGAGGCCTTCCATGTAGTTGCAACTTTTCTGTACTGCTTATTTGGGCCTTGCATGACCCATATCATGGCCCCTATCAGCTGCAGCTGTGTATTCTCAGTAGCCTGTGGGCTTTCAGAAGGCAGGGCTCTGGCCCCTCAACTGTGCCTCTCTAATATCCCAGACTCCTCTTTGGGTCTCAGTCTCTCCATTTGTAAAATGAACAATTAGGTGGCATCTGTACTGCATGCCATTCCTACCCGAGTGATTCAGAACTAGTGGCTTAGTGGCTTTCAGGAATCAAGGCTCACTTCATTTGCTCTTGGTTTTATTTGTTAAAAGTTATAGGGCATACTGGTGAGAAAGTTTTCTCAATGTACCCATCTGTGAAATAGGGTGATTCTGAGGATTTAGTGGGAAGGCAACAAGCACCTAGCACAGTGCCTGGAACACAGAAAGTGCTGAATGATTGTGTATCTTTTTTTTTTTTTTTTTTTTGAGACTGAGTCTCGCTCTATCGCCCAGGCTGGCGTGCAGTGGCGTGGTCTTGGCTCACTGCAAGCTCCACCTCCTGTGTTCACGCCATTCTCCTGCCTCAGCCTCCCAAGTAGCTGGGAATACAGGTGCCTGCCACCACGCACGGCTAATTTTTTGTATTTTTAGTAGAGACAGGGTTTCACCGTGTTAGCCAGGATGGTCTTGATCTCCTGACCTTGTGATCTGCTTACCTTGGCCTCCCAGAGTGCTGGGGTTATAGGCATGAGCCACCACACCCAGCTGATTCCATGCTTTTAAAAACAGAAGTGATACTATTCTATTGAGACACTTGTCACAGATACTCATGGGTGTCCCAAGACATAATCTCTGTCCTCCATAAGACTAACATCAGTTTGAGGAAACTGTCTAGAGTTTGAGTGATCTCTTGGTGCTTTTCTGTGGGGAACAGTATGACCCAGGCTGTCTTTTATCAGAGAAGCATTGACCTGTCTCTGTTTAAAGAAATTAAAGTTTCCACCCTATATGCTTCAGATGAGGGCAACCACAAGGCATTAGGCCAGTGGGGATCAAGAAAGGAGGAAAGGAAGACAGGGAGCCAGGAAGAAAGACAAGATGGAATAAGCATTTTGCAGCTTAGCCCCAAGAGGAGAATGAGAGACACATTAAAACAGTCACCCCTGCCGCAAATGGATTCATTTGATTGAAGGTGGTCACAGATGTCACGTAAAAAGAAATTTAGTTTTAGATATGGGAAGCCTGCCCATAGGGGCTTAAAGAAGAAATCAGTGAGGAATGGAACTAGAATTCTGGTTGCCAAAGATGTGTCCATCATAAAAGTTCAGGTATAAGTCCCTGCTGTCACACATGTATGGGATCACATGTGTTCCTGCATGTGCACACATGCCCACCACTAGACCATAGGGTGCTTTGGGGCACATTAGGAAAAGGCATCCCCCTCTGGGTGGAAGCAACCACATGGCACATTGCTTGGCCAGTGGACAGTGGGCTGGATAGAAGCCCCCTCTTCTTCTCTGCCTAGGAGTGTGTGGCCCTGCATGGGGGTACACATGCGTGCGCGCGCACACACACACACTCTCTCTCTCTCTCTCTGTCTGTCTCTCAGGCAAGTGAGGAGACCTTTAGCCAAGGTCTGGTAATCTCACAGTGAATTGGAGACACCTCAGCCGGAGTCCCCATGGAACACCCAGCAGTACTTGCCTTCCAAGAGTCATTTCCACAAAACCCACAGCTTCGCACTGCTTGCTCAGCTGCCTTCTTGAAGATAATCTGTTTTGTTCTGTGCCTCTTCAGGACCTATCTGGTCCCAGTGAGCACACTTATTGGCTTGACTTCAGAATACAATTTTATTCCTGCCGTTAGATAGCTGCTTTTGCTGTAAAACAAGCCTCGGGCCTTTGCCGTTTACAGAGTGCCTCATTTGATCCTCACAGCAACCCCAGGGATTAAACAGTGGGGACTTAGCACACCCATTTTACAGATGAGGAAACGTTCTCTGAGAAGAACCTCAGAGGAGAACATCATGGGTGGCCTGGACTTAGAGAGTCTGTCCACTATCACCTGGTGTTGAGTGATCTCAGTTTGGCCTTTGCTAAATTCCCTCAAAACTGTGAACATTCATCTTCTCCCAGGCTTAGTTTGTCCCCTGTCCCCTCTGACCTGAATCTCCATCCTGACCAACTATCTTCCATAATGAACTTAACGACAGCAGAAACTCAAGCACTGTCTTGATTTTGTCATTGTCCCGAGTAAAATAGCCATCCAATTGGCAAAGATCACCCTTGGAACTTGTTGCCATAGACTTAATTAGACTTTGTTGCTAATGTGACCCCTTTGTGGCCATTGCCATGGTCATCATTTTCTACAAACCTGCTCCTAAGAGCTGGACCTTGATCTGGACATATTGGATGCTTCTTTTTAGAAATTGCTTTCAGAGCTTAGGTCCCATTGCCCCAGATACTCTAACGATGATAAATCTTCATCCTGATTTTCATTAAGACAGATAGCCTATCAGTGGCAGGCCTGGAGTGGCTACTAAATAGATAATTGTTGAATGAAACTATTAATTTGTGAATCCTTTGAGGGTGATGTTTAATAAGACTCTTTCAGTTGCCGGTGACCAGATCACAGCACAAACTAGTTTAAGCAAGAAAGGGACTGGTTCACATAACTGCAAAGTACAAGGATGAGGGTGTCAGGCACAGCTGAATCCAGAGGCTAAAATCATATTACTAGGGCTCAGTTTTCCTCTCCTTCTCTCAGCTCTGCTTTTCAGCATTCCAGGTGGTCACCAGTTGTTCTAGGGCTGATGTGGCTCTTATATCCAGTTCACAAACTTAAACAAAGATTAGTCTTCTCCTTCCTTTATCCATAAACAAATCCCATAAAGGGGCTGGCATTGGCCCTGCTTAGGTCATGTGCCATCCCTTTAGACCAATCATTGAGTACCACAGGATGAGCTACCGTGATTGGCCAGACCTGGGTCACTTGCCCACCCATGAGATTTGAAGGCAGGGAAGCATGTGATTGACAGCTTTACTCAAGCCCCATAGGATGGGAAAGGGATAATTCTCCAATGGAGCTGCTCACTACAAGGGTAGATGAGGTTTCTGGAAAGAGCACAGTGTCAGAAGGGTAGTCTAATAAAGATTATAATTTAAGTCCCAGATACTTACTTGGGAGGCTGAGGTGGGAGGGTTGCTTGAGCCCAGGAGTTCGAGGATGCAGTGAGTGAGCTATGATCATCCCACTGCACTCCAGCCCAGGTGACAGAGCGAGACCCTGTCTCTTTACATACACATACGTATGTATATACACACACACACATACGTATATACATATATACATATATGTATATATATATTTCTAGCTATAAGGCTTTGAGTAAAAAAATGAGATAAATAAAATAACAAGTTATTGAATGATTTACCACTTGTCTTAAAAGTAGTGCTGGCAGTGATAGTTTCATTGCCAGCAGCCTAGAAATAACTGATCTGGTGCCTCTCTTGGGGACTGCTTTTTCTGGCAGAGGATCTTAAGGTTGGAGTTTATATTATTCAATTACCACATTCCCGGCCGGGCGCGGTGGCTCACGCTTGTAATCCCAGCACTTTGGGAGGCTGGGGCAGGCGGATCACGAGGTCAGGAGACCGAGACCACGGTGAAACCCCGTCTCTACTAAAAATACAAAAAAAAAAAAAAATTAGCCGGGCGTGGTGGCGGGCGCCTGTAGTCCCAGCTACTCGGAGAGGCTGAGGCAGGAGAATGGCGTGAACCCAGGAGGCAGAGCTTGCAGTGAGCCGAGATTGCACCACTGCACTCCAGCCTGGGTGACAGAGCGAGACTCCGTCTCAAAAAAAAAAAAAAAATTACCACGTTCCCCTTTCCCCAGTCCCACATAAAGAATGAGTATTGCCATGAATTCAGCAAAACCCAAGCAACACTGACCCTATTCCCGCCTTCCCAGCCCATGAGGAACTTTTCCAATATCACAATTAATTAGCGTTATCTTCCCTCACATTCCTCCCTCTGTGCCTCTTTCTGTGACTCATCCAAGGGATTGGAGAGTGTGGTTACAAACACAGGCCTGTGGCCACATGAACCTGAGTTCTGATCCTAGAACTCTCCCTTGTGATTTGACTTCTATGAGCCCAAGTTTCCTCATCAGTAAAATAAAAAAAATAAAAAATAAAAAAATAAACCAGCAGAGGGGTTGTAAAGGTCAGATGAGATAATGGAGGTGAAGTACACATACAAAGACTCAGTGGCCATTTGCATGATTATTATTAGTATCCACATTCATTTTGTGTCCCCATCTTTTACCAAATTGCATACAGAGGGCTAACATGGGTGCAGCACATTACAGTTTGCAGGAGTGTGTGCATACACGATGAATGGGTTTGCCTCCCCTTCTGACCTTTGTTCTTTGGTTGCCAAGCTGCTTCTGTGGCCCCCTGCCATGTGCCTGTGGTTGTCCCATCAGAAGCCGGTGGGATCATGACCTGATCCAGTAAGGCCTTCCACTTTCAGCTCTTTGTTTAACCAATGGTCACCAAGCACCTGCTCTGGGTAGGGACAGACTAGATATGGAGGATTTAAGGGTTTCTTGTGTTAACCTTGGATCCCTTTCACCGAGGCCCTCACTGGACCTGCTTCTGCCCTAGTGGGAAGTTCTTGCACTCAGAGTCCACAGGAAACGTACCCCCAAATGCCACCCATCTCCCAGGTCTGTCCTCTTAATAGCTTACACTCACTAAGCATTTCCCATGCACTTTGTAAAGATTTGACATCCACTTATTTAACCATCACAATGGCCCTACAAAAGAAGCATTGTCACTGTCACATTTCTTTTACAGCAAAGAAACTGAGGCACAGAGAAGTTAAGCCATTCAAACTCCAGGTGTATGAAGGAGCTGGGGGCACAAGCGGCCTCAGCCAGTATCTGAGACCACAGTGCTGTGATTCGTGCTTCCTTTCTCAGATTTTAATCTGGGGGTCCTCCCTACCTCTGGTGGTAACACATTCATTTAAATGGGAGTCAGTGGCCCAAACTTGCTATCAGGGCAAAGAGGATTTCAGACTTTGTGGTGGAGGCAGATAGAAAGTCCATGGCAAAATTTATGAGGTATGGATGGAAACACCATGCCTTTGAGGTTTCTTTCCATCAGTCTCCAGCGTTATGGAATCAGTATTGAAAGAACAAGGGATTTGAATAGGAGTCCTGGCTTAGATCCTTGCTGGTTTGCCTGGTGAACTCCTATTCATCCCTCATGACCCAGCTGTAATGCCTCCTCCTTAGGGCAGCCTTCCCTGACTGCCTCAGGTATCTCTGATCACCCTACATTGCCAATCATCCATTCATATAACAAGTACATTCTGAGCATCTACTGTGTGCCTGAACATCATAAATAGCAACTTCTCAAAGACAGGGACTGGGTCAGCAGAATAGTTAAGTTTGCAAGCTTTGGAGCCCGTAGGTTTGAATACTGGTTTCTCCATTTACTAGCTGCATGACTTTGGGCAAGTTCCTTAACATTGATAAGCCTCAGTTTCCCCCTCTGTTAAATGGGCCTAATAATAATAGGACCTGCATCTTATAGTGTGGTGTGAAGATTATAGTCTGAATGCGGTAGATACCCAATCATTGTTACCAAGTAGTAAGTGCTTAGTCAATGTTACCCATTGTTGTGAAGCCTGTTTTTCATACTTGCATCTTGAGGACCAACTGCAGTGCCCACACCCAGTGGGCGTTCAGTGAATGTTTGCATGAACAGGTGAGTGAGCGAGTGAGTGAGTGGGTTGGGCATTTCACCGCTTTGACTGTGAAGCCCCTTATATTTGAAATGGGGAGACATTTTTCTGCCTTCCAGCTTGTGAGGATTAATGGGGGTACACAGGGCATGACAGCACTTTGGAAACAAGGAGGTGCCCAGCACACAGTAGAGAGATTGCAATCATTTTGCCTCTGGTGACAAGGGCCTGGGGCCAGGCCTCCACCACCCCCAAGCATAGAGCTGCCAGGGGATGTGGCCACACAGGGAAGGTTGGGGAATGTGTTAGGCCATTCTAGCATTGCTATAAAGGAATAACTGAGATGGGATAATTTATAAAGAAAAGAGGTTTAATTCCCTCATAGTTCTGCAGACTGAGAATACAGGAAACATGATGCCAGTGTCTGCTCAGCTTCTGGGGAGGCTTCAGGAAGCTGACAATCACGGCAGAAAGTGAAAGGGGAGCAGGCATATCACATGGTGAAAGCAGGGGAGAGGGAGGAGTTGCCTCATGCTTTTAAACCACCAGATCTCGCGAGAGCACACTCACTATATGAGGACAGCACCATGGGGATGGTGCTAAACCATTTATAAGAAATCTGCCCCCACCACTGAGTCACCTTCCACCAGGCCCCACCTCCACATGGAGAATCCCATTTCAACATGAGATTCGGTGCAGACAACATCCAGACTCTATCAGGAGCGGTGTAGGAATCTGCTGACTGGGACATCCAGCCTTCAGGAGGCCCACCTCAGACACATCCTAAAGGTGCCTCTGTTTTCCCAGGAAAGCCGTACATCCCAGGGAGCTATGCTCAGGACGAATGTGTAAAAGGTTTCTATTAATCAATGAAAGGATCAGCACCCACCACCCTGGCCCTTACATTTGGGGGACACCAAAGGGCACCTAATGTCCCCCGGGTACTAGCCTCTGACTTGTGTGCTGAGCATGGATTCACTGTTCATCCTTTTGGATGAGGATGCCAAGGCATCAGGACACGAAGGCCTGCCCAAGGTCACTCCACTGGTGAGGACCAGAGCTGACACGCACCACCACGCATCCCAGCAAAGTCTGGCCTGATCCCTGCAAGGAATGAGGGTAATTTTAAGAGCTCGATAAAGAGGTCGCTCCCACAGAGACAGACGTTGGCTGTGCTGGTCTGTGACAACCTCCATAGCCCAACCTACCACTCACCTGGGCCTCTGGAACCCTCAGAAACCACAGGCTCTTGCGGCAGGAGGAAATTGAGACCAGCCCATGCAGCCTCCCACTTTACAAATGGCAAAGTGGAGACCCTGAGAAGACCAGTGATCTCCCCTAGGGCCATAGAGCAAACTGGTGGGTAGAGACAGGACGTCTCTGGTGCCAGGGATCTTCAAGATGTTCTCTTTAAGATGCATGTCAGGATCTGACAGAGAACAATGTAACCAACACCATTCATTCATTCATTCAACAAATGTTTACTGAGCACCTACTATGTGCCAGATACTTTTCTAGGTGCTGGGCTCCAGCAATGACCACAACAGACAAAGATCCCTTGTGGAACTGACAGGTAATATTAACATCCTTGAACCATATACTGACCACCAGCTTAAGAAAGAAAACATTATAAATATCATTGAACACTCCTGCTGTCTTATTTCTTCCCCTCTTCTCTCACCCTGGAGATACCACAATCCTGCATTGGGTTTACCATTCACAGGCACCAGATGTATGTTTTTAAACTTTCCATAAATGGCATCAGATTGCACATATCTTTCTGCAGCTCATTATTGTTTGAGTGCATATTCACATGAATCTGCTTCATCTTGTGCTGCTGTTTAGAATTACCTGGTGTGACTACACAACGTGTTCACCCATTCTCCTGCTGGAGATAAAGCCACAGTGAACATTCCTGGGCACATCTCCCTGTGCAAATGGGCAAGAGTTTCCCTCCTGCTCCAGCTTTAACTTCAGTGTTGACCTCTCCTGACTATCCCCCAAACTGGACAAGATCTGGAAGCTCCCAAGCCTATTCAGGGATCCCAGACTGGGATGGTGGGTGTGATGGGAGGGCGTGGTAATATCAGAACATTCATATGGAACAGACCTCCCTAGAGATGGTCTGGGTCCCTGCCATTTATAAGGGAAAGAGGATCAAATAGTTGAGCACAGGGTGGGTGTGTATATATGAAACAGCACATGCGTTTTCTCATGAACATTCCTGTGATGTAAGGTATCAGTTGTCTATTGCTGCATAACAACTTACTACAAACTTAGTGGCTTAAAACAACATACATGCATTATCTCACAGTTTCCATACACCAGAGTGCAGGCAAGGATCCTCTGCCTGGGGTCTCGTGAAGCTGCAATCCAGGATGTGGCTGGTGTCTCATCTACCAGCTCAAGGTCCTTAACCAAGCTCACATGGTTGGTGGCAAAATTCATTTCCTTGCAGCTGTAGACCTCATGGTGCATTGATTCTCTCTAAGGCCAGCAGGAGAGAGATAGAAGTCTCTGACTTCCAGATCCCATACTAAAGGATCGCCTGATTAAGTCAGGCCCACCTACAACAATTTACATTTGGCTTAAAGTCAACTGATTGGAAACTTTAATTACATCTGAAAAATCTATTTACCTTTGCTATATAACCTCGCATGACCATGGGATGATATCCCATCATATTCATAGACCCTCTCCACACCCAGGAGGAGGAGATTTTTAGGGTATGTACACCATAGGCTGGGAATCTGGGGGATGATTTAGAATTCTACCTACCACAGATTGGTACTATTATTATCCCCATTTTAACTCAGTGAAGTTAATGGGTTAACCCAAGTCACACAGCAAGCAGGTAGGTGGGGCTGGGATCCCAATTCAAGTCTGAGTTGGGAGTATAAGCTCTCTCCCTGCTTCCAGGAGCTCTTAACACTTTTCTGAGAGGCCCCCAGGCTTCATAAACAGACAAACCTTCCATGCTCCCAGGCCTCTTCTAGGAGAAGGGCCATTTTCTTGGTTAGACCTGGGCCCCCAGAAGCCAGGGCCAGCATCTTGGCCCCCAACAAACAAACACACAATAAGTGCTCAGCAGATGCTTGTTTGCTGTGGGCAGCTTGCCTGTCTTTTCCTTTCCTCCCTCTGAGCCGGCCACCCCTGGGAAGTGCCGGGCACATCTCTCATGCCAAGAAAGAAGTCCAGGGAATACCCGCTTCATGCTACAGAATCTCATTTCACAAACAGTTCGATGAGGGCACGATGTTCCAGTAAACCTAGGGATGCCCATCCAGCCTTTATTAAACATTTTATTATCTTTTCCTTATTATAAAAGCAATACATATTCGTTTTGGAATAGAAAATACCAATGAGCAAAATAAATTTAAAACATTTTTTATGATCTCAGTATGTGAGAACCAGTTTGCACATTGGTGTCTTACCTGCAGGCAGTGTAGCAACTGGGAGCATGGACATTGGAGCCACACTTGCTAGGGTTTAATTCTGGCTTCTCTGTTGCCAGCTGTGTGACCTTGGACAGTATTTTATCCTCCCTGTGCCTTAGTTTTCTCATCTGTAAATGGGCATGTCCACAATACCTGCTTCCTAGGGCTGTGGGAGAAGCAAACAGGATAACACATGGGAAGTACTCAGAGCAGGGCCTGGCATACAGTGAGCTTTATGGCTCGAAAGCTTACTCATGCCATACAACTTAGTCATGAATGTTGCTTTGATAAAAAACAGGATCCCATTTCATGTATTACCTTGTAATGTTTCTTCATGTCACATATTATTCTTTGCCAACAAATATTCATCTACAAAATAATTTTTTAGCCACTATTGTTTTAGAGTAATCTTAGGTTCACAGCAAAATTGAAAGGAAGGCATAGGAGAGAGGTCCCACAGACTCCCTCCCCATCAAACAACATCCCTACTGCCAATATCCCCCACCAGAGTGATATATGTATTACAATGGATGGGCCTACATTGACACATCATGCCCATTATTGCATTAGGGTTCATAGCAAGTGTTGTACTTGCTATGGGTTTGGACAAATGTATAACAACATATTCACTATCATAGTATCATACAGAGTAGGCTCACTGCCCCAAACATCCCCGCTCCACCTATCCATCCCTCCCTTCCCCCAACCCCTGCTGACCACTGATCATTTTCCTGTCTCTGTAGTTTTGCCTTTTCCAGAGTCAGGTTGGCTTCTTTCACTTAGTAATATGCATTTGAGATTCCTCCATGTCTTTTTCTGGCTTCATAGCTTGTTTCTTTTTAGCACTGAATAATATTCCATTGTCTGGGTGTACCACGGTTTATCCATTCACCTAATGAAGGACATCTTGGTTGCTTCCAAGTTTTGGCAATTATTAGTAGAGCTGCTATAAACATCTGTGTGCAGAACTTTGTGTGGACATAAGTTCTCAACTACTTTGGGCAAATACCAGGGAGTGTGATTGCTGGACCACATGGTAAGAGTGTGTTTAGTTTTGTAAGAAACTGCCCAACTGTCTTTCAAAGTGGCTGCATCATTTTGCATCCCCACAAGCAGTGAATGAGAGTTCCTGTTGCTCTACATCCTCACCAGCATTTGATACTGTCAGTGTTCTGGATTTGGGCCATTCTAATAGGTTTGTACCATGATATAGTTTTAAATGGCTGAATCACCTTCTGCATAATTTATTTAAGCAATCCTTTATTTCGGATTCAGGTGTAGTTTCATTCTTTAACTATTATAAACAACACCATAGGAAACTGCCTCATAACTAGGTTTTTGTGCATATCCTTAATCGTTAATTTTCTTCCCCTTAGGGAGGACTTTCTAGAAGTAGGATCAATGGACCAAAGAGCCATTCTGTTTATTGGAGAAATATTTGCGGTGTTCCTACTGGGTGCCAGGCATATGAAGTCAAATTGTCTCCCAGAAAGGCTTTGCTACTGGTTTACTGATCATCGTGTGTGTGTGTGTGTGTGTGTGTGTGTGTGTGTGTGGTTCTGTTCCTCCTCCCTCCACATCCCCATCCCTAGGGGATGAGTGTTTAAACTTACCTGCCCAACAGATGAGCGAGGATGATGGTAGTTCTGTGGTTGTGACAGCTCCTTGCATCAGCCAGCTGCCAATGTCTTGCTCATAGATGGTCTGAGGCTAGACCACTGTGGGTGGCCAAAGAGTTCCTCAAGGCTCAGTGGCACCCCATCCCTGTCAGTAGAAATGGCTGGAACCCACAAAGGGGATCCAGCTGAGGTCCAAGGCAAAAACCTTGGATCTGAGGTCCAAACCGAGTTCTGGAGACTGGGGTCCTGCTTTTATCCTGCTCTCCTTCCTCCCTTTTCTCTCTCCTTCTTTACCGCTCTCCTTCCTTTCTTCCTTCTTCATTGATCTTAGAAACTGCCAGATCCTGTGCTGAGTGTTCAATGCACCATAAAAACAATACACATCCAATCTCTGCCTTTATGGAAGCAGTGGAAGAGACAGATATTAAATACATACATTCACAAGTACAGCATCACAAATTGTAATCCAATCACAAAGGGAAAGCTTTGCACTGCTATGGGAGAGAGCAGTGGGGAATGAACCCTCAGACTGGTCATCAGAGAAGACCTCTCTGAGGAACTGGCACTTGTGCTGAGGCCTGGAAGATGAATAGGAGATCACGAAGAAAAGGGTGGGGAAAGGGCATTGCAGGCAGACAGCACAACATGTGCAAAGGCCCTGAGGCTGTGGCCCTACATGTGGCTGGAGTGTCCCCTGCCCAGGGAGGAGGAAGACAAGCCGATCACCAGGGACTTGCAGTTCTGAACAGCAAATCCAGAGCTGGTGGGTGGCCCAGCTCAGGGTCAAGGCCAAGATGTGAGCAGGACAATGTTGGCATGGATGAGAAGAGGCCAGGGACAAGTCACAGGCACCCTGGGCTACACCTGAACTCCTGGTGGTGGTTGCTGCTTCACTTGTGAGCAAAGAGGGGTCTGTTGATGGGGGCGCCAGGACTGCACCGGAGCCTCAAATTTGTTTTTACGGCTGAAAACATATGTGGCCTGATTCACTCTTTATTCCTGTGAAAATAATATACCAATAATCAGAAATTGTATGAACCACAGATATACACAGCTACGTGGTTGAAGCTCACAAAAGTCATGGTGAATGAAAGAAGGGAAACCCACAAGGGAACGTGGTCAACGATTCCATTCACATGAAGTTCAAGAACAGGCAAAACTAATCGAGATGACAGAAATCACAGGGGACCGAGCAGAGGCACAAAGTGGGGGTTCTGGAATGCTGGTCATTTCTGTGTTTTGACACATAGTTGTGCTCAGTTTATAAAACTGCAGTATCTAGTCACTTTTCTGAATGTCTGGGCTACTTCAATAAAATGTTTACTACAAGCAAATCCCACTTCCTACGTCACCTATATAGAGTTCTTGCCTAAAATGTTTAATAGGAATTGAATCATTGGGAAACAACTTGACAAATCCAAAGTAAGGGAATTCCCCAAAATATCAGTCTTGCAAGAAAGAAAAAGCCTGGCCTGGACCATTCTAAATTGAAGGAGACTCAATAAAGAGACACGGTAGCTAAACACATGACATGATCCTGGAGAGACAAAAGTAGCTTTAAAGATATCAGCACAGGCCGAGCGCGGTGGCTCACGCTTGTAATCCCAGCACTTTGGGAGGCCGAGGCGGGCGGATCACGAGGTCAGGAGATCGAGACCACGGTGAAACCCGGTCTCTACTAAAAATACAAAAAATTAGCTGGGCGTGATGGCGGGCGCCTGTAGTCCCCGCTACTCGGAGAGGCTGAGGCAAGAGAATGGCGTGAACCCGGGAGGTGGAGCTTGCAGTGAGCCGAGATCGTGCCACTGCACTCCAGCCTGGGCGACAGAGCGAGACTCAGTCTCAAAAAAAAAAAAAAAAAAAAAAAAAGATATCAGCACAACTGGGGGAATTTGAATATGGGCTGTAGACTAGATAATACACTGTGTCCCTCTTGACTTTCCTGGCTGGGATGGGTGAGTTGTGGTTGTGTGGGACAATGTCTTTGTTCTTATGCTCAAGCACTCAGAATTGAAATGAACTGGTATTTCAAATGGCTCAAGAACAAAGGGTAGAGAGAGACAGAGGGCACAAATGAGAGGAAACATTAATAACTGGTGAATGTAAGTAAAGGATGTGTGAGTACTTATTGCACTGCTCTTGCAAATCTGTAGAACTAAAATTTTAAAAAATAAAAATCTGCAAAATAAAAGAAAGAAAAATATGTTACTTCCTATTTTAAATAAAAGGAAAACCCCTATCATTCATCACTTTGCAGCTGTGTGTCCCTTGCTTTGTGAGGCACTTGCTATGCATTGTGTATACTCTCATGAGTCACCTAGGTCTTTACAAGTAATAAGAATCCAATCAAATAACTGCAGCATTTATTGGCTCACGTATTTGAACAATCCAGGAGCAATAGGTTTCAGGTCAAGCTTAATCCAGGACCTAAAATACGTGACCCATTTTCTCTTCCTCTGCTTCTCAGCTCTGCCTCTTCTGGTTTGGTTTCATTTTTAGACACACGCTCTCTTCCAGGTCAGTAGGTGGCTGAGAGGACCAACCAGGTAGAGAGTAAATTTCCCAAAAGGAGAAGGGAAAGGATGCTAGGAAGACCATCCCCAAATGGTTCCCACACAGGCATGTAATCCACAAGGCAGATGGTTGTACTCTTTGTGTATTTCAGGAACTCAGAGAGCTTATGTGATTCTTCCAAAGTTTCACAAGGAAAGGACAGCAGGGATTTGAACCCTGGATCTGCCTGCCCCAAAGCTTAATATTGGCTTTTTTTAAATATATAAAACCACTTTTCTTATTATGGAAAGTGTGAGAAAATGGCAGGAAAAATGCTTCTGACCTCCACCCTGATACCATCATTTTTGTATGTTCTCTTTCATATGTTTTTTCACATCCAAAGGCTTGCTTTCTCTCTCTTTCTTTCTCTCTCTCTCTCTCTCTCTCTTTCCTTCCTTCCTTCTTTCTTTCTTTCTTTCTTTCTTTCTTTCTTTCTTTCTCTTTCTTTCTTTCTTTCTTTCTTTCTTTCTTTCTTTCTTTCTTTCTTTCTTTCTTTCTTTCTTTCTTTCTTTCTTTTGAAACAGGGTCTCACCCTGTCACCCAGGCTGGAGTGCAGTGGTGCCATCATGGCTAACTGCAGCCTAACCCTCCCAGGCTCAAGCAATACTCCCAACCCACCTCAGCCTCCCAAGTAGCTGGGACTACAGGTACATGCCACCACACCTGGCTAATTTGTTTGTATTTTTGGTAGCGACGAGATCTTGCTATGTTGCTCAGGCTTGTCTCAAACTCCTGGGCTGAAGCAATCCTCTTGCCTCAGCCACCCAAAGTGCTGGGATTACAGGTGTGCACCACCATGCCTGGCCTTTGTCTGTCTCTCTCTCTCTCTCTCTCTGTCTTTCTCTCTCTTCCTGTCTCTCCGTTTTTTTCCCTTCTCTCTCTCTTTCTTTGTTTCTTTCTTTGTCTCTTTCTTCCTCTCTCTCTCTCTCTCTGTCTCTTCCTTTCTTTATATATTGAAATTAGATGTGAGGACCCTTGAAGAGCTACCTGGACACACTCCGTTAGGGAGCACCTAGGGTCAGCTGTTGCAGAGATGTCCTGGGAGCTGGCCTGAATTTGGCATTAATCCTTTTGGATGTCAGATTCCAGCTCTGCCTTTACCACTTGGTAAACTGAGTCTATTCAGGCAGCTGATGCATTTGTGGGAAACAAAAGCAATGGTGACGGAGCTGATGGGAAGTCCCTTGGGTTCCAGATACTCTCATATCAGCACTCACATCTTAAGCCTCACAACATTCCTAAGTGTGGACATTACTACCCCCATTTTCCAGAGGGGGAGACTGAGGCTCTGCAAGGAGAAAATGCACCCAGGTCACCCAGCCAACATCTGGCAGAGGCAGGAGCTGAGCCACACCCAGTGCCGTTTCTGGGTGTCGTAGCGGGTGTTCTTTCCCCCAACTGGCTGAGACCCCTAGGGATGTCAGCGTGGATCCCCTGTGGATTATAAGAATGTGAATCAAAGACTCCTCTGTTGTTAGAGAAAGCCCTTTGGCTTCCCTTCAGCCCAGGAACATTGTCAAATCAAGTGGTAGGATTCGTGCTAATAAAAACAAGTGTCATTTTACAGCACTTTCTATAAATCTGTTAGTGACCTTTAATAAAAATTTATGACCCTAATAATCTTGTTCAGCAAACCCTGGTCAGATTACTGCTCAGTGGCCAGTAATCTGCAAACCTTTAAAATGTAGTGACAGCGTCCTGGGCCCACGCCAGAGGTCCTGCTCCAAGTGATGGGAATGGCATGTGTAATAATCCAAACTGCCTTATGTGGAATGCAAAGCTGTGTTTTCGACACAGGCCACTGGGCTGGGGATCCTAGAAAGAGAAGGAACTAGAAGACAACAGGGCTTTCCAGCTGTTAACCAAACTTAGCTCCATCTGCCTGATCTTTTCCTTTTGCTCATTTCTGTCCCTCCATGTCATTAGAGCAGGATGACAGAAATAAAGGGTGCCCCGTACCCAGCTGTTGAGGACAAAATCCAAAGGCCTCTTCTGAACCCACAGGTGTATTCACACTTTGCTTATGGGCTTGGAAGCTGGAGCGCCAGGAGGTTGGAAAGCTGTGGTGATGTGTGTTTTGGGCATCTTGTTTGTTTGTGGTTCTCTCCCAGCAGAAATCTGAGCCTGTGATTTTAACCAGTGGAGGTGTATTATCTCCAATGATCGCCAAGAGTTTGCAGACCCAAAACACCTTATCAAATGTTTGCATGGCTGTCACACTGCATAAAATCATATTGTTTTTCCCCAAGGCTCTCTAGCAGTCAAATACATACATTTGCATAAATATTACTACGTAACTCATGACCCTCTGCCCATAGTGCAAACTGCAGGGGCCTCAGTCACTTTGGCTTTATCGATTATTCAGAATTCATGGAAATATGGCATCATGGTGATTTTAAGGAGATGTGTTTTCCTACGGGGTACGGACTCCTTCTGAGGTCACCAGTGTCTTTGGGTCTCTCCTTGACTAAGCAGACAAACGTGTTCATCACCTCACCCCACTCTAGGTGGCTTTTGAGCTTCACCACCAGTTTCCTAGTTTGAAGAAGGGGCATTTAGTAAGTCACCGGGGCATCCACCCCAAGCACTAGAATCAAACTGGGATTCTAGAATCACAGACTCCAAACAAGAAGAGACCTTGAGACTGCTAGATCATTTCTGCTCCAAGTGTGGGCCTCTGACCTGCAGTATTGGCATCACGTGGGGACTTTCCATAAATAAAGACTCTCAGACTCCTCCCTAGGGTGACCAACCATCCTGGTTTGTCCAGGACTAAGAGACTTCCTGGGATGTGGGATTTCAGGGCTGAAACTGGGCTGAGGACTAGACCTACTGATTTGGAATCTGTACTTCAGGGCCAACTGGGCCACACATGATCTGTGTGCATGAGGAATTTTGAGAAGCAATGGCCTAGCCCATACTGCCTGAAGGTATATTTGGAAACCGAGGCACAGAGAGGGCCCCAAACCACAGAGCAAGTCGATAGCTGAATTGGAACCAGTTCTCCGGACTCCTGGCTTTCTGCCTGCCACTCCATCCCTTTTACCACCACCTCCCATTGCATTCCAACTCTGCTTTCTTCAGGGAAAAATCCTGATTCGGGAGATTCAAGAGGGATCCTAAAATCTTAGGGTATCTCCAGGATGGTGTGATTCAGGCCAGCCTGCGGATCATGCCTGCTGCCCTGAAAGGGAACTCTGTTTAGATGAGACATGACCACATTTGGACCTAAAATGTTTTGGGATCTTGGAATCAAAGGACCTTCAAAGTCATCTGATATACCCTCCCACTCAATGCAGAAAACTTTACAGCCTCCATGCACCAAAGCCAGCTCTCCTTTGGATGTTTGTAGTGATGGGGAAGTCGCCACCTCATATGGCAGCAGCTCTGTTGTTAGAAAACACTAATTGTTCTTGTATTCTTTTCCGATATTAGATTTATTTCTATCCTGGCTGCACCTCCTATGTACCAATCTGGATTCTGCTCTCTGGAGTAGTTTAGAAAGTCCAGGCCTTCTTCCACACACACATCCTTTAGATATTTAAAAACGAATACCAGGGCCGGGCCCGGTGGCTCACGCCTATAATCCCAGCACTTTGGGAAGCCAAGGCAGGCAGATCACCTGAGGTCAGGAGTTCGAGACCAGCCTGGCCAACATGGTGAAACCCCATCTCTACTAAAAATACAAAAAATTAGCCAGGTGTGGTGGCAGGCACCTGTAATCCCAGCTACTCCTGAGGTAGAGGCAGGAGAATTGCTTGAACCTGGGAGGCAGAGCCTGCAATGAGCCAAGATCACACCACTGCATTCCGGCCTGGGCAACAAGAGCGAAATTCCGTCTGAAACAACAACAGCAACAACAACAAAAAACCTAATATCAGGACCAGGACTTACCTTCTCTAAGCCAATCTTTCCCATTTAAAAAAATGTTGTTCTTTGGGTAAAAATGATATTTAGATGTCACTCCTACCAGCAACCCCAAACTACCATCTCGGTCATTGTCTTCAGAGAGAGAGCTGCCTGGCGATGAGCCTTTTAAAGGAAGTCAAATAGCACCCCCCAGCGAAGCCTTGTTCAGCCCAGCAAAGAGGGCATCATTACCGTGCTGGAATACATACTCGACCTCTTTTAATGCAACCTAATTTTAATTTGGCTTTTTTTATTTTAAGCAACTGCATCACGCTCTTAACTCATATTAACCCTGTCAAATATGCCTCTCAAATTCTCAAATCTTTCTTGCATAAACTACCACCAGGCAAATTCCCCGCTGATCTGTACTTAATTTTCTTCTGAGTCCAGATGCCTGACTTCTATCTATCCTTGAATACCATTTTCTCTATGGCCAGCCCAGTGCTTCCGCCTGTTGGGATAACTTTGGCTTTTACCTTGTGAATGAATCATCTCTCCCAATTGGACTGATCTCAGGTGACCTACACAAATTTATAGAGCAGCTATGCAGGTGTTCAGGGTCAGAGGATATGAGTGTGGCATGTGTCCCTGTAGCTCTGGGGCTGGGGGTGACAATTTGGTTGTAAAATGAGGACTCACCTCCAGGGCTCAGAGGTGATGCAAACCATGGCCAGGGTCTCTGGGCACAGTCCCCGAGGGAGCCCTCGTCTAGGGAGGCTGTGGATAGCCCACATTGAAATTGCCTGGGAACTTGTCAAAAATATTTATGGGTGCCTGGGCCCACTCAGCTCACTGACCCAGAATCTACGGGAGGGGCCCAGCTCCTGTATTTGTAACTCCCCAGGTGATTCTGACACAAGCCACAGTTTAAAGGGGTGAAGGAGATGAGGTTGAGGAGGTGAGCCCCAAACACAGCGTTCAGGGAGGAGCTGGGAGGTGAGGAGAAAGGAGGGTGGAGCAGGGCCCTCTGGACCTGCAGAATAGAAATGGGGTATGGGCTGGGGATATCTGGGGACAGGAGGAGGTTCCCAGGAGACTGTGCTGGGAGGAAGTCTGGCCTAGGCTGTACCTCCCAGTCATGCCCTGCTCAGGAAAATCTTGCAGCCTCTCCTTGCTGTAACCCTAAAGATGTGGCCCTGGGTTCAAGATGCCATTCATGTCCTGCCTGGGGTCCCAACAAGTCCTCTTTGGGACAGGAAGAGAAAAGCATTTGGCAAATATCCCCAAACCCTGGTTTCTCCAGGACTATGGCTTCCCAGAGGGTCCCAGCCCCCGGTTCCAAGAAGGATTCCCCTCCCCTCTTACATTCTGAGCACTTTGTTGTTGGATGTTTGCTTCCTGAGGCTGAATGTAGAGCAGTTGCTCTACCATTTGCAAGCCACGTGACTCAGGACAGATCCTCTAACCTCTCCATCTGTAAGGAGGGGACAGAACAGTGCGGCTGTCCTCGGGTTGCTGTGAGCAGTCACGATTGTACATGATCCACTGAGCGCCTACTATATGCTGCCTACTGTGCTGTGCTCCATGCTAGGGGCTGGGGATACAGCAGAAAGCAAGCAGGCGAGGAGCCTGCCCTGAGCAAGGTAAATTCTCATAGTCACAGACAGCAAGCAGAATGCAGGAGTTTGTTAGATGGTGGGATGTGCCATGGAGAAAAATAAATAAAATAGGACCGAGGGATTGGGAGTTTGAAGTGCAGAAGGGGTGGGGGGTACAATTTTTAAAAGGAGGTCAAGGAAGGTGACACCTGAGCAAAGACTTGAAGGAGGTGAGGGAGGCAGCCCTTAGGATATCTGGGAAAGAATCTTGTGGGATGGGAACAGCTACTGCAAAGGCCCTGAGGCAGGGGCACGCCTGGGGACAAGAGTCAGTTTAAAGTGACCTGGCGCATAATGTGCGGAGAAGCTGCTCAACATTCTCGTTATGGGCTCTCCTTACTGGTGTTGTCACTCCTGGTAGAGTCACAGGATTTCACTTCTCAAGCATGGGGTAGTTGGGGCATGATTCAGGAGTTAGATCGATCTGGGTTTGAATCCCAACTCTAATTCTCAAGCTGTGTGACCATGACCAAGTCACTTAACCTCTCTGAACCTTTACCCAATGGTGACAACGAGACCTATAGTTCAAGTTTATTGTGGGGATCAAATGCATTATCTGTCCTCGTTCAGCGATTTCTTTTTAGAAAGGAAACAACAGCCCTTGATTTTGAAAATAGAACAGAGTTCTCTACCTCCAATGGGGTTGTCTCAGTTGTTTATTTTGCGTGGTAAGAAAGGAGCTTGAAATTTACCCAGAATCTAGAGAGAGTCCTAGACTGCCGGAGGTTTTTGGTCACCAATTCGTATCTGCCTGTCTCCCCATCTTGTTCCTTCTAATGGCAGCTCTCCTGCTCAGAGCACACTGGATCTGGGGTTGAAGGGATCTGGGCTGCCACTGGGGGACACGTTAACTTAGGCAAGGAGCCCCTTTCCCTCAACCTCTGTAGAATAGAGTTACCTTTACATGTCCTGCTGAGCCTTGGGGCTCTTTATAAACATCAGAAATGGTCCCTGTGAAAGTCTCCAGTCAGTAGCTCATGGGCAGAGCATTCTGATGGCGTGGCACTTCAGTGGGACTTCCTGATGCAGACTGCAGCCCAGGCTGACACGCTGAGCACGGGAAACCCCGGAAGGATGCGTTCTCACCCGGCCTTTCCCCACTACCTGGCTTCTGGGGGATTTTTATGAAGAAAGGGCAGCCTCAGGGACACACCCAGCCCCCTCAGCCTCCAGAGATGTCTCTGAATCACCCAAAGACATAATTTTGTGGTGTCTGAGAGGCCCAGGCTGAAATTCCCCACCACTGCTCACCAGCTGGATGACTTTGAGCCAGTGGCATTACCTCTCTGCCTCAGTTTCCTCATCTATAAAACAGGGAGAATACCTAACTCCTCTGGCCATTGTGAGGACTGCTGGACAATGTCCAACAAGGAGTAGGTGTTGGTGGGGACCACCTCGGAGGTGGTCCTGCCCAGTCCCTTCATTCTCCATACAGAGAAACTGAGGCCCAAGAGAGGAAACACAGTCAGCCAGAGACCAAGCAGGAACTCCTGGGTATCCAAGGCTCTGAACCCCCAGTGAGGATGGGAACTCTGCCTGGACCCTTACAGGAATCTAAAGGAGTGGAAGAAATAGTCCCGGTTGCCTGGTAACTCCACTAAAGTGGGAAGCCTGGAAAACATCAAGTGGTGGAATTTTAAAACTCAGAGAGTCATGGAGGCAGAACACCGTGTTCCTGAAGGGGCTAGAGAGCCTCCCCTGGCCAGCCATCACTACCCAGGCTCTGCAGAAAAGCAGGTCTCAGGGCAGGGCTTCGTGCCTCTCCACCACTTCCGGGCACTCCTCCAGTGGAGCAAGAGGAAACACATGCAGGAGCCTCCGGAGCTGGAGGGACTGAGCCTCCTTCATTCATCCATTGGCCCATTCTCTGGGCTTCCACCCATCTTACTAGGTGCTGAGCTGACAGAGAAGATGGAATCTGCTCCAAGTTTCCTTATCTGGTGTATGCATAGAAATCCCTTACTGAACAAGAGGCCGCAGGACTTACACCTGTGAGAGCTGGGCACCACCAGCCTCTGGGCAGGCATCCTGGAAGAGGAGGGATTGGTCGGGCACTGGTGGGGTGTGGAGAGTACAATGACTTACTGAAGCAACTCAGTGCCAACCAGCACCTGGTGTGCCAGGGAGAAGGAAAACAGTGTTGTAGAGAGAAACAGAAAGGAGCTCTGGGCTCAGAGGAGCAAGGTTCCATGCCTGGCATTGGGCTCAAGGCCAGGGGTGGTTATGCTTTTACCGCCGAAGGGAACAGTCGCTGCCCGCACCCGCTCTGGTCATCTCTCTCAGTTGTGGCCAAGTCTCTGCTTTTAAAAGCAGCGTAGTAGCAGGGAGCTGTAGGGCCAGGGGAGAGGGAATGTCTGACCCACCAAACCCGATAGCACTTCTGAGTTAGTGTCTTTGGGGACTCCGTGCCCAAGGGACTCAGGTAGGGCAGCCAGGGGTGCTGCGTGCTGCAGGAAAGCTCTAAGCAGGTGAACTCGATTCTGTCCCTGCGGTGCCACAGACTTTATAAAACCAAAAGCAACTTCTTAAGTGTGTCTGACTCTTGCTTTCTTTCCCTACGAAATGCATAGTGAGGGGCGTTCAGGATATCCCTAAGAAGACTCTTCCACCCTGAAGAATCCCTCTAGGTTTTTCTGATGAGGACAGAAGCAGAGCCCTTCTCTGGTCTGGTGGAGCCAGCCCTGGTCTCTTTTTCCTTCTGTGATTGATCTCCCTCTCCTGCCAGCTCTGATACCAGCTTATCCCCTGCTGGAGGTGGGCAAGACTCCCAGAATGAGAGGTGACACCATGCCTGTGACTCCTTCAGGAACTTAGATGCCAGGAGGGGAGCTGAGCCTAAATTTTAGGAAGAAATTGAGATTTGGCATGCCCTCCAAGCAACCTCAAATGCAGTTTCAGCTGTAAATTCCCACACATCTTTGCTTTTGTTCATTGATTCAGGCAGTAGTTATGGAGAGTCCTAGTAGGTGCCAGGCACTGTGAATGTGCTGGGGATGCAACGGGCAAAACCAGATGAGAGTCCCTCCCAGCCCAGCCAGGAGGCAGCCCCTAACCCAGGAACCCCACAGTTATGTGTCAAGTTGTGCTTGGTGAGAGATAGGTGCGTGCCGTGCATGGAGCTGTGGGAGGATAGTAGGGGACAGCAGGGACAGCCCAGCCAGCATGCTCAGGAAAGGCTTCCCCAAGAAGTGACACTGAATGGAGGTCTGAAGGATGAGGAGGAGTTAGCTAGCCTGAGGGAGGACTACAGAGACAGAGAGCTCAGCCTGCACAAAGGGCCTGTGGCCAGAGCTCCATAAGCAAGAAGGGCATGGTGCAGGCTGAGGTGCGTGAGGACCAGGCAGGAGCTGTATGGATTTTATTATTTATCCTCAATGCAAAGGGAAGCTTCAGGGGGCTCAGAGCAGGGTAGCAGGTATATGCAGTGACACGGATCAATTTTCATTCCTCAAAGATCAGATGGTAAACGGATGGGGTGGACGGGAAGCCCAACAGGGAGCCACCATGGTTGCCTAGGCTGGAGATGCTAGTGGCTCAGAGGAGGAGACAGCAGTGGCAGGAACAAAGAGGAGCAGCTGGGTCTGAGAGCACTTTTGACATTGGTGATGGAGTGGGTGGGTGTCCAAATGGCTCCCAGGTTTCTGGATAGGCATGGGGGCAGTTGCTTGTGCCTTTTCCTGAGATGGGAGGGACTGGAGGAAGACCAGAATTGGTAGAAAAAAAGATCAATGTTTCCTTCTTTCCCAAATCAGGCAAAGGTGGCTTTCTCTATTGCCTTCCCTTTTCAAGGCACCCGCGAGATCAAATACCTTGCTCTTGTGTTTCCAACAATCTTTTATCATCTCTCTTACCTCTGAGAACAAGCATATTAAAAATGCACCCAACAGACCCAGATCCCAGGCTCACAAAAGTGTTTTGGTGAATAGGATTAGTTCCTAAGTCCCAACAAAGCTTGTGGGGCCATGCCAGGAGGAGGGGAGCTGTGTAACCTGCGGAAAGCCAAATCCCATGACCAAGGAGCCTTCCAGAGGTGCCTTTAAGTGACATGCTGTTGTTGCTGCAGACAAATCTTTCAGAAAAGGAGCTCCAGCCTTTGTGAGTAGCTTAATTGTCCTGGAGTTGGGGGCCAGGCGAGAGGGGCTTTGGTTTGTGGGAGAGGGGGTACGTGGTGCAGGTCTCCTTGGGGACCCCGGAAGCTGTTCTGTTGTTGAGGATAAACCAAATCCTCTCAGCAGCTGACCACTTTAGTGTGAGACCCCAGGGGGCTTCCAAGAAGTGGTTTCTAATGATCTTCTCATTAGAAACATGCCGCGGGGGTGACAGCTGCAGGTGATAAAAGGAAAAGAGAGCAGGGTACCGGCTCTGGAGCTCAGCGATTCTGGGTTCCCATCCCCACACAAACACTCCCTGGCTCTTAGACTCTGTTCAGCCTCCCTTAGCCTCCATTTCCCCCCATGTCAGATGGGGGTAATGGCACGACCGAGCTTCTGGGGTGGACGTGAGCAGTCAACGAGGCCACTTGTAAGATGCTTGCCGTCCTGTGGGGTTGCAGGCTTCGGGGTTAGTTGGTATCATTGTTAAACAATATCAGTGATCCCAAGGCATTCTTTCACCCCTAAGGACTGAGCAGGATGTATAGAAAGATAGAGGAGACCCGACCCTGTCTTCAAAGAGTCCAAAGTCTTCTGAAGGAGATGGGTGTGTCTTAGTAGTCCCTGCTTCCCCAAGGGCAGCCCCATGCCAGGAAGGTGTCAGGGAGGTGGTCCTTGCCGTATCCCGAAAACAAGGCGTGTGGCTCAGTGGGCTCAGCTCGGACCCCCTCCATGCTGCTGTCTGCACTCCCCTCCCTCAGCTCTGCTTTTGTTTCTAGTGCCTGTGCCGGAAACTCTTCTCTAGCAGGCCTCCAGAGGGTTACTGGAGCCTCCTTGGCAGTACCTGCAGAGAACCAAAACCACCTGGCAGCTTGTGGTCACTCTGGTGCGGGGCCCCTTAGGAAGTGACTGGTTGGCGCAGGTCCCTGGGCTGGACCACTGCTGAAATGTGACCTACCCCAGAACTCCCCCTCAGCATCAGGCTTGCAGCTGCCCTCCTAGAGTCTTGCTTGAGGCCATACCTTTTTTGCTTCATTCTTCTCCCAGGGCCTGTTTTCCCATGTGCCTGACTGGTGTCCCCTGGGAGCGCTCCCATTGTAAATTCCCTCATCTTAGGGTCAGCAGGAAGTGTAACTGTGTTCCCATTTCCAGATGAGGGAACTGAGGTTTGGGAAGTTTCAGCCACTTTCTTTTTTTTTTTTTTATCATTATAATTTAAATTATAGGGTACATGTGCACAACGTGCAGGTTTGTTACATATGTATACATGTGCCATGTTGGTGTGCTGCACCAATTAACTCGTCATTTACATTAGCTATATCTCTTAATGCTATCCCTCCCCCCTACCCCCACCCCAAAACAGGCCCAGTGTGTGATGTTCCCTTTCCTGTGTCCAAGTGTTCTCATTGTTCAATTCCCACCTATGATTGAGAATATGCGATGTTTGGTTTTTTGTCCTTGTGATAGTTTGCTGAGAATAATGGCTTCCAGCTTCATCCATGTCCCAAGAAAGGACATGAACTCATCATTTGTTATGGCTGCATAGTATTCCAAGGTGTATATGTGCCACATTTTCTTAATCCAGTCTATCATTGATGGACATTTGGGTTGGTTCCAAGTCTTTGCTATTGTGAAGTGCCTCAATAAACATACGTGTGCATGTGTCTTTATAGCAGCATGATTTGTAGTCCTTTGGGTATATACCCAGTAATGGGATGGCTGGGTCAAATGGTATTTTTAGTTCTAGATCCTTGAGGAATCGCCATACAGTCTTCCACAATGGTTGAACTAGTTTACACTCCCACCAACAGTGTAAAAGTGTTCCTATTTCTCCACATCCTCTCCAGCACCTGTTGTTTCCTGACTTTTTAATGATCGCCATTC
Organism: Nomascus leucogenys; assembly: GCF_006542625.1. NCBI lineage: Eukaryota > Metazoa > Chordata > Mammalia > Primates > Hylobatidae > Nomascus > Nomascus leucogenys. The sequence goes on from NC_044401.1 coordinate 54,591,561, forward strand.
TAACTGGTGTGAGATGGTATCTCATTGTGGTTTTGATTTGCATTTCTCTGATGGCCAGTGATGATGAGCACTTTTTCATGTGTCTGTTGGCTGCATAAATATCTTCTTTTGAGAAGTGTCTGTTCATATCCTTCGCCCACTTGTTGATGGGGTTGTTTGCTTTTTTCTTGTAAATTTGTTTGAGTTCTTTGTAGATTCTGGGTATTAGCCCTTTGTCAGATGGGTAGATTGCAAAAAATTTTTTCCCATTCTGTAGGTTGCATGTTCACTCTAATGGTAGTTTCTTTTGCTGTGCATAAGCTCTTTAGTTTAATTAGATCCCATTTGTCAATTTTGGCTTTTGTTGCCATTGCTTTTGTTGTTTTAGACATGAAGTCCTTGCCCATGCCTATGTTCTGAATGGTATTGCCTAGGTTTTCTTCTAGGGTTTTTATGGTTTTAGGTCTAACATTTAAGTCTTTAATCCATCTTGAATTAATTTTTGTATAAGGTGTAAGGAAGGGATCCAGTTTCAGCTTTCTACATATGGCTAGCCAGTTTTCCCAGCACCATTTATTAAATAGGGAATCCTTTCCCCATTTCTTGTTTTTGTCAGGTTTGTCAAAGAGCAGATGGTTGTAGATGTGTGGTATTATTTCTGAGGGCCCTGTTCTGTTCCATTGGTCTATATCTCTGTTTTGGTACCAGTACCATGCTGTTTTGGTTACTGTAGCCTTGTAGTATAGTTTGAAGTCAGGTAGTGTGATGCCTCCAGCTTTGTTCTTTTGGCTTATGATTGACTTGGCAATATAGGCTCTTTTTTGGTTCCATATGAACTTTAAAGTAGTTTTTTCCAATTCTGTGAAGAAAGTCATTGGTATCTCGATGGGGATGGCATTGAATCTATAAATTACCTTGGGCAGTATGGCCATTTTCATGACATTGATTCTTCCTATCCATGAGCATGGAATGTTCTTCCATTTGTTTGTGTCCTCTTTCATTTCGTTGAGCAGTGGTTTGTAGTTCTCCTTGAAGAGGTCCTTCACGTCCCTTGTAAGTTAGATTCCTAGGTATTTTATTCTCTTTGAAGCAATTGTGAATGGGAGTTGACTCATGATTTGGCTCTCTGTTTGTCTGTTATTGGTGTATAAGAATGCTTGTGATTTTTGCGCATTGATTTTGTATCCTGAAACTTTGCTGAAGTTGCTTATCAGCTTAAGGAGATTTTGGGCTGAGACAATGGGGTTTTCTAGATATACAATCATGTCATCTGCAAACAGGGACAATTTGACTTCCTCTTTTCCTAACTGAATACGCTTTATTTCTTTCTCCTGCCTGATTGCCCTGGCCAGAACTTCCAACACTATGTTGAATAGGAGTGGTGAGAGAGGGCATCCCTGTCTTGTGCCAGTTTTCAAAGGGAATGCTTCCAGTTTTTGACCATTCAGTATGATATTGGCTGTGGGTTTGTCATAAATAGCTCTTATTATTTTGAGATACATCCCATGAATGCCTAATTTATTGAGAGTTTTTAGCATGAAGGGCTGTTGAATTTTGTCAAAGGCCTTTTCTGCATCTATTGAGATAATCACGTGGTTTTTGTCTTTGGTTCTGTTTATATGCTGGGTTACGTTTATTGATTTGCATATGGTGAACCAGCCTTGCATCCCAGGGATGAAGCCCACTTGATCATGGTGGATGAGCTTTTTGACGTGCTGCTGGATTCAGTTTGCCAGTATTTTATTAAGGATTTTTGCATCGATGTTCATCAGGGATATTGGTCTAAAATTCTCTTTTTTGTGTGTGTGTCTCTACCAGGCTTTGGTATCAGGATGATGCTGGCCTCATAAAATGAGTTAGGGAGGATTCCCTCTTTTTCTATTGATTGGAATAGTTTCAGAAGGAATGGTACCAGCTCCTCCTTGTACCTCTGGTAGAATTCGGCTGTGAATCCGTCTGGTCCTGGACTTTTTTTTGGTTGGTAAGCTATTAATTATTGCCTCAATTTCAGAGCCTGTTATTGGTCAATTCAGAGATTCAACTTCTTCCTGGTTTAGTCTTGGGAGGGTGTATGTATCCAGGAATTTCTCCATTTCTTCTAGATTTTCTAGTTTATTTGCATATAGTATTCTCTGATGGTAGTTTGTATTTCTGTGGGATCGGTGGTGATATCCCCTTTATAATTTTTTATTGCATCTATTTGATTCTTCTCTCTTTTCTTCCTTATTAGTCTTGCTAGTGGTCTATCAATTTTGTTGATCATTTCAAAAAAACAGCTGCTGGATTCATTGATTTTCTGAAGGCCTTTTTGTGTCTCTATCTCCTTCAGTTCTGCTCTGATCTTAGTTATTTCTTGCCTTCTGCTAGCTTTTGAATGTGTTTGCTCTTGCTTCTCTAGTTCTTTTAATTGTGATGTTAGGGTGTCGATTTTAGATCTTTCCTGCTTTCTCTTGTGGGCATTTAGTGCTATAAATTTCCCTCTACACACTGCTTTAAATGTGTCCCAGAGATTCTGGTATGTTGTGTCTTCGTTCTTGTTGGTTTCAAAGAACATCTTCATTTCTGCCTTCATTTCGTTATGTACCCAGTAGTCATTCAGGAGCAGGTTGTTCAGTTTCCATGTAGTAGAGCGGTTGTGAGTGAGTTTCTTAATCCTGAATTCTAGTTTGATTGTGCTGTGGTCTGAGAGACAGTTTGTTATAATTTCTGTTCTTTTACATTTGCTGAGGAGTGCTTTACTTCCAACTATGTGATCAATTTTGGAATAAGTGTGATGTGGTGCTGAGAAGAATGTATATTCTGTTGATTTGGGGTGGAGAGTTCTGTAGATGTCTATTAGGTCCACTTGGTGCAGAGCTGAATTCAATTCCTGGATATCCTTGTTAACTTTCTGTCTCATTGATCTGTCTAATGTTGACAGTGGGGTATTAAAGTCTCCCATTATTGTTGTATGGGAGTCTGTCTCTTTGTAGGTCTCTAAGGACTTGCTTTATGAATCTAGGTGCTCCTGTATTGGATGCATATATATTTAGGATAGTTAGCTCTTCTTGTTGAATTGATCCCTTTACCATTATGTAATGGCCTTCTTTGTCTCTTTTGATCTTTGTTGGTTTAAAGTCTGTTTTATCAGAGACTAGGATTGCAACCCCTGCCTTTTTTTTGTTTGTTTTCCATTTGCTTGGTAGATCTTCCTCTATCCCTTTATTTTAAGCCTATGTGTGTCTCTGCATGTGAGATGGGTTTCCTGAATACAGCACACTGATGGGTCTTGACTCTTTATCCAATTTGCCAGTCTATGTCTTTCAATTGGAGCATTTATCCCATTTACATTTAAGGTTAATATTGTTATGTGTGAATTTGATCCTGTCATTATGATGTTAGCTGGTTATTTTGCTCATTAGTTGATGCAGTTTCTTCCTAGCATCAATGGTCTTTACAATTTGGCATGTTTTTGCAGTGGCTGGTACCGGTTGTTCCTTTCCATGTTTAGTGCTTCCTTCAGGAGCTCTTATAGGGCAGGCCTGGTGGTGACAAAATCTCTCAGCATTTGCTTGTCTGTAAAGGGTTTTATTTCTCCTTCACTTACGAAGCTTAGTTTGGCTAGATATGAAATTCTGGGTTGAAAATTCTTTTCTTTAAGAAAGTTGAATATTGGCCCCACTCTCTTCTGGCTTGTAGAGTTTCTGCCGAGAGATCCACTGTTAGTCTGATGGGCTTCCCTTTGTGGGTAACCCAACCTTTCTGGCTGCCCTTAACATTTTTTCCTTCATTTCAACTTTGGTGAATCTGACAATTTTGTGTCTTGGAGTTGCACTTCTAGAGGAGTATCTTTGTGGTGTTCTCTGTATTTCCTGCATTTGAATGTTGGCCTGCCTTGCTAGGTTGGGGAAGTTCTCCTGGATGATATCCTGCAGAGTGTTTTCCAACTTTGTTCCATTCTCCCCGTCACTTTCAGGTACACCAATCAGATGTAGATTTGGTCTTTTCATATAGTCCCATATTTCCTGGAGGCTTTGTTCATTTCTTTTTACTCTTTTTTCTCTAAACTTCTCTTCTCACTTCATTTCATTCATTTGATCTTCAATCACTGATACCCTTTCTTCCAGTTGATCGAATCGGCTACTGAAGCTTGTGCATTCATCACGTAGTTCTCATGCCGTGGTTTTCAGCTCCATCAGGTCCTTTAAGGACTTCTTTACACTGATTATTCTAGTTAGCCATTCATCTAATCTTTTTTCAAGGTTTTTAGCTTCTTTGCAATGGGTTCGAACTTCCTCCTTTAGCTCGGAGAAGTTTGATCATCTGAAGCCTTCTTCTCTCAACTTGTCAAAGTCATTCTCCATCCAGCTTTGTTCCATTGCTGGTGAAGAGCTGCATTCCTTTGGAGGAAGAGAGGTGCTCTGATTTTTAGAATTTTCAGCTTTTCTGCTCTGTTTTTTCCCCATCTTTGTGGTTTTATCTACCTTTGGTCTTTGATGATGGTGATGTACAGATGGAGTTTTGGTGTAGATGTCCTTTCTGTTTGTTAGTTTTCCTTCTAACAGTCAGGACCTTCAGCTGCAGGTCTGTTGTAGTTTGCTGGAGGTCCACTCCAGACCCTGTTTGCCTAGGTATCAGCAGCAGAGGCTGCAAAACAACAAATATTGCTGAACGGCAAATGTTGCTGCCTGACCATTCCTCTGGAAGTTTTGTCTCGGGGGGTACCGAGCCATGTGAGGTGTCAGTCTGCCCCTACTGGGGAGTGCCTCCCAGTTAGGCTTCTCAGGGGTCAGGGACCCACTTGAGGAGGCAGTCTGTCTCTTCTCAGATCTCAAACTCCATGCTGGGAGAACCACTACTCTCTTCAAAGCTGTCAGACAGGGACATTTAAGTCTGTGGAGGTTTCTGCTGCCTTTTGTTTGGCTATGCCCTGCGCCCAGTGGTGGAGTCTACAGAGGCAGGCAGGCCTCCTTGAGCTGCGGTGGGCTCCACCCAGTTTGAGCTTCCCGGCTGCTTTGTTTACCTACTCAAGCTTCAGCAATGGCGGGCGCCCATCCCCCAGCCTCGCTGCCGCCTTGCAGTTCGATCTCTGACTTTGGCCACTTTCTTGAATGCCCCACCACTGGTGGTAGCTGAGGCATGCCTTGGACCCATCGTGATTTGACTCCAAAGGCCAGTTTTTTTTTCCACCCTGCAGCAAGTGATGAGGACTACAGCAGAGGGAGACATCAATTTCCAAACAAGGGCGAAGGAAGGGACAATAAATTGTAATGTTTAGACATGAAGGTGGGTGGTGACCCTGTGTAGCCCAGGGAAGCTCAAGTGGGAATTTTCAGATGGAGAAGGTGGGAATGGCATTGTAGGAAGAGGGAACGGCATGTGCAAAGGCACAGGGGTGTAAAAGGCACTGCTTGTTGGTGGAACTTCTGTGACCCCCTCCTCCAGCCTCATATTTCTCCTGACTGCTTCCCTGATTCCACCTGAGTCCCTCCAACCTATTCTCCAAGCAGAAGCAGCCAAAGATGTCTTTTAAGAGTGTAAATATGATCACATCTCACTGAGCATCTTCTCCAAAAACAAAACCAAACAAACAATAAAACCTTTCAGTGGCTTCCTCTCCCATTTGGAAAAAAAACCCAAACCCTTTTCCATGTCCAGCCAGCTGCTGGCCTCATCTCTTGCCCTGCTCCCCTTCACTCATTCCAGCCCCTGGCTGACTCTGTCCTCTGAAAGCTTGCTCCTGCCCCAGGGCCTTAGCACTTGCTGTGCCCTCTTCTGCAGGGAAGAAACTCCCTTCCTCCAGAACTTCCCAGGGCTGGCTTCTTCATGTCCTTGAGGTCTCAGTTTATGCCATGTCTTAGAGAAGTCACACCCCAGCACATTGCCCTGTTGGTTCCTTCAAAACACTTGTAACATCTCTAGTCATCAGACTGGTACCATTGTTTTCTTGTCCATTTTGCATCTCTCCACTAGAATGTGTGCTGTGTGAGGTCAGGGACCTTATCTCTCTCACCTCCTCATCCCAAGTGCCTTTAGCAGTGCCTGACACGTAGTAGGTGCTCCTGAAAAATTGCTGCATTTGACTGGTATATGCGGAAGGCCCAGAGGTTGGGCAGGAGCCAGGGTGAGGTGGTGAAAGGCCTTGAATGTCTAGGTAAGGCATTTGGGCATCATCCTCTGAGTAAGAAGGAGCTCCCAGTGAAGATCATTTTCTCAGCCAGTTCCTGAGGGGACAGGAAGGAAAGATACAACATCTGCAGAGTGCTCTGGGATGTTGAGAGCTGGACAGATTGGCTCTCAGTCCTGAAATGGGCTGCTCACTTCTCCCCAGGCTCAGTCCCTGACCCCATCCTGTCTTAAGGGGTACAAAAGAGAAATGATGCACTGAAGTGGGCCTGGACCCATGGTTGACACCCTTGGGTCCTTCACACCTTCCCACACATCAAGTCCTTCCTCTCTTTAGTCCCCAGCGACTTCCTCACCATCTTTTTCACCCCCCACCTTCCCTCCTCCAAACTCCCAGCCAACTCCACTGCCTGTGAAATAAGTCAGACACCTATTCAAGTTTCTCCAGGACAGACCTTTCCCCACACCTGTGGACACTGAAGACTTATTCTATTTGGACTCATCAATCCAGGGATTGTTTTTCCCCCGTCTCTCAGCTATATTCTCCAAGAGAAGAAACGTTTTGTCCTCCCATGGCATTGGATTGTAAAGTGTTATTAAATATACCAAGGAATGGTAAATAAAGCATTGATGAAGAAGGAGGAGGCACGTTGAATTGTGTAGATTTTTAAAATCAGGTTTCCACAGTTTATTATGAGGGAGGCTTTCTCTTGTTACTCCTGAAAGCAAATTTTGAGTCAGCCTGCTTAAAATGTAGGAAGGAACTTCTCTTAGTAGGAGCAAATAGAGAGAAAGAATCACTTCTGAAATAGTTAAGTGGGAAGGTGGAATTAGTGTAGGCAGGCGACTCCACGTAAGTCCGGGGACTTGGGGCCCGTTCTTCTTCGACTGATGTGTGAAACCATCACCTGGGCTCTTGTACTGCGGATTTGATGGGCTCTGGGACCTGGCATTTCTACTAACTGCCAGGCGATGCTGATGCTGCTGGTCCAGGGACCACACTTTGAGTAGCAAGGATCTGAATGACTGGAGTACAGTGGCTTGCAACCAGGTTGGGTTCTTCTGAAGCGCCCAGGGAATTTACAAAATAGAATTTACTTGGTCCCGACCTGGGGGATTCTGATTGAGCAGGTCTGGAGGGAGGCCCAATAATTTGCATTTCTAACAAGCTTCCAGGCTGCTGTTCTTTGTGCAGGGGCATTGACAAACTCAGAGGCACAGCTGTCTTAACAGGTTTCAAATCCCAATAGGAGAGGGAGGAGAGTGGAGAGGGGTTGAGAAAGGGAAGAGCAGAGTTAAGCAATAGAGGGATTGGTGTAGTTAGAGTGAATGAGAGACAGCACATAGCTTGGCATTTCCATTTGACCAGCAGTATTTCATATTATGTCTTGACCGCTGCGCAAGTTGGTTATTCGTGATTTGCCAGGCATCTGTGTTTTTATTGACTAGTTCCTGCTTGTAGGAAAGCTCACGTGGAAGCATCCTGTGCTCTTCTGGCATTTTTAAACTATGCAGGTCTTCCAAGCACATTCCAGGCTGAGAGGCCTCCGCTGACAGCCCCCTGCAGTAGTGATGTGGAGATGAGGAGGCCACACACCAGTCGCTGCGACAGTATTTCTCTAAATGTGGTTTGTGGACAGCTCAGCAGAATCTCCTGGGCATTGTGAAAATGCAGTTTCCTTGGCCCAAGACCTTGTGACTTTCCAGGGAGCCCCAGAGTCTGCATTTTTTTTTTACCAGCTTCCCAAGAGATTTGAATCTCCCTTTCCCGTATGGAGACAGCCTCCCAAAACACTGCACACCACACAGTTCCAAGCACTCCTGTTACCACTTTCCTCCTGGGACCTTCTGCACTAGATGGCACAGGATAAATCTATGCTGGAGGGAGGCGGATCCATAGGTTCTCCTTTCTTAGCTTTTTGGAATCCCCTCTTCCACATCTTCCTGGGAGGTCCCCACCCTTTATTTCAGGACCTGCCCCCTCCAGGCAGCCTCCCAACCCATACCTGTGTCTCCTCAACTTCGCTCATCTATGTTCATTTCCCGCCTCATCCACTCGGATGCTCAGCCTGTACAGCCTTGAACCTCTGTCGTCTCCTCCTTGAGTCAGCCAGCCACTAATTGAGCAAATATTTATCAAGACCTTTTATGTGTCTGGTTCTAAGTAGGCCCTGGGTTACAAGATGAACCGACACTGCCCTAGAGAAGCTCACAGTCTAGTGTGGGGGACAGACAGACACACGGATACAGTAATAAAAATACCCTAGTAAGGACTCTGGAGTCAGGCTGCCAGAGTTGAAATTCCGAGTCCACCCTCAGCATCTGTGTTACCTTGGGCAAGTATCTTAACCTCTCTGTGTTCCACTTTTCTCATATTTAAAAAAGGGAGAACAGCAAAGCCTGCCTCAGAGGGTTTGTGGGAGGGACAAGTAAGAGAATGAGTGCAGAATGCCTAACTCATTTCCAGGAGCCAAGTAAGAGTTCAGCAATAATGAGGTTGATGCTGTGTAGAAAGGAATGACTCCTCAATCTGCCTAAAATTATCAAAAAGCCTCACAGAAGAAGGGGGTATTGGAAGTGGAGGGACAGGATGAGAAAAAATGTGTTGAGTAGAGAAAGGAGAGGAAGGGCAATCCAGGAAGCAGGAACAGTATAGAACACGAGGAAAAATGCTATAGGGTCTGCTCAGCAAAGCTGGAGGGTGGAGGATATCGTAGGCTATAGTGAGAGGTAGGCTGGAGACTCTCACTAAGCCTCGGTTTCCCCATCTGAAAAGGGAGGGCAATAATGGCACATGCCTTATGGAGATAGAGTGAAGATTAGATCAAGTAATTATAGGAGCTCAGTATGCTACATTCAGTAAGGGTTAGCTGGGGCTGCTGTTATTGAGGCTAAGAAATACTCAGTGAGTGACTAAGGTGCACATATTTACATCCAGAGATTCTGCCTTTGGTGGAACATTCTGGAAACTGCATTGGGAGCTCCCTTGTGGGTGAGTGGATCAATTCCCCCTTGAGGCCCTGCCTGGTTTCTGACGCCCCCCAAGTGGGTCACTCAACTCAGGCACCTTCCCTCCCCATTCTGCTCTGTCTCCATCAGGTGTGGTTGAGTCCTTTGGACTCTTCAGAAAGCAAATTCACCCACAGCCAATGAAGACTGGGCATTTTGAAGTCCTGGAAACAATGTTTCCAGCATGAGGTGATGGGCTGCAGCAGATAAGAGTGGCTGCGTGGCTTTCACATAAGCAAAGGGGGGTCAGTGGTGGCTGGCCTGGCGAGCATGCCACACCCCATGGAGGAGGTGTGCCGGCCTGCTGCTCTGGGGCTCACCTTAGAAATACCTGAAAACACTTCCCTTTAAATTTATTTTTTCGCTTTGACTTTTTTATTGAGGTGGGATACACATAACATAAAATGTACCATCTTAGCCATTTTTAGGTGTACAGTTCAGTGGTCTCAACTGTATTCATATAGCTGTGAAACTATCACCACCATCCATCTTCAGAACTTTTTCACCTTCCTTAACTGAAACGCTATACCCATTAAACACTAACTCCCTGTTCTCCCCAAGCCCCTAGCAACCACCACTCACTTTCTGTCCCTATGACCTTGACTGCTATACATACCTCATGAGTGGAACCACACAGTATTTGTCCTCTTGTGACCGGCTTATTTCTCTCAGCATAACGTCCTCAACATTCATCCTTTGGATTTCCTTTCTTTTTGAGGCCGAATAATATTCAACTGTGTGTGTATACCGTATTTTGTTTCTGCATTCATCCACTGATGGACACTTGCGTTGTTCCCATATTTTGGCTATTGTGAATAATGCTGCTACGAACATGGGTGTGCAAATATCTGTTTGTATCCCTGCTTTCAATTCTTTTGGGTATATACTCAGGAGTGAGATTGCTGTATCACGTGGTGATTCTAAGTTTAAGTTTTCAAGGAATTGTCATACTGGTTCTGTCTCTCTACACACAGTACTTATGCACCAAGACCTCCCTGGATTCAGGGCGCCCTGTAACATCAATGCATGGTGTTATAATGACACTTAAGTGACTAAGTCATAGCTAAAGTCTAGTTTTCTTTGTGTGTTGTAAAGATCTTGCCTTATAGCCTCACCTCATTTCTGACTCCTGCAGAGGACTGCCCATCATTTTATTTTCTCTGATGTAGCTAGGGAAGGGTGGTGGACTTCACTTGAAAATGGTGAAAACCTTTCTGCTTGAGGGTGGCCCAGGTGTCTGCCCCTGTGATCTGGGACTCAGGGACTCTCTCTGGGCCATGTGGTGGGGTCACCAGCCCAGAGAAACTGATTTACACAAGCCAGGCCACATCTGGGGCTGGGGTGGGCAGAAGAAGGCCTATTTATTTGTTTGTCACAAAAAATAGCCCCATTATCTGGAATAGAATAGTCTCCCCTTGAAGCCTCAGGCTCCATACATATCCAAATCAGAAGAGGAGACTATTGTACTGATTTGCCAGGGACCCATCATCACCCCAAACAGAAACCTGAACCTGGCATAGTCCATTCTCTCCTAGTTCACAAGGTTAATGGGCATCAGAGGACAGCACCAAATTGAAACAGGGGAGTAAGACGGATGGAGCATGACTGGCATTAAGCTAAAGAACTGCATCTCACAATGGACAAAGGCTTTCCAGATGGTTATAATCCTTGACACTAGCTAAATCTACTACCACCTTCATCCATCCATCAATCTATCCATCCATGCATCCATTCATACATCCATTCACCCATCCATCTCTCCATCCATTCACCCTTCCATCCATTCACCCTTCCATCCACCCATCTACCACCCAGCCATCCACCCACCCTTCCATCCACCTACACATCCATATCCCCCCATCCATCCACCCACCCATTCATCCATCCACCCACGAACCCATCTGTATTACTCCATTTTCATGTGGCTGAGAAAGACATATCCAAGACTGGGCAGTTTACAAAAGGAGGAGATTTATTGGACTTACAGTTCCATGTGGCTGGGGAGGCCTCACAATCATGGTGGAAGGTGAAAGGCACATCTCACATGGCAGCAGACAAGAGAAGAGAGCTTATTCAGGGAACCTCCCCTTTTTAAAACTATCAGATCTTGTGAGACTTATTCCCTATCATGAGAACAGAACAGCATGGGAAAGACCTGCCCCCATGATTCAATTACCTCTCACTGGGTCCCTCCCACAACACATGGAAATTCGACATGAAATTTGGGCGGGGAATTTGGGCGGGGACACAGCCAAACCCTATCATTCCACATCTGGCCCCTCCCTAATCTCATGTCCTCACATTTCAAAACCAATCATGCCTTCTCAACAGTCCCCCAAAGTCTTAATTTATTTCAGCATTAACTCAAAAGTCCACAGTCCAAAGTCTCATCCAAGACAAGGCAAGTCCCTTCTGCCTATGAGTCTGTAAAATCAAAAGCAAGCTAGTTACTTCCTAGATACAATGGGGGTACAGGCATTGGGTAAATACAGCCATTCCAAATGGGAGAAAATAGCCAAAACAAAGGGGCGGCAGGCCCCACTCAAGTCCAAAATCCAGCAGGGCAATCAAGCCTTAAAGCTTAAAAATGATTTCCTTTGACTCTATGTCTCACATCCAGGTCACATGGATGCAAGAGGTGGGCTCCCATGGCCTTGGGAAGCTCCACCCTGTGGCTTTGCAGGGCATAGCTCCCCTCCTGGTTGCTTTCAGGGGCTGGCATTGAGTGTCTGTGGCTTTTCCAGGTGCATGATGCAAGCTGTCAATGTACCTACCATTATGGGGTCTGGAGGATGGTAGCCCTCTTCTGAGCCTGGTACCAATTTACTGTGTTAGTCTGTTTTCACGCTGCCAATCTTTATTGGCACACCCGAGACTGAGAAATTCACAGAAGAAAGACATCTGTTGGACTTGCAGTTCCACTTGGCTGGGGAGACCTCACAATCATTGTGGAAGGTGAAAGGCATGTCTCACATGGTGGTACACAAGAGAAGAGAGTTTGTGCAGGGAATCTCCCCTTTTTAAAACCATCAGATCTTGTGAGACTTATTCACTATCATGAGAACAGAACAGCATGGAAAACACCTGCCCCTGTGATTCAATTACCTCCCACCAGGTCCCTCCCACAACATGTGGGAATTCAAGATGAGATATGGGTGGGAACACAGCCAAACCATATCACCATCCATCCATCCATTTATCCTATCCATCCACCCGTCTGTCCATTCACCCATCCATCTCATCCCCTCCCTTCCTGAGCTGAGGTCAGAGAGAATGGGAGTTAACTAGTCTAATAAGAGAGAGGAATGCTCCATCTGAGGGAACAGCATATGCAAAGGGCCTGTGCTGGAAGAGAGTTTGTCAGCCAGTAGAGCTGCATCAGAGAAATTGGCAGAAGGATGACATAAGATGAGGCTGGAGTGGTGAGCAGGGGACAGACCCTGTGGGCTTATGGGACCCTTTAGGGAGTTCTGTCTACACCAGTGGTATCCAATATAATTTTCTGTGATGACGAAATATTCTGTAACTGTGCTGTCCAGTATAATAGCCACTGACCAACATGAGCACTTGAAATGTGGTGAGTATGACTGAAGGACAGAACTTTTGATGTCTCACTTTAATTAATTGAAATTTATGCCAGATGTGGTGGCTCACACCTGTGATCTCAGCACTTTGGGAGGCCATGGTGGGAAGATCACTTAAAACCAGGAGTTTGAGACCAGCCAACAAAGGAAGACCCCATCTCTATAGATAATAATAAAATTTAAATGGCCACATGTGGCTAGTGGCTGCTGCACTGGAGGTGCAGGTCTATACTCTGAAAATGGCTGGAGGCCAAATGAAGGGTTTATGCAACAGATGAATCAACGTGGTCATGGTCATCTCTGGCTGCTGTGTGGAAAATAAATTGGAAAGATGATGATAGGATGCAAGAAGACTCAATGAGGAAGCTTCTGCTGTGGCCCAGACAAGAAGATTGGCAGTATGGCCTGCGACCAGGGGCAGAAATGGAGGTAGGGAGAAGTGAAGAGATTTGGGAAAGACCAGAGATGGAAAACTGGTAGGATTTGGTGCTGGAAGAAGTGTTGGTGATTTGGAAGCAAAGCTCTTGGAGTTTCTCCCAGGTTATGTCTCTGGATGACATAGTGGGATGGAAAGTGGTACTTTCTCTGAGGTAGGGAAGGAACCCAGGACCAGGTTTGGGGGAGTATGGGAGTCCTGAGGTCTGTTTGGGTCACAGTGAGCATGAGTGGCTTTTGAGTTGTCCAGGTGGAAATATCAATTAAGAAACTGGGGCTCTGGCGAGAAGTATGGGTTGGAGATAGAAAGTTGGATTTGTGAATATGTAGAAGTCAAAGCCATGGGCCTTGATGGCAGAGTCAGGGAACAGCAGGAAGCCTAGGCCCAAGCCTCAGGGGCCTCCCACATTGATGCTGGGAGGAGAAAGGTGTTTCCACAAAGGTGACAGAGAAAGCATGGCCAGAGATGTGGGAAGAAATCCAGCAAAGTGTTAGTCAGGAAAACCAGAAAGGTGTTAGTCAGGGCAGCCAAGGGAAGAGACTGTCTCCAGATGGAGGGGTGGGGAATAGGTTGAGAGGAGGTGAGAGGTCAATCCAGCTAAGAATAGAACCACTGCCATCGGATATGTGGGTGCAGTCAGTGGCGACCTAGCTCAAGGGCAACCAGCTAGGGACAGCCGGCAACCCTCAGGCTGATCTCCTTGCTGATTTGCTGACAATAATCACCTTCTCCTCCCAACTTATATGCCCAAGTGCTCCCATCTCCGCAGCCAATTGCACTCCCTGCTCTATTGCCAGTCCTCCACTTTCTCTTGCTGACATCTTTTCAGGTGCATTACATGGGAAAGCAGAGGGCAGCCTGGAATCAGAAGATGAAGACCATTGTGTGTGGAATTCATCCTCTTCCCTTCACCTTTTCTGGATGTCTGCCTCCCTTTCCCCTGTGAGAGAAGAGTTCTTTTGTGTGCTTCTCTGGACTTTGCCCATGGAGTTTTATTTCTTCACCTGCCTGCTCTTTTATTCATCACCATCAACTTCTTTTCCTCTCTTCTCAGACCTCTTCAGACTTCCTCTATTGAGGAAAAACTATTCCTTCCTTTGATGCCTTCACTGTCCTAGGAACATCTACTATCCTCTCCTTGGCTTCCCCAGTCTGAGTTTCCAAGTGAGAGCTCTCCATCAGGTGCTTACCCCCTGCCTCATTCTCCGAAACCTTAGCAGGGCCATCTCCTTGCTGGGGACAGATACTGGGGACCCTCCTCATGTTCATCCTCCCCACTTCCCTACAGCAGTTGATGCAACACACGGGGTGGGGACCAGTTCCAGCCATCCTTTTATTCATGAAAATCTGTGCCTTGGCTTCTTCAATGGCAAGTTTTGAACCTAGATGATAAGGGGAAGTGAGAGAAGAAAAACTGAACAAAATAAAGCAGACAGCTAGGGCCTGTTTGATCTCACGGTGAGATGTCAGCACCCTTTCCCATCCACCCCACCCTGCCTTCCCTGCCTCACATCCACCACTTGCCTTCCTCTTTGCCCAAGTCCTCTGAGTCCATCTCCTCTCCTTCCTTATTGTTCTAGTGGGCCCATTTCCCTGCCTGTCATGCCTTCTTGTCTTCACCTATGGAAACCCTCCCCATGGACTGGACACAGCTCAGATTCGTTGTTCTCCACAATCTTTTCCTTTCCCAAATCTTTGTACTGCAGAAGGGGCTGCCCACATTCCCCCTCACCCCCATTGCTCCCACCAAGCCCTGGAACCCCAGTGCTTTTCTGAATCACAGTGTCACATAATTTCCCTTTGTAGTCCATCATTCACCTGGCAATTAATCACATCCTGCTGTGCCGACCTCTGATGCTGTGCACTTGCAGGGTGCTTCTTGCCTTGTATGATTATGTAACGCCCCACATGTTGTCTCCTCAACCTGAATTCCATTCCGGTGGGAGTTGCAGGAGTAGGCAGGGGTGCCTTATCTGTCTTTGAATCCTCTGAAGCTCTTAGTGGAGCGCCTCAAACAGGAGATGCTCAATAAACGCACAATGATTGATGGGCTTGTTGTTGGTTTTTCTCTAGCCCATCCTTTATTCTGCTGTCAGAAAAATCTTTCTCAAGGATCATTCCCATTATATAACGCACTCTGCTTCCTTGCTTTAGTCAGCAAGTGTTATTGAATGTCCGCTGGGTGGGTGGCGCCAGGGAGGGGCTTTGGGGGTAAAGAGGGGGTGAATGAAGAAACAGCTGATAGAGGCCCCCATTCTTAAGAGCTCACAGAGCCTAACACACTCAGGAAGTGATGACAAGCAAAAGACATATATGGAATTAAGCCATGAAAGAGGAATCGCAAACGTCACAGGAAGCCAGAGGATCGGGGGTGTCTTAATGGTCTGCCAAGCATCCAGGCTGACTTGGGGAGGTGGAAGGACTTGAGCTGGGTCTCCAGGATGAGACGGTCTGGGATGAGACAGGAAGAGAGGAAAGGATTCCAGGCAAGGAGAATTTGGGGAGTGAAGCGATGCAGGTGCCAGCATCATCATTTCAGCATTTGTGACCTCTCAAGTATCCCCAGGACAACGTGAGAAGGACAGAAACCACTCTGATTTACAGAAACCTAGGAGTCTTTAGCGATTTAGGGAAGACCATCAACATGCCCGAATAGGCAATTTGTACAGGCTCTCACAAACATTGATATCAGCCAGAACTCTCTCCAGATAGGCAGAAGGAGTGGGCTTTGGATGAAGTCTCTGGGTGGGGTCTTCACTGAGGCTCTCAGGTGGCCTGTGATAGACAGCAGCTGCCAACTAGCCAGGCTGCATATGTCAATGTCTTTGCAATGGGGGTCCCACCTAGGATCAAGTGGGTCCTCCCAGGTTCAAGGGGAACACATCAAAGATCCTGTGAATGCCACATTGCCACAGGTCTTCTGTCACACATAGGAGGAGGGTGGAGCCTCCCAGCTCACCCTTTGATGCTTTCCTGGTCACATAAGAGGCTTTGAAACATTTGAAAATGAAAGGAAACCCAACTATCACCCCAGCTGGAACTAACCGAAGATGAAGAAATTGGGACCTTAGGGGACACGCTTACAAATTTTCCAGGCATCATACAGGATGATTAGTGGAGACAGATGCAGACTCAATTCACAGACCTCATCCCTCAGGCCTGCCACCACTTTGACTCCTTTTTTACTTTTGTGACTTTTTTTGGGTGAAATCTCAAATTGCAAGAACAATACAAAGAACTCCTGTGTCCTTTAACCAGAAGCACCATTGTTTCTACTTTCCTTGTGTGCTTTATCTGTGTGCGTCCACACATGTAGAGATGCATCTTTTGAATAAGTTGCAAACCTCCTTACACCTCACCTCTAAATGCTTTAGTATACACTTCCTAAGAACAAAGACACTCTCTGATAAGCCCTGTGAAATGATCAAAATTTGCAAATTTAACATTATTCCACCGCTATTGCTTAATCCACTGTTCATATTCACATATCATCAACAGCCCCAGTAAAGTCCTTCAAAGCTTTCTCCCACTAGCTTATTTTGAATACAACCCCCCCTCCATTTTTATTTTTAACTTTTTACTTAGCAATAATTTCAAACTCACAGAATACTACAGAGAACAACTAAGTATTTTACCTAGATTCACCTATGGTTGACATTTTACCCCACTTGCTTTACCATAGCCACACATTCTCTCTCTCTCTCTCTCCCCCCCCCAAATCCCTCCCTCTCTCTCTCTCTCCCACCCCGACATACATAGTATTTTTTTCCTAAACCATTTGAGAGTAACTTGCACTCAACATATGCCTTAACCCATAAATCTTTCATGGAATATTAGCTAAGAAGAGGGAATTCTCTTATATAACCGTAGTGCAATTTATACATTCTATAAAATTAACATTTTGACATGATATGATACTTTTTTTTGAGAGGAAATTCACATAACATAAAATTAACTGTTTTAAAGGAAATAATTCAGTGGCATTTGGTACATTCACATTGTTGTGCAGCCACCACCTCTATCTAGTTCTAAAACATTTCCATCATCCCAAAAGAAAAACCATCTGCATTAACCAGTTTATCCCTCTGTCTTTTCCCTCCAGCCCCTGGCAACCACCAATCTGCATTCTGTCTCTACGGACTTATTGATTCTAGACATTGCATATAAATAGAATCATGGAATATGCAGCCTTTTGTGTCTGGCCTTTTTTCATTTAGCATTTAGTTGGAGCATGTATTAGTACTTCATTCCTTTTCGTGGTTGAATAATACTCCATTGTATGTACACACCACATTTTGTTTATCCATTCATCATTTGATGAACATTTGGGTTGCTTCCACCTTTTGACTTTTGTGAACAACGCTGTTGTGAACATATGTGTATCTATATTTGTTTGAGTCCCTGTTTTCAATTCTTTTTGGCATATACCTAGCAGTGGAATTGCTGAGTCAGATGGTGATTCTATGTTTAACATTTTAAGGAACTGCCAAATTGTTTTCCTTAGCAGCTAACATTTTCTATTCCCACCAACAATGTACAAAGGTTCCAATTTCTCCACACCCTTGCCAAAACTTTTCTCCTTAACTTATTATAGCCACTCTAGTGGGTGTGATCTCATTGTGGTTTTGATTTGCATGTTCCTGATGGTGAAGTTGTTGAGTATATTTTCATGTGTTTGCTGGTTATTTGTATATCTTCTTTGGGGAAATGTGTATTCAAGCCCTTTGCCCATTTTTAAATTGGGTTGTTTGCCTTTTTATTGTTGAGTTGTATTAGTTTTTTCTATATTCTGGATACTAGACTCTTATCAGATCAATGATCTGCAAGCCTGTTCTCCCATTCTGCAGGTTGTCTTTTCACTTTCTTGATAATGTCCTTTCATGAATGAAAGTGCTTTATTTTAATGAAGTCCAATATATCTATTTCCTTTTTGTTGCTTTTGCTTTGGGTGTCTGACGTATACTTTGATCTAATCTGATGCCCTTATTTTGTCAACTTTGTCAATTGACCCATTTTTTTTCCTCCAGCACAGGATCCAGTCTAGGATCAGATACTGCATTTGGTTGTCATATCTTTTAAGCCTTCTTTAATTTGGAACATTTGCCCAGCCTTTCTTTGTCTTTTATGACATTGAAATTTTTTGAAGAATATAGTCCCTGTACTTTTTAATAGAATGTTCCTCATTTGGGGTTTGTCTGTTTCCTCTTGATTAACTTCCAGTTATGCGTTCTCAGCTGGAATGCCACCTCGGTGGTGCTGTCTTTCCCAGGCATGTGATGCCATGTGCCCCACAATGGAGATGGGAATTTTGACCATCCGGACAAGGTGTCACTTAATTTCTCCACTGCATCATTATTATTTTCTCCCCAATCTGTGAGGAGACGCTTGAAGACTAGGCAAATAATGCTGCTTCTCCACAAAGTTTCCCCCAGACTTGGCCTCCATTGATTATTCTTGCTTGATCCATCTTTACTATGATTGCTGATTTTGCAACTCCAGCATTCCACATTTATCAAACAGGCCTCGGCATGCTACTTCAAGCAAGAGCTCTCCGTTCTCTCCCATGGATCCACAGATGCATCCACTCTTCTATGTGAACTCATGAATTCCTGGTTTTGTTCCCCAAAGACTTATAGTTAATTACTGTATTAATTATTTTGGTGCTCACATCATCCCAGATTTGGCCACTGGGAGTCCTTACAAGCTGACGTTTGCATCCTTGTGACATGCCTCATCTTTGCCTTGCTGTTGTTGTTGTTGTTGTGTGAGTGTGTGTTTAAGCATCTCCTTGACTTTCTGGCATAACAAGATGTTCCTGGCTCATCCTGAACCTGGCCTGTCCCAGCCCTGCTGTCAACCATGTCTCCCAGGATCTCTGATTCCTGTTAGAGGAAAATGATTAATTAGAGACCAAGACCTGGGCACCAGGTGAGCACACCCCTTTGGTAGACTTCCTCAGTGTATGGGGAGGAGGCAGGGGGTGCTGAGCTCAGGGCTGGGGGGCCACAGCTGCTTCCCTACCCTATTGTGGGGCTTAGGATTCCTCTGTGGTCACACATATGAAACATCCAGCCCACCATGGCAGGGACCCAAAGCGGATTAGCCACAGGCATTGTTTCATGCGGCACCTTTTTTTTAGCTAAATTTCGATGCATACCTGTGATTATTTCCAGGTGAATGGGTCATGAAAAATCATGTGTTTTTTAAACATAGAAATGGATTATTTTGATGATATGTGAGCACAGAGCTCTGCTGGGTTTTACACAGGCCAGACATTGTGTGTATGTGTGTGGGCGTACATGTACATAGTGTCTTTTTTGTTCTATAGGTTGAGATTGTAAAGTTATCTGGTTGCTGCTCTGTTTCTTCCAAGAGGCTATAGGCTCCTGAGGCCAGTGACTGTGCCTGCTTTATTCATCACCCAGCACCCAATACAGTGCCTAGCCCCTAGCTGGGACTCTGTAAATGACTCTTGGGTCAACACTAATGGCTAAGTATAGCTCCCCTAATATGATGCACTTGCAACACGCCAGGTACTGTTCAAAGTGCTTTACATGAATAGACTGTTCTAATCCTCGAAACCCTGCTTTCATCATCCCTATTTTATAGATGAGGAAATTGAGGCTCAGGGAAGTTGAGTACTTTGCCTAAGTTTATACAACCAGAAAGTGACAGAGCCAAATTCACTCCTAAGCAGTCTTGCTCCAGAGTCCATGCTCTTAACTACAACAGTATAGTAAGGGATGGGTGGAGGGGTGGATGAGGGATGGAAGGATGAATGGGTGGAGGGGTGGATGATGGATGAATGGGTGGATGGGTGGATGAGTGGATGAGTGGGTGGGTGGATGGGTGGATGGGTGAGTGAGTGAATGGGTTTATGTATGTATGAATGGTTGGATGGGTAGATGATGGATGGATGGGTGAATGGATGGATGGGTGGGTAGGTAAATGAGTGGGTAGGTGGATGGTTGGATGAATAGATGGGCAGATGAGTCAACCAGACATGGTGGCTCATCTGTTTCTCTCCTACTCTTTTAGACTTCACTTCTCCCTGGGAACATCTCCATGCCCTCCTTTCCCAGTCCCTCAGAACTCCTTCCTTTCACAGCACATCTCCCTCCCAGAGATGTACCCTCAGCTGCATCCAAGTTAGAGCTGAGCAACCAGAAAGAGAATAATCTCCATTCTTGTTTTGGACCAGACATTGCCAACTGGCATCTTAAAGGCGAGATCTGGCCCCTGGATGTATTCTGTTTGACCAAAAGCAGATGAAAACAATGGTAGCAACTAGAAAAATATTTAGTATTTAAAAATCAGAGAGTTGAATTTTGATTTCCAGCTTCTTTTTTAAAAATTGGAAAATTTAGCGACTTGGGCCCTCATATACTGGGCCACCTTTGGCTAGGGCTGAGGGTCAGCTGTCCATGTGAGATGAGACTTGAGACTCTCCATTTGCAGCAGTCCCCATTCAGCCCTGTCACTTGTCATCTACTTGTCTCCTGGATACCCTGAGTTTGCAATCCCCAGTCTAGACACTACCTCTCTAGTCAGCTGGTCCCAGGTGGGATTAGTTTTCTTGGCTACAGCATCCCACCTTAGGCTCTTCTGAGCAAATAGTTGTCTACAAAAGCTATGCTGCCCCATCTTCTACCTGCACCCCTGCTGTAATGGAAATCCTGTTCCATTTCTGGTCCTCTGTGTGTTTCCTTCCAGTTCAATTGAGGTCCCAAAGTTGTTAGTTTCCCTGAGTTCAATTGCTAGTCATCCTGAGTGTACCCCAATCCTCCCTGCCTTGGGTAACAACACCCCCACTGTTGGTCAGGAATCCATTCACATTGTCCTCCACATCACTGATGGCCATGTTGAAGGGGCTCTGAGGACAGAGCCATGTGGCATGCTATCAGAGACGCCCCTCTGGGATAACACTTCCAATTCATTTGATCATCCAACCACTCTGAATCCCTCTGTACTATGATCTGGCCTTCCTTTCTACAACATTTCCTCCAAAACATCAGGAGAGACCTTGAATGTTCAAACACCATGCCCCTGTGTTACTCTTGTCTGTCTGGAGAGCCCTAGGAAAGCAGGCAGGAGGCAGCAATGGGGAATGGGGTGGGGGAATGGGAGCTGGGGTGAGGACATCACAGCCTTCCCCATACTCTTTCCTTATTACAAGGGCCCTCCTCCTCCAGAAGCCTTCTGGGAATCCCAGTGAAGGTAACTGCCTTCTCCCTGAAGCCTCTGCCCTCTCCTGCCTTTTGGCCTCCCTCAGGTCTCAGATTCCTGAGATCACGTCACAATGCCTGCACTTCTCCAGGATGTCATTCATCTCAGTGGCCACAAAATGACAAGCCCCCTAGAGAAACCAAGAGTTCCCAAGCCAGTGCTTTCCCCTTGTTGCCTCCAGTGCCCCATCTGCAATATTTGCAGCCTGAAAATGATTCTCCTTGACAGAGAAGGCAGAGGCCAATTTAGAGAGGTGCTGTGCTATCTTCACCTTCCTTTGGACCACTTGTGTCTGTCTGTCCCCTGGAAACCCCTGTCCTTTCTGTCCTGACCTCTGATGTAGTTCCCCAATCATTCCCTACCTTCAGAGCAAGTCCGGTAGGGTGAAAGAGCACCTTAGATAGACATCAGTTCAAATCCTGCTTCCTTGCCCTATGGATGAGTAGCTCAGCCTCTCAGACCTCAGTCTCCTCGTCAGTACAAGGGGAATAACAACATCGCCCAGCGCTGGCTGATTCTCACTCACCACTGCACTGGGGTGGCCAACCATCCTAATTTGCCTGAGCCTAAAAGGTCTCCTGGGAAAAGTCTAGACTTTCAGTGCAAAAACACCAATAGTCCCCAAGAAAGCCTGGATGTGCGGCACCCTCTGTCCCTACTCAGAGCCATTCTCCCCTCTTCACCTTGCTCTGTGCCCAGGGAGGCTGATCTCTAGGGACTGCACCCCTGAGCACTTCTGCCCTCCAGCCTTAGCTCGAGTTTAAGCAATGGGAGGCATCAGCTGGAGACTAGAAGGTGGCAGGAGAGAGAAAGGTCAGGCATTTCTTCCTCACCCCCTTTCTGATTTGAGGCCTCTTCCATGGTTCCAGCAGTCACTGGCCTCCACCGACACTCTTTCTCCTCCTTGTCCTTTCAGGCCTAGGTGTGGCAACAACTCCCCACCCAGTCGCTAGTCTCTGGGTGCCTTGATATCTGCTAGGGTCTGAATGTTTGTGACCCCTCAAAATTCCCATGTTGAAGTCCCATCCATCAAGGTTCTGGTATTAGGAGGTGGGGCCTTGGGGAGGTGATTAGACCTTGAGGGAGAAGCCCTCAGGATGGGGATTGGTGATTCTATAAAAGAGACTCCAGAGAACCAGCCAGTCTCTCCCACCATTTGAGGATACAGTGAGAAGGCACTGTCTGAGGCCCTCTCCAGACTCCAAATCTGCTGGCATCTTGACCTTGGACTTCTCAGCCTCAAGAACTGTGAGAAATACATTTCTATTGCCTATAAGCTACCCACTTAATTGTATTTTGTTATAGTAGCCAGAATGAACAATATTCTTCCCATAACCCTATGCCTGCATTAAAGTCCCTCATTGGAGCCATCTGGAGTGAATTCTGCTGGGCTTTTGGTGACTTTTCATTTTCTTAATAGTGTCTTTCCAAGAGCAGAAGTTTTAAATTTTGATAAAGCCCAATTTATATATTTGTTCTTTTATGGATGGTGCTTTTGGTGATGCACATAACAAGTATTTGCCCAACTTTGCCTAAAGTTGCAAACATTTACCCCAATAGTTCTGTCCCTTGTTCTATCAATTATTGAGGGAGAGGTATTGAAATCTCCAACTATGATTGTGAATTTCTCTATTTCTCTTGTATTTCCATCAATATTTGCATCATGCATTTTAAGCTCCCTTATTAGATGCTTAATCATTTAAGATTGCTATCTCCACTTTATGAATGGACTTCCTTAGCGTTATGAAATTACCTTCTTTATCCCTGCTAATATTCTTTGCTCTGAAATCTACTTTGATATAAATATAGCCACTCCAGCTTTTGATTGTTAGCATAGCATATCTTTTTCCATCATTTTACTTTCAACTTATTTGTGTCTTTATATTTGAAGCACATTTCTTATAGACAACGTAGAGCTGTACTTTGCTTTTTAATCCAATCTGACAATCTCTGCCTTTTAATTGGGGAGTTTAGACTACTTACATTTATTGGGATCATAGATATGGTTAGCTTTAAATCTATCATCTTTCATCTTGCTATCTGTCTCATGTGTTTTTGTGCACTTTTTCCCTATTTCCTGTTGTCTTTGGGATTAATTGGATATCTTTATATTATTTTATTTCCTTTGTTAGCTTATTATCTCTAATTTTGTATTTTGTTATTTTAGTGTTTTTTTTTAACTTATCACAGTCTACCTTCAAGTGATATTACACCGCTTCACATGCAGTATGCCTTACAAAAGTATACTTCGATTTTTCCTCCTCAACCTTTATGCAATTATTGTCATACATTTGACTTTTGCAGGTATTTTAAACACCATACTTCTTTGTTGTCATTTTTGTGTAGGCAGCATTATCTTTTTTAACATTTTAAATGTTTTTTAAATCCTATATATTTGCCTATGTAGTTGCTAAATGCTCTTCCTTTCTTATGAGGAGCTATATTTCCATCTGTTATTTTCCTTTTGTCTGAAAGACTTGCTTTAACGTTTCTTATAGTACAGTTCTGTTGGTGATGAATTCTTTCAGCTTTTTATGTCTAAAAATGTTTTTATTTTACCTTGATTTTAAGAGATATTTTCACTGGTATGTGTACAGTGTGCTTCTTTCTTTTCATCTAAAGATGTTGCCCCACTGTCTTCTCACTTGCATTGCTTCCAGTGAAAAAATCTGTCATCATTATCTTTGTTCTTCTGTTACAATGCATTTTTTTTTCTGGCTGCTTCTAAGATTTTCTCTTTCCCACTTGTTTTCTGCAATTTGATCTTGATGTGCCTTGGTGTTGCTTTCTTCATGTTTCTTGTGCTTGGGGTTCTTTGAGCTTCCTAGGCCTGTGTGTTTATAGTTCTTATCAAATTTGGAAAATTTTCAGCCATTATTTCTCAAATGTTTGTTTCTGCACTGCCTCTCCTTTCTCTTCTCCTCTGAGGACTCCAGTTGCATATGTGGTTGGCCACATAAAGCTGCCCCACAGCTCACTGATACTCTTTTCAGTTTATTATTCTTTCTTCTCTCTGCATTTCATTTTGGGTACTTTCTATTGCTATCTTCAAGTTCACTAATCTTTCCTTCTGCAGTGTCTAATCTGCTATTGAGCCCATCCAGTGTCTTTTTCATTTCACACATCATAGTTTTCATCTCTAGAAGGTTGATTTGTGGTTTTGTTGTATCTTCTATGTCTTTACTTAACTTTTTGAACATACGGAATATAGTTATAATAACTGTTACAATGCCCTGGTCTGCTAATTCTAACATTTGATTCAGTTCTGAGTCCGTTTTTATTGATTCATTTATCTTTTCACTTTGATTGTAATTTCCTGATTCTTTGTGTACCTGGTAAGTTTTTATTGGATACCAGACACTGTGAATTTTACCTTGTCAGGTACTAGATATTTTTGTAATCTTATTGATATTCTTGAGCTACATCTGGGACATAGTTAAGATACTTGGAGACAGTTTGATCCTATTGGGTCTTGTTTTTAATATTTGTTAGATAGGGACAGAGCAGTGCTAAGTCTAGGGTTAATTATTCCCCACTGCTGAGGCAAGACCCTTCTGAATACTCAACTCAACGTCCATGAATCTTGAGGTGTCCCAGACTGGCTAATGGCAACAGGCATTATTTCCAGCCCTGTCTGACTGCCAGGCCTTGCTCCCACTAATTATTTCCAGTGGTTCCTTCCCTGGACTTGGGTAGGTTTCTCACACACAGGCCCTGATTAGCACTTAGCTGAATACTCAAGAGGGATCCTCTGCAGGTCTCCAGGTTTCTCTCTGTAGCTCTCTGCAGCTCTCTCCTCTCTGATGCTCTGTTCTGGACTCTTAGCTCCATCTCCTCAACTCAGAGTCCACCGGGCTCCACCTGGGTCCCCCCCCAACCTGAACCATTGCCTTGAAACCCTCTCAAGGCAGTGTTTGGGGCAGTCACTGACTTACCTCTTTTGTTTTTCGTCTTTCAGTTATCATTGACCATTGTTGTCTGTTGTCCAGCATCATGCAAACAAACTGTTGTTTTGTATATTTTGCTCATTTTTTCATTTTTTGCAGGTGAGAGGGCAAATCTGGTCTCTGTTGCTCCTTCTTGGCTGGAAACAGAATTTTCCCAAGCAGTTTAAATCAGGGAAACAATGAAACAGTTTGACCGTTAGAACAATTCCTCTTTCTAGAAGTTCTTCCTAATCTCCCTGGGGTCTTAGACATCCAGCCCCCTTGGCCTGAGTGAGCCCAATCTCCCAGCCTCCTGCAGCCCAGGAAGGAGGTTTGAGTATGAAGCCAGCCTTTCAAGACAAGCCCTAAGAGGAGAGGCTGTGCATCTCCTGGGAAATGACACAGCCTGCCCTACTGTCACCTTGCATTTCTGTCTGCAGGTCCCTAGCACTCTGAGGCAGGAGTGCTTGGGTGAGTGAAGTGGCATGTCATTATTGGCAAAAGCGGGGGAGTTGATGCTGGGAGAATGCTCATTGGCTGCAGGAAGAGACTGGCCTTTACATTGGAACAGCACATCATGTGCCAGTCTTATCCACATCTTGACCCCTGTGGGGTCGGCAGACAGAGACTTTTATCCACCTCTTAGAAGTTTAAGTGTTAAGAGGTCTCCAGGCTGCCAAATGGCAGAGTTTGTAGCCCTGAGCACTTGTGCAGAATTTGGGGTCCTGGGCATCCATTTGGGTAGCTCCAGGGGGCCCTCTGCCTGGAGACTCATCCCTGAGAGGCTCAGCAGGAAGGCCTGGGAGTGACACTTGCAGCCGCCACTGCAGCCTCCCTTGCCAGCAGGAATCTCTTTGAGCTAAGGCCAGGGAGTGCTCTCTGAAATACCCACCGGGGGATCATTTGCTGACTCCAGCCCGGCCTGGTCAGTGCAAAGCTGGCAGGGATTGATGAGAATGACTGAGAGGGCACAATCCTGGTCAGGCAGGCACAGGGCCGTATGGAAGGAGGCCTGCGGATGCCGCGTCCTTGTCGCGTGCAAAATGCTACCTGGGAGGTGCTAGTGGAATTTTCCACCAAGGCCGAATTGTGGCAGATCATTCTAGGCAGCTGCTTCTGATTCTCATCTGTCCCTGCCATCCAGAGGGCTCAGAACACTGGAAAGGGAGAGGGGAACAGGATGGGCTTTAGAGTCTCTGGCACATAAGCAGGATAGAGAAACTTCACCGCTGTAGGCATCTAAGAGCTGGAAAGTCATGTTGCCTGGTGTCCTCAGTCTGTCACTGGAGGAGGGAAGGGAAATGCAGGAGGCTTTTAGAGCTGTTTTCTGATTACTTGGGGTGCAACATTCCTAACCACTGGAACTCTCAACCAGGGACTCCAAACTCGGGGCTTCAGGCAAATCCCGTGACTATGCTGAATTTTATGGGTTTTAAACTGGAATTAGTTGCCAACATCCCCAAATTGAGAGATGCCATGGAAGTACCTGGATTTCCAACTTCTCTTGAAAATTGGAAGCTCAGGCAACCTTGAGCTGAGTAGTGACACTCTCCATGTCCTCGCAGTACCCCCTGCTCCGTATTGTCTCCCACAGAGAGGCCAGTGATACCATCCCGATTCCCAGGGACATTTATCTCGGGGTCC